>NW_017728906.1:195833201-195840331 GCF_001723895.1 Crocodylus porosus
CTAGCTCTCGTAAAGCCGTGCCAAGGGCCCTGTAATAACCCCACCTAGCTCCCTCAACACCCTGGGGTGGAGAGCATCTGGACCCGCTGACTTGAACACGTCCATCCCCTCCAGAAGCTCTCTAACCCGGTCCTCCCCAACCTGAGGTCTGGAGGCGTTCCCCTCGAATCCATCTGGCATCCCAGCGGGGAAATCCCAGTCCCTGCACAAGAAAACGGAGGTGAAGAATTGGTTAAAGAGTTCCGCTTTCTCCTCTGGCGCAACCACCAGATCGCCCAGCGTACCTTGCAGGGGCCCCATGTTACCCGGTACCTCCTTCATCCTCCCTATGTATGTTTAGGCACATTTGCGTAGAGGAGCAGGGCACTATTTGAATCTTAATAAATGCTGCAATTTAGCAATTGTCCGGATGAAGTAAAAGTCCACAGTACTGTATTGCAAGACATAAGGCGTGAATTTATATTGGCAAGCATATGTTGGTTTGTAGTGATGATACCATAGAGACCATTTGTAAATGTTCTGCCAGAAAGACAGCCATGTGTTAAAGATACAGGACTTGCAGCTGGATGGATAACCCAAGCTCCATGCTGCAGTAGTCCCTGTGTGACCTTGGTAAATCACTTAATCTTTGCATGCCCCAGTGTCCTCCTTTGTAATACCACTCACCTACACTTTGGGGGACACTGGGAAATGTAAATGATGGAAGGCTCTTTGAGAACCTCTGGTAGAGGATGCTATAGAAGTACAAGCGTGCTGTGATATCAGCCATGCTATAGAAGTACAAGCGTGCTATTATTAAATCTGTGCAAAAAATGAAGTGAGGCCACTTGGGTTTTGTGAGTATTATTAAGTTTGTAGCTAAAGGAAGAATTAGCTAAAGACTACACAGGGGACTGTCATTTATGTACATCTGAGCAGCATAAAGGGGCCTGACCTGCTTGTGGCCTGTAGGAACAACTACTATATAAATGTTGTAATGATATTAATACCACCTGAAAAGAAGTGTGTCACTTTCTCCCATGCAGTTTAACACAAAGCATTGATGTCTAATACCTCAGATGCCAAAGGTACTCATCAGCTAATATTTATATAGCAAGTATCACAGTACAAAGAAAAATGAGTCTGTATACATTCATAAATTAGGCTTTCACATTAAATTACATGAAAAAATAACTTAATAAGAGGCTTTACATGTTGCCTGATCTCATTTCATGTCATAACTTCATCTTCCCACCTTTGCTCATCATCTCTTCCCCAGTGCCTTTCATCCAGCCAGGGCTGGACACAGGCACGGGCAAACTGGGCCTGGACAGAAAGGGGGCCCAAAAATGGTAATATTTTTTATTATTATTATCATATCTCTGGCAAAGGGGGGTCTGATACTAAAAGTTCGCCCAAGGTCACCAGGAGTCTAGGTGCGGTGCTGCATCCAGCTCTCCTGTCCTTTCTGATCTGTAAACTGTAAGTTGTTTTTATCATGGATTGACATCGTTGTTGGCACAGCTCGTATCCCAGGGGGACCCCAACCCTTGATTGGATTTCCAAGGTGCTGCCATCATACAAATGTTAATAAATAATAATATTGTATGTCTTAGAATTTGAATAAACTGCAAGTGAACCGGTTAGTTTTTAATTTTTAGACTTGAAGACAATGTTTGTCAATAGGACCTGGGAAAAAAATGTTATTCATTAAAATATTTCAGAAAGGGGTGCTTGGGAAAGGTCATTGATTTTAAGTACTCTACAGATTTACATGTGAATTACCAGAGAATTCATTGTGTGCTCTAAGAGGGAAGGTTATAAATTCAAGGAGAACCAGCCCCACTGTTCATCTAACAATGAGATTTAATCCTTTGCTTTAAGTGCTAACCTCCGTCCTACGTTGGTTATGTACAAACCGTGGTGCCTCGATAAATGTAATGCAGGTTATCGCTGCAGTTGCTCCATCCACTGCTGAAATGCAGCTCTGAATGAAACAGCATTTAGCAGCGCACAGCAAAGCTGTACAACAGTTGTAGCAATCCTTTGGAGGATAAGCTGTTTTCCAATTTGCCCATTCCTTACACTGCTATGAAATTTCCACTAATTCAGAACGGGGCCTGGATTCTGCATTTCTCAGTGGCGTGTCCTGGATCTGATCAAATGCCCATTTTGAGTCCACATAAAATAATGGCTTCACTAGCCATTGGATTAGGTCACCTGCGAATGTCTGAGGTTCATAATGAGTTAGGCTTCATTGAGGCTGCACTGGTTAGCGAATTTGCAAGGTTACCATTAGCAAAAGTCTGGGAGGATGGTGGAAGAATGGCATGGGAAACATCGGCACCCTAATCTCAGTGAGTAAGCTGAGTGTGCATCAGCCTTGACCATAGGCATTGAGAAAAAGTATTGTATTTATATTATGATCATGCCTAGATACCTCGACGAAGGTCAGGGTTCCCATTTGTTAAGCACTGCCCAAGCAGAGAGCGCGAAAAGGGCCCTGAGGAATACACAGTTTAAATGGACGAAATGGGCATAGAGTGTTTCCCAAGGCGGCGCAGGAGGACAGCGTGAGCAGAGACACATGTTCCCTACCCTCTGCTCTTGATTCACTTGCCCTTTTTGGTGCAGCAACATTGAATTATTGCTCCCTTCTTAGTTAGTTATCAGTGGAGAGTCCAGGTTTTTTGGTGTGTGATGTGGAAGATTCATGGCTAGACAGAGCCGATCGTGACCACCTCTTCTGACCTAGACCGTATTTTATTGGGCATTGGTGTGAGAGAATCCAGCCTTGATTTAAAACTCCCCGGTTGGAGATGCTTCCCTGACCCTCGGCAGTTATGTCCAGGGGTTAATTGATTTAACTATCCATGTCTTATTTCCAGTTTGAATCTGTCTAGGTTCAATTTTCATCAATTGGCACTTTTTAAAGCATCCTCAGCAGGAGCAGAGGGTAGTGACCAGAGCATAAGCCCCAGCCCAGCTGCTACCATTGCCACAGCCGGCTCAGCCTCTGCTGCTGCTGCTGACCTATTCTGTCATGAGGAGCAAACCTTTGAATGAGCACATCAAGTAGCTGGCGGGAAGAGGTGGGGCCTACCTGGCACATGTAGAGCATGCTCAAGAGTACCAAGGACTTAGCATAGACATATCCCAAAAGTCTTCTGCGTGGCACCCTTTCTATTCTGTGATGTAGGAAGGAGGTGGACTATAACAATGACTATGGTGTCCTTTGACCCGCCCCACTGCTTCCCAGAAGCATCTAAAAAAGCTTAATGTGCTCAGATATGAGCGGTCAAGCTATTCAGCTACTCTTTTTCAATCAAGGTAATGCTCCAATTTTGGTGCTAGGACCTTAGAGGGTCAGAGTTTCTGGCTTTGGGCAGAACTTGAATCCTTTCACTCCTGCTGATTTATTTAAGCTATTTCAGTTGAGCTAATTTCTTAATAAAATCACTTCTTTTCTCTACCTTGCCTCTGGAGTCTCCAGTATGCCAAGCACAGTTAGTTCCGTTTCTCCTCTGTTTGTGCGCTGGTGGGTCTGTACATGGTGAGGACTGGTGGACTCTGCCCAAACAGGGAAATAAGTAAATTGATTTAGTGTGTTTGGACACCTAGAAGAAGTTGCCTTTCCTAGAGGTGCTTTGAATTTGCATGTATATGTCTTCACAGTGCTACACAACATGTTCCATGAGCTTTATATGGCCTCCTAAGTAATTTGGTTAGTTTGGCTATTATAATGCTTAATCCTGCCCGTAGCTGAAGTCTGTAAATTCTTTACTAGAGGGTATATGTTTAAGTTTCATATTTTGTCAGTATAATGCAAGCTGACAAGTACTTGGGGAAATAATAAATCTGGATTTAAGGTCTTTTTCATGGTTGCTGAAGAATGGGTTGGTGATGTTTCTGGGGAGGGATTGAATCCCAAGGGTAAATTTGTAATGCATCCTGTTGCATTTTAGTCATATGACTGGCCTCAAGACCAATATGAGTCACATAACTCAGAGTTCCCAAGTAGTAGCTCTGAAAAAATGCTCCTGTGACTTCGTGCTTTTGGCTAGGAACAGAAGTTGCACATAAACTGGTTTAAGTCATCAGAAACTGGTTTAAACCTGCAACAGAACAGAATTTCAGTGCACATAAACCAGTTTCAAAATGGCCAAAACTGATTTAAGATAAACCTGGTTGAAT
This sequence comes from Crocodylus porosus, assembly GCF_001723895.1. Lineage (NCBI taxonomy): Eukaryota > Metazoa > Chordata > Crocodylia > Crocodylidae > Crocodylus > Crocodylus porosus. Next base: position 195,837,375 of record NW_017728906.1, read on the forward strand.
GTAGTATCAGACTTTACTGATTTGGGTCAAACCAGTTTATGCAACTTCTGTCCCAGACCCTTTCCTGGTTTAACTTTAACCAGAGTCCCCCAGCATCCCAACATGCTCTGCAACCCTGAGCGGGGCTGTGCTCTCTGCTGCAGCAGACCAGGGCTGGCCCCACCCCTCTGCTCCCCAGCTGGAGCATGGGTGGGCAAGTGCAGCATGGCCAGATCCTGGCCCCTCTAAGGTGAAGGGGGCAGGAAAAGGCTTATTACCCCCTCCCTCCCCTGTCCCACCAGCATGGACCCCAGCAGAGTCTGACAGGCAGGGGTGCAGCAGCCCCTTCGAGGCATTTTTCCACCTGCTGCTCCAGCAGCGGGGGCATGGCCAGCCACAGCAATAGCCCCAAGTGAACTGGCCAGGGTGGGGGTTTAATTCCCTGCTCCCTGTCCCACCAGCACAGACCCAATCTGGGGTCCACCTGGCACTCTCCCCTCACTGCTCCAGTGTCGGGGTGGGCAGCCAGACACCAGCCAGCATGGCCCCCGAGGCAGAGGGGCAGGAAGAGGATTTATTTCCCACTTCATCCCGTTAGCCCCCAGGGGACTGTAGCTGGTTTCTGCCAGCCCCAACTGCCACCACCACCAATCACTCCCTGCACGGGCCAAGCGGTGGAATAAGCCCCTTCTCTGCCCTCGCCTAAGGGGGCCATGCCGTCGGCCTCTGACTGCTCCCCCTCCCCTGCTTATGGAGTGGCAAGGGGGCACAGTCCAGGACAGGGGCAGCAGCCCCTCCCATGGTTTTCTGGGGAGTGCAAGCCTCTTCCTGGAGTGGGGACTGTGCTACGGGGTGCTCAGAGCCACCGCAGACTGTGCAGGGCAAGCGGCAGCAGTGCTAGGGAGGGTTTGGGGGGCTATGGCCACCCCTCCAAGCCCCGGTGCTGCCACTTGCCCCACTCTGCCTGCCCCTGCCTGCAGCGCAGCCCCCTGCCAGGAAGAGGCTTGAGCTCCAGGATGCCATGAGAGGCACTGCTGCCCCATCAGGGACACTCTCCCCCTCACCACTGCAGCGGCAGGGGAGGGGGTGCTGCCAGAGGTCAGCCAGCATGGCCCCCTTAGGCGAGGGGCAGCAGCATTATTTCCCCCCTCCCCCTGGCATCTGGCAGAGGAGACAGGGAAGGAGCTTATCCCGCCACTCACTCCGCAGTGGCAGCAATCGGTGGAGGCGGTGTTCAGGGCTGGCAAACACTGGCTGTGGTCCCCCAGGGACAGAGCGGGGAAAACCTCCTCCCTGCCTGCTCTGCCTCAGGGGCCATGCTGGCTGGCCTTTGCCGCACCCCTGCCCCAGCTGCTTCAGCAGCTACAGAGGAGTGCCAAGTGCACCCCGGCTCGGGTCCGTTGCAGTGGGACAGGGATGGGGGCGTTAAACCGCCTCTCTAGCCAGTTCACTTGAGGCTACTGCCACAACTGGCCAAGACCCCCCACTCTCCCAGCACAGCTTCCCTGCAGCCAAGGGCTGCTCTAGCGCCCTCCAGCTTCTGGCCTGAGCCACTGCAGGCATGTGTCTGAATTTCCTAGAAGTCTATTCGCTTGCATATTGGTACAATCTAGGCAGGTTAGACTAACCTGGAAAGATTGAATCAATTCAGGCTCTGGCTTTTTTAATGTCTGGTCCTAGCCTTTAAGGTCAGGGTTTGAGTTAATCCAATGGGTTTTGGGGTATGTGACTGTGCTGTCTGTACCTATGTTGCAGTATTTATGGGAGGTGCATCCATTATCACACACAGAGTTACAGACATCCTGGAATGGCCTAGTAAAGACTTGACTTTTCCTCTAGTCGGTCTGTTGTGAGCCTGATACAGGTAAAGGTGTTGTTGCAAGGGCCGTGTTAAACAAGGGAAATTAGCAAATAAATGGTATTTTGCTTTGCAAAAATATAATATGTCAAGGTAGACAGTTTTATTTTGATCATATTACTGGAAAAGCAAACAGTTTAATCTTTTCACTCCCTGCCATCTCTTAGAATTTTAATATTTTAGTTGAGCTCCACTTTGGGATCGCTGTCATCTGCTGCTACCCACTTGCCTTAAGCACAGTTAAAGTGTAACATACCCTGGAGAGAGTATACTCGCATGAGGGATTACAAAGATGACTGAAGGTCACCTGAAGATGGAAAATGTGCCAACTATGGAAATTATTTTTGAAATGCAAGCATTCTTTGGATCTTCCTGAAGTATCACATATTTTGGCCACTTGTGTGATTATCCATTGTTTGTCTTGCAAGTGTCGAATCTCCCATACAGGTAGGATTATCATACACTTGCACTGCCCCAGGGCCACATTCTCCTCCTGTCTTGATTATGGCAGCCTGCTGTCAGGTCTACCCAGCACCTCTCTTGTCCTTCTCAGTCCCTTCAAGAAAGCAGCTGCAGTTATGACATTCCTCGATTGTAGGTCTTGTTATGTGTGGCATTCCTCCTCTCCTTTGCTCTGCCAGCTCTTTTTTACCATTGCCTCAAATTCAGTTTTTCTGTTGACTCCTGTCTCTTCACCTCACCCTTTACTTGTGGAATACCTGCTCTGGGAACTGCTGTCTTTTTTCCCTGCCCAAGAGACTTCTTTCCTTAGGGAAACGTTGGGCTGATAATAGCCAAGAAGCAAATACATGGAGCTGTGCTGTTATTTCATAAGGTTTGAGAGACTGAGGACCTGTTTCTGTGACTGTTTTCCTACTTTCCTACTCACCCTTGCTGCATTGTGTTGAATAGTGTCTTTCAGTGCCCAGCAGAGTGGAGTCCAAACTCATATGAACATCCAAGGGATCGCTAACACTCATTCGGAGTAGATAGGAACATGTGGACTGATATTCAGTGTTGCTAAGTGCCTGCAGCTTCAGTTTACAATTATTTAGTTTCCAACTATTTTAATTATGTATATATTTTTATATATACATTTAATATATATATAATATATAAT
>NW_017728906.1:195840431-195846704 GCF_001723895.1 Crocodylus porosus
TTATAATTATAATAGTTTCCAACTATTTAGTTGACCTAATAAAAGATATCAGATTCACCCAAAGGACCTTGCCTGCCTATGTCCTTAGACCAACATGGCTACAACCTACATCCCTGCAGCTTATCAGGATCTGCAGGTGCTGAGTCCGTCTAGAAATCATGCCACTGCTTTCTCCAGGCATGGATGTACGTGCAGTAGTGCCGTGTAGAGATGCCTGAGCTGTTGGACAATCTAGCTCAGGGGTGGAAGCGGTGCAGCCATGTTAACATGACTCGATTTTTCAGAGCTGGCCTGGTATGTCTGTTCAGCGCTGTTATTCCCATGTTCCTAGGGCACTATAACAAGGAGCTTAGTGATCCTGTTACTTTAAGAGGAGAAAGGCTGCAGACAGGGCTCAGGTAGCACTCAAGGGAAGGCATCTGGCTTAGAAACTATATAAGCCCAGGACCCGAGCTGGGGCAGGCAGTCTGGCCCTGGAGGCCATGGAACGAAGAGCCCTGACTCACACCAGGGTTACCCTTGAGCCCAGGAGCAGGGCAAGCAAGGAGGAGGATATTGTGGGCTTGCCTGGAGAACACCCGTGGGTTGGGATCAGGACTAGGGGGTGGTGAAGGACCCAGCTAGGTCTGGGAGCAGGGCCAGAGGTCTCAGAGTAAGCCCAGAACCAGGGTGGGACAGAGACTAAATGGTCAGTGGGTGGCATCACAGCCACTCCTAGGGCAGGCCCGTCTCACAGGCACCATAAACTTCTCCCCTTCAAAATGGACTGAAAAACTTCTCTCATAGACAGAGCAGCCTGGCACTGAATTGATTTGCTTTGGGAACATGAAGCATTTTATGCTCCCAGCTGGGAGCTGGACCCACAAGGCTCTTGCCTCAAGGTGTTAGAGCCACATACCTTTCTGGCCGGGATACCACCCGGACCACAGCTTTACTTATGTCTGTTATCGGCCTCGAAGTCGCAGCTTTTTCTTACTTTGATGTTGTTACCACGGGCATTATCCACGAGACCAAATTGTGCTTTCAGAGCCATACTTTCAAGTCTCTTCTGACTTCTGTGCCTTCACTCGCTGTGTGGAGCGTCCATTGATCTTGATGGGAGTTCTCTGCGAGGTTGGAGGGCAGGGTATGCAGGAGGAAGGAGATAAGAGGGCTTCTGATAGGAGTTTGCACTTCAGATAAGAGTTCTGCAGTGCAGGCGGGGAATAGCATTTTCACCTTAATTATCAGTCCCTCCATTCTGTGTTTCCATGGAGGAAAGCTCCCTTTTAATAAAAATCAACCCTGGCACCTAGGAACTGCCTGAATCCTGCTGAAAATGCCACTGCATCACACCTCCACTGTGATTCCTCAACCCAGTGATAGGTAGCCGGAGCAGTGCTTGGCAACAAGGTGTATCGAGAAGCCCAGCCATCAAATGCATCAACGGTAGACTATGGTGAGCCAGTTCAGTCCCAAGGAAAAAAAACACATGGGAAGGCTTCGGAAAGGATTTGCTATTGGAGAATGTCCCTTAAAAAAAAAATCCACTATTTAAGTTTGCATGGCAGAAACGCCCAGGTCTATAAAAGCAGCGAAGATAACAATAGACTTATTAATACTAAAAACCTAGCCATATAATTATAATAAAACCATTGAGTTTCATTTCTTTTATACAGATGCCAGAACGCAAATAGGGAGGCGTCTGCCTTGATAACTGCAGAGGCTATGAAAATCCTGGGCTGAAGAATTTAAATCCAGTTTTCCTATTACATTCAGTATTCAAAGTTAGAAAAGGAGCTCCCACCACCTTCCCCATCCTTCCCCCTCCCCCTTTGCCCTCTCAGTATAACAATGCATTTTAAACTGCTCCAAAATTGCAAAGCTATTTCAGTTTTGTAGAGAAAAAATGGCTTGAGGGAACCATTTGCTTTTTATGCCTGGAACATCAAAATAAAATACCAAATGGGGAAATGAATTCTCCTCTGCAAAGGGGCGGGAGCACTGTAGAATGGGTGTTTGCCACCGAGGGATTGTCAGCTGAGGGGTCAGAGCAGACGTGCACAGATGTGTCAGGTCAGGCTTTTGAGATGCTGCAGTGCTGCCTGTGCATGATGATGGGATGAATGCATTACAAAGTGAGAGCTCTTTGCTTGCTACTTGGTGAAAGCCACGTCCTGCAAGAAGATTGCAGAGAGCTTGATGTAGTAGAGAGGACAGGAATTCAAGGAAGGAAAACATGGGTTTTCTTTTGGGGTCTGCAACTACTGTGAAGTAGAGGTACTGGAGAAGTCAAGTTTATTTCTTCTTTTATCTCCTGCCATTGCTCTCCCATCAGAGGCATCAAGCTGTTGGGAAAGCGTTGAAGGGGTCCCTAGCTTACTCCTTTGTTTTGGGGTGCATAGTTTACACCTCTGTCCTTGCGTTAAATGTCCTTGCTCCTGCTGTATAAGTGGGATATCTAATTCCAGCTCCAGTACCCAGTGGGTGCATCTACATGTGCGCTTTACTGTGGAGCAGGCTAATTAGCCCTGCAGCAAAGCATCACAGTCTACACATGCACTGGTATTAAGGCATGGTAAATGAATTAACACCACAGTAGGATAGTACTGTCAGGGAGTATTGTACTACGCCAAAACGCATGTATGCATTGCATCCGGTCAGCCCAGCCAGCCGGGGCCTGCTCCGCCCCAGCTCAAATTGCTGCTGTCCCAAGCACACCCGGGAGCAGCTGAAATGCTCCAGAGTTTATTGCATCACATTAATTGCATGCACGCATGCACCCAGTGTGATGCAGGGACAGCTGTGGGGGGTCATTAAATATTATGTGAGCATCATAATAATCCTTACCTTCTCAATTGTTGGAGTGTGGTGCAAAGTGGATAAGGGGAAGAAACGTTCTTCCTAAATGATAGTGACTGCATTTTTTCCCCCTGAGCTTTCCTTTAAGTTTCTTCTCCAGCACTTCCAAAGCTCTTTCTCTATGTCTCCTCTTCTGAGCAGAAACTGATGCATCTTCTCACCTATTGAACAGGACTGATTCTGTTTCTCTTCATCACAAAGCGATGGTGCTCTGGGAATGCTGCATAACACACAGAGGAAATGAGGAGGTCTGAAAATCTAAGTTTCAAATTTGGCCAGCTCAGCTGTGGGAGGCAGGGGTGAGATTTTCAACAGATGATGTAGCTGTATTGCCAGACCAGACCCTTCTTTGAATGCAGCTATGTCTTTAGAGGAGTGTGGTTTGGGGTTTATTTTTTATTTTTTTGGTTTCCCTTTTTGTTGTTTGAGGAGAGATGTAGCTCTCCTAGCAGACAAAGATGGCTGTATGCATTGTCTCCACTAGGGGCCTCTTCTGGCAAAGCTACGCCGGCATAGCTTTAGTGGCGCAGGCTCTGCAGTGTAGACGAATCCTCGGCTGCCATCTGGCTGGAAAAAAAAATACCCTGGTCTGTGATCTGACAGTGGAGACATCAGGACAACCTGAGCAATCTAGGAAAGAGTTAAGGATAGTCCATACAAACTAAAAGTTTGCTAGAGTGGCCAAAACCTGCAGACCCTCTTGCTGGGCCCATGGCTTGCACTGTCAAGGGTGTTTCTGTTGGCATAGCTGTAACTGGTTGCTTGAATGCTGTGCTTTGAAATATTGGAAGAAGAGTATTTATGTTAGCACGTCTGTTAGGGCTTTTGGTGGTGTAGATATGTCATAAAAAAAATCACACACCCCCCCAGCTGGATACTGTGCAGATGAAAGGCACAGTAATAGCACTCAGGGTAAGGAAGGGAGGGGAAATGAGTGTAATGGAGTCCTTCCTTGCAACCCAGACTCCTTGTCAAGATCCCCTGTTTAATAAAAACAGCCAATGGGAAGGTAAAGCTTTTTTAAACAGATCCATTGAAGAGCGTTGTCCAGACCTGTCTCAGTTCAGAGGATAAAGGTGTTTCTTTGAAAGCTTCAGAAAGGTTTGGGTACCTGAAACAAATGCAGCTTTTCTTAGCGAGTGGACTGCAAGAGCTGAGATGCATGAAAATACACAAATTGATCAATGTATGCCTAAATGTCCCATTTAGAAATCTGGGGGAACTAACTCCTTGTAAATAAATGAACAAAGAGTGGTTACAAAAGGAACAAGAAATATTATTTAACATCTTCAGAGATTTTTACTAAGAAGTCCTGATGTCAAGAAGTGATTTGGCAACTGGGCAGCGGCTTGAGACTTCTGAAGAAGACCCCCGTCTAGGTACCATTTGTGACAAGCTCTGTCCTACAGACACAGGACTTTGCTCATTTTGTAAATAATGGAGTTACTCCAGCAAGCACATCCCGACTCTGACACTGAATTCTCTACCAATGGGAGACAGATCTCTACTATCAGCTCCGGGCTGGCAAAGGAGGCTGGGTATTGATTTTGAAGTCAGGGCGACTGGGGGCTTTTCACTTTGGTGTCACAAATCCACAACAAAGCTGTGTTCCTCTCAAACATTTTGGGCTGGTCATGATCCTGTTATTCTGAGCTAGTAGCACCTTGCTCCAAGGATAGTAGGAGTAGACAATTCTTAGCTTTTGGGTAGGAGTCAGTGATGTCTTTATAATATATGATGCATCTTCCTGGACAAAAAGGTTGCTCCCATGCATTTCTATGAGCGTGATCAGTAAAACCAAAGGAAAATGACTGCTTGCCTTCAGCACATCATAACTCTCTCCATGCTGTTCACCTTTGCATCAAGTTTCCTTTCATCCCATACACAAAACCATCCTCATTCAATCCCTCTAAATTGCACTTAAGTGCACAAGGCTAAGCTCTGACTTAAAGGAGATGGAGCTATTTTATAGACAGACATTGTCATACAAGTACAGTTTGTAATTAAATGCTGCTTTAAAAATGCAGGGCTGTTTTCCCATTAGCACTGGTTTTTGCCATTTCCAGATGAGCACTGGTTCTGGCCATCAGCTTACACGGTGAAACTCAATGCACTCTGGCAAATTCTAGTGGTAATATAAAAACCTTAATATTTTGAGCTCCACCACAAACCCTATGCCTGTGAGTTTGTCAAAGTGAGTGACTAGGTGAAATCTGATGCTTGTACATCATTTGTGTTTCAAAGCTGAGGAGCCCTGGGGTGAAATGGTCCCTATGTCAAAGAGAGAACATGTTAAAATGTTTTTTTATGGCATAAGTTACTCAAAAGCTTTGCCTGGAATGTTAATCAGAATATCGAACAGCCTTACGTGGCATCGTTGTGCAAAATTTGCAAAGAAAATTCAGAGCCAGGCTCTCTGATGCTTTAAACTGAAGCAGCTCCAACTTTTCTGGGGTGGTTACTGATATATCCATGTTAATGCTCAGACTTGTGGGACTTGCATGTATTCTTATCCATAGGACTAGCGTAAGGGACACGAGTCCAATGAGCAGACATCTTGATCTTTCCTTGCAATTTCTAAGATGGCTTAGATTCCTCGGTCCTGCTATGAGGGCTGAATTCTGGCTTGTGCAAGGAGGGAAATGTCACTCCTACCCACCTGTCTGATCTGGAGGCCAGTAAAAGATCTCTGTACTGTGTTGCAAGGGCTTTATAACTGTCTCAGTACACCGAGGTAAATTCTTATCCCCGGGCACGGGTCACAGTTAGAATCCATGTGTGTCAACTGTTGCTCATTCTAGGCAGCTCTATATTTCTCTGGTAATTATATATGTTAATCGCACTCATCTTCCCAGCCCATTTTACCCTTCTGCAGCATCAGCCATGTAGAAGCTGCAAAACAGCTTTGCTGCAATGGGAGCAGTGTGGTCAACTTCTCTTTTGTTCTTCTGCTGCAAGCCTACAGATATTTTTAGCAAGCTGAATGCAAGAGTCATTGGTCTGTTTTTAAAGTGCATGGAAAATGAGAGAGAGACATCCCTTGGAGAGAAGAGAAGCCAAGGCACTCCAGTAATTAGGGCACTAGATTTGGGCTCAGAAGGCCGCAAATCTGTATTCAGCCACGTGACGGACTGGCCACATGGTTTTTGGCAAGTCATTTAATCTCTTTCTGGTTACCTTTCCCCCTGTAGCAGGACTCATGGGTCTGCCGCCCTGGCACCCAGGTGCCCCCTGTGATCCAGCCCACTTGCCAGCTCTCTCCCGGTCCCACCTCACCCCCCAGTGTCTCATCCATCGTGCCCTCAATGTATCTTCAGGGGGCTCCGGGGTTGGGAGTAGCCCCACTGGTTCCTTCCCTGGCTGGTTTGATCTTTGTGGCTAGGTCCAACCCACACCTGGGGTCTGTGCTCCCTCAGGGTGCTTCCCTTTTAA
>NW_017728906.1:195846715-195856204 GCF_001723895.1 Crocodylus porosus
GGCTTGAGACTTCTGAAGAAGACCCCCGTCTAGGTACCATTTGTGACAAGCTCTGTCCTACAGACACAGGACTTTGCTCATTTTGTAAATAATGGAGTTACTCCAGCAAGCACATCCCGACTCTGACACTGAATTCTCTACCAATGGGAGACAGATCTCTACTATCAGCTCCGGGCTGGCAAAGGAGGCTGGGTATTGATTTTGAAGTCAGGGCGACTGGGGGCTTTTCACTTTGGTGTCACAAATCCACAACAAAGCTGTGTTCCTCTCAAACATTTTGGGCTGGTCATGATCCTGTTATTCTGAGCTAGTAGCACCTTGCTCCAAGGATAGTAGGAGTAGACAATTCTTAGCTTTTGGGTAGGAGTCAGTGATGTCTTTATAATATATGATGCATCTTCCTGGACAAAAAGGTTGCTCCCATGCATTTCTATGAGCGTGATCAGTAAAACCAAAGGAAAATGACTGCTTGCCTTCAGCACATCATAACTCTCTCCATGCTGTTCACCTTTGCATCAAGTTTCCTTTCATCCCATACACAAAACCATCCTCATTCAATCCCTCTAAATTGCACTTAAGTGCACAAGGCTAAGCTCTGACTTAAAGGAGATGGAGCTATTTTATAGACAGACATTGTCATACAAGTACAGTTTGTAATTAAATGCTGCTTTAAAAATGCAGGGCTGTTTTCCCATTAGCACTGGTTTTTGCCATTTCCAGATGAGCACTGGTTCTGGCCATCAGCTTACACGGTGAAACTCAATGCACTCTGGCAAATTCTAGTGGTAATATAAAAACCTTAATATTTTGAGCTCCACCACAAACCCTATGCCTGTGAGTTTGTCAAAGTGAGTGACTAGGTGAAATCTGATGCTTGTACATCATTTGTGTTTCAAAGCTGAGGAGCCCTGGGGTGAAATGGTCCCTATGTCAAAGAGAGAACATGTTAAAATGTTTTTTTATGGCATAAGTTACTCAAAAGCTTTGCCTGGAATGTTAATCAGAATATCGAACAGCCTTACGTGGCATCGTTGTGCAAAATTTGCAAAGAAAATTCAGAGCCAGGCTCTCTGATGCTTTAAACTGAAGCAGCTCCAACTTTTCTGGGGTGGTTACTGATATATCCATGTTAATGCTCAGACTTGTGGGACTTGCATGTATTCTTATCCATAGGACTAGCGTAAGGGACACGAGTCCAATGAGCAGACATCTTGATCTTTCCTTGCAATTTCTAAGATGGCTTAGATTCCTCGGTCCTGCTATGAGGGCTGAATTCTGGCTTGTGCAAGGAGGGAAATGTCACTCCTACCCACCTGTCTGATCTGGAGGCCAGTAAAAGATCTCTGTACTGTGTTGCAAGGGCTTTATAACTGTCTCAGTACACCGAGGTAAATTCTTATCCCCGGGCACGGGTCACAGTTAGAATCCATGTGTGTCAACTGTTGCTCATTCTAGGCAGCTCTATATTTCTCTGGTAATTATATATGTTAATCGCACTCATCTTCCCAGCCCATTTTACCCTTCTGCAGCATCAGCCATGTAGAAGCTGCAAAACAGCTTTGCTGCAATGGGAGCAGTGTGGTCAACTTCTCTTTTGTTCTTCTGCTGCAAGCCTACAGATATTTTTAGCAAGCTGAATGCAAGAGTCATTGGTCTGTTTTTAAAGTGCATGGAAAATGAGAGAGAGACATCCCTTGGAGAGAAGAGAAGCCAAGGCACTCCAGTAATTAGGGCACTAGATTTGGGCTCAGAAGGCCGCAAATCTGTATTCAGCCACGTGACGGACTGGCCACATGGTTTTTGGCAAGTCATTTAATCTCTTTCTGGTTACCTTTCCCCCTGTAGCAGGACTCATGGGTCTGCCGCCCTGGCACCCAGGTGCCCCCTGTGATCCAGCCCACTTGCCAGCTCTCTCCCGGTCCCACCTCACCCCCCAGTGTCTCATCCATCGTGCCCTCGATGTATCTTCAGGGGGCTCCGGGGTTGGGAGTAGCCCCACTGGTTCCTTCCCTGGCTGGTTTGATCTTTGTGGCTAGGTCCAACCCACACCTGGGGTCTGTGCTCCCTCAGGGTGCTTCCCTTTTAAGTGAGCACCCCCACAGGTCTCCAGGCCCCTTTTGGGGCTTCGGCTGTGCTGGCCTTGGCCTCCTTCTTCTCTGACTGCATCCTCAGCCTTGGCTTACTGTCCAAGATCTTAGCTCCCAGGCATTGGCCCTGGCTTGGTTGCAGCTCCTCCTGGGGGGGCTCCAGTTTCACTCTGCCAGCCTCAGCCTCCTTGGCTTGAGTTTGACTCCTGATGCTGGTAGTGGAGAGAGCCTCCCAGGCTCCCTACCCACCGCCTCTCCTCCTCCCCTGGTGCAACATCCCGGTTCTCCAGTTCAACTCAAACAAAAACACCCTGACCTAACTGGTCCTAATGCAAATTCAGGTCTCCAGGTACTTCTCCTGGGCTGGCCAGCTGTACCAGGAGCTCTGTGTCCTGCAGTAGCCAAGACCCGACTGCCCCTCTAGCCAGAGGCTGGGTTTATATACCCCAAGCCCAGCCCCTTCCTGGTTAGGTGATCCTGTCTTCTGCACCCAGGTGCTGTTAATTGAACCATTAACTGCCTCCTTTTTTCTAGGTCCTGGCTCAGTTTACCTGGGCAGCTACTGCTTGCTTACACTTTCACCTGGGCAGGCTTCCTACACCACCACCCCTCCTAGAAAAGGGGCATGGGGTTCCTGCTACACCCCCATCTCACCTACTTGTCAACTCTTCAGGGCAGAAGACTGTACCTTTGGATGTGCATACATTGCCTAGAGCAGTAGGTCTCTAATCTTATTTGAGGCTGGCAGGAGCAGCTGTAATGTAAATTCATGGTAACAAGTGAATACGACTGGTTTGTTTCCTAACAGCGACAAGGAGAGTTTATTTGCTTTTTTTTCTGCTGCCTTCAAACACGAGGTGGCCATTTCTGTTGTATGGGTAGCTCCCCTTTCTCATCCTCTTTACCAAGACCCATACACTGCTCTAGCAAAGACTTGCTGAGGGGTGGAAAGTGTTACAGAAAAACAGGGTATAACCAGAAAATCAATTATGAGCTAGGAGATTCCAGCGCTACCTCCCAAGGTACAGAATTACAGCCTGCCACTTGCCTTTTGCAGGTCATCTTTCACAGAGTTGCAGACCCACATTAAAATGACTTGTGACTAACGACCGAACAGAGCTTAGTGCCTCTTTATCACTCCACAGTGAAGGGAAGGTCTTTTCCTTTAATATTGCAGAAGAAGTTTTACAATTGAGACCTTAGACTAGCTGGCTGAGATTTGCATGGCTAAAAAAAATGGCTTGGTTTATGTTTTTACATAATTTATCTCCCTGTTTTGTATTATTCATGTACATGATGAAGTCTTTTTTTTTTTTTTCTTTTACACGTTGTATAGTAAATGTTAGTTTTGGTCCATTTCCTGCTAGGATAAACCTTTGCAGTGTAAAATTTGTAATAAACCATTTAAAGAACTAGGGGATGGTATACTGCATTTGAAGAAGTAGGTCAGTGATGCTGCTTTTTAGCATGTGTGTTTAAAAAACCCCAGCATAATCTCCATAATGGGAGACAGTGAGGGATGAATCCTAGAGGACTGATCTCTACTTAGGCAGATATCCCCTTGAAGAAAATATTCTAGCCTAGATTCTGAGTGAATCAGCATCAAAGCCTTGATTTCACACACCTGACAAAACCCTCTGGTCCTCTGGTTTGGTGAAGATGTGTTGCTTTCCACTGGTGGAGAATGATTCCCTCCCAATAAAGGCACAGTCCCAAGCAAAGAACGATGCACAAAGTTGTATCATTCCAAGAGATGCCTAGGAGACAGAGGTGTCTGGATCCCTGTGAGTCACACTTCTTTGCTTCTGGAGAACTAAATGGTCAGTAGTCTACTGCTGATGCTAAAACATTAATAACAAAAAACCCACCATCACTTGCATTGGCCAGCAAGTGCTGGTAATCAAGGAGTAGGGCATTGGTTTTATCCGTGTCTGCTCTACCTGCCTGATCAAGGAGTGGTGAAAACCCAGAAGCTAACAGAAAACCCAGTAACTAACAGATCGTCAGTTCACTTGCGGTTTCCCACACATGAAAAGCAACTTATTCTTCCAGGATGGCCCAAAATATTTTTGAGGAACTGATGGGCAGGATCCTCTGGGAGGCCAGACTGAAGGGAAAACAAGTCAAGGATAGCTTGTTGTATTTTAAAGGATCCTTACTGAAGGTACAGGAATGAACCATCATGCTGCCCAGGAAGAGTAGCAAGTATGGCAGAGGACCAGCTTGACTTAGCAGGGAACTCTTCAATGGGCTAAAACACAAAAAAGCAGCTTCCAAGAAGTGGGAGGAGTATAAGAGTATTGTTTGACAAGGTTCTTTGGGTAAATCCAATATCTTTTATTAGACCAGCTAATATATGTTATTATTTGGTCTAATAAAAGATATCAGATTTACCCAAAGCACCTTGTCTGCCTGTGTCCTTAGACCAACATGACTACAACCTACATCCCTGAGAGTATTGCTTGGGCTTGCAGGGATGAAATCAGGAAGGCACAATTGGAAATGCAGCTAACAAGGTACATAAAGGGTTTCTACAAGTATGTCAGTAACAAGAGGAAGATCAGGGAAAGTGTGGGTCCCTTCCTAAATGGGGGAGGCAACCTAGTGACAGATGATGTGGAGAAGGCTGAAGTACTCCATGCTTTTTTTAACATAGTCTTCACAGGCAAGGTCAGGTCCCAGGCTACTGCATCTGGCACCACAGGCTGCAGGGAGGTAGGCAACTGACAATGGTGGAAGAATAGGTTAGGGGCTATCTAGAAAACCTGGATGTCTACAAGTCTATGGGACTGGATGCAATGTACCCAACCGTGACAAGGGAGCTGGCTGATGTGATTTCAGAGCCCATGGCTATTATCTTTGAAAACTCATGGCACTTGAGAGAGGTCCTGGACAACTGGAAAAGGGAAAATATAGTGCCTATCTGTAAGGGGAGAAGGAGGATCCAGGGAACTACAGACCAGTCAGCCTCACCTCAGGCTCTGGAAAAAACATGAAGTAGGTGCTCAAGGAATCCTTTTCTAAGCACTTGGAGGAGGAGATTAGAAACAGTCAATATGGATTCACCAAGGGCAGGTCATGCCTGACCACCCTGATTGCCTTCTACGATGAGATGACTGGCTCTGTAGATGTGGGGAGAGCAGTCAACATGATATACCTTGTCTTAAGCAAGGCTTTTGATAGTCTCCCGCAAACATTCTTACAAGCGAGATAATGAAGTACAGGTTGGATGAATGAACTGTAACATGGATAGGAAACATCTGGATCATTGGGTTCAAAGGGTAGATGTCTGTTTTGCATCTGGTCTGAAGTGAAGTGCCCCAGGGCTCCGTCCTGGAGCTGGTCTTGTTCAGTATCTTCATCAGGGACCTGGAGGATGGGATGCAGTGCACCCTCAGCAAGCTTGCAGATGACCCCGAACTGTGGGGAGTAGTAGATAGGATGGAGGGTGGAGTTAGGATTCAGGGAGACCTAGACAAATTAAGGGATTGGACCAAAAGAAATCTCATGAGGTTCATTAAAGATAACTGCAAAGTCCTGCACATAGGATAGGACTATCCCATGCATCGGTACAGGCTGAGGACTGAGTGACTAAGCAGCAGCTCAACAGAAAAGGACCTGGGGGTTACAGTGGACAGTACGCTGAATATGAGCCAACAGTGTGCCCTTGTAGAAAAGAAAGCTAAAGGCATACTGAGCTGCATTAGTAGGAGTGTTGCTAGCAGATTAAGGGGCGTAATTTTTCCACTCTATTCAGCGCTGGTGAGGCCACATCTGGAGTCCTGTGTCCAGTTTTGGCCCTCCCACTACGAAAAGAATGTGGACAAATTGGAAGAAGTCCAGATGAGGGCAGCAAAACTGATCTACGGGCTGGGGGACATGACTTCTGAGGAGAGGCTGAGGGAACTGGGCCTATTTA
Organism: Crocodylus porosus; assembly: GCF_001723895.1. NCBI lineage: Eukaryota > Metazoa > Chordata > Crocodylia > Crocodylidae > Crocodylus > Crocodylus porosus. The sequence continues at coordinate 195,852,722 of NW_017728906.1, forward strand.
ATCTGGAGAAGAGGGAGACTGAGAGGGAATTTAATAGCAGCCTTCATCTACCTGAAGGGGGCTGCAAAGAGGATGGAGCTGGACTGTTTTCAGTGGGGCAGATGACACAACAAGGAGCAATGGGCTCAAGTTGCAGCAAGGGAAGTTGAGGTCAGATATTAGGAAAAACTTTCTCACAAGGAGAATAGCAACGCGTTGCAACAGACTCCCCAGAGAGGTTGTGGAGTCTCCGTCTTAACAGTTACTAGGACCCAGGTGGACAAAGCTTTGGCTGGGATGATCTAATTGGGGCTGGTCCTGCTCTGAGTCGGGGGGGGGGGGCTAGATGCTATGGCCCCTTCCAACCCTCATTTTCTGATTTTCTGATTTTTAAATGGTATTTGTTTAAATTGTTCACCCTAAAAGTAGGGGGAAATTAATTTTGGATCAAGTTATTTGAGTCAAATGAATGGTGATGAATCTGCATAGCCTGTTCCACAACCCATGTAGCCATCACAGGCGAGTTAACATTTCTGAATCCACATTTTCCAAGTCACAAACTGACCCATATTACTGATAGAGACTCCTAAAGAGACATTGTCACGATTATCATGAAAAATATTAAAATAACCGATATTAGATTCTTTCTTTTATTTGCGCACAAGGTTTTGAGCGTTTGTGGCTTGTGATTGCAAGCCTTTCTCTGCAGTCATGAGGGCTAGTGACCTCTCCTTTTAAACGTAAGCCAAGGTGCCCATGTAATCAGAGGACTCCAGGGGCCAGAGTTTTAGTATAATAGCAAAACCTGAAATGGATGCCAATTCCAAAAATATTTAATGATGGATTCCTTGCCTAGAATAGGAGCAGTGCTAAGCGTTACTATATTGGGTAGCCTTCTTTCATTGAAATTGTGTACTCTTTCCTCCCCTTCTGTACTTTGTTCACTTGGACAGTGAAATAAAACAGGGCCTTTTTCACTTTCTGGGAACACTCGGGTGTGCTTTCTGATTCTCAATAGCTGGCACATGCTGCTGGGATGTTTTCGCTGCAAAGGGGGAAACATGAATTAATTGAAATGATGACTCTTTTTCTGTCCGTGTGGTGTGTCTCACGTGCCACACATCTAAAATTTCTTCCCATTACTGTGCAGCATTGCTGTGAGCTTATGCACAGGTGTAGGGTTTAATCCCAAAGCTCAGTGCAGTGAAGGCAACATGCCTTGAATGACGTTTGTATGCGTGTTTCAACTAATCAAAGTCCTCTGAGGTGCAAGTAAGTTATATAAAGCCAGAGTTGTTGCTACCATTATTTTTACAGCCCCTGAACTATAATCTTGATATTGTTTGACAGCACTCTTTTAATGCTATTGTGGTATGTGTTTTCTTTGGGTTTCAATCTGCAGAGGTATTTTTCTGATCTGGTGTAGTGCAGTGGTTCTCAACCTTTTTCAGACTCGAAATACCCCATGTTAGAGTCGAGACACCTCTCATTAGACTCAAGGCCCCCTTTCAGCTTCTAGTTGTCACTCCTTCTTTGATTAGGAGAAAATTGTAAAGCAAATATTCTGCAAAGCCCTCAGGGGGACCACAACAGGTCAGGGTGTTTTCAACACTACGGCTTCTTGTTTGAAATGCCTGGGTTTATCGTGTGACTCATGTTTGCATAACTAGCAGTGCAAACATTGCCTGGCGTTCCCCAGCACCCCTGAAAGGATCTCAAGGTGCCTTAGGATGTTGTGGCACCCTGTTCGAGAATCACGGTTGTAGAGAAATTAGAGCAGGCTCTGTGTCCTAATCATCTTTGTTCTGTATCATTTGAAAAGACTGAAACAAAAAAAAATAAAAATAAAAAAAGCAACATAAAGCCAATCAATTGCCCAGTATTGCATTTAGAGCTGGGTCTTAATTCAAATCACTATTGGCAATAGGTTATTTAGGAAGCACTTTGTGAACTCGCCAGCCCGGGGAATTAAATATTAAAATCTTATCAATGGACAATGTTACAGAAATCATGAAGAAAGTGTAGTCCCAGCAGAAATTAAAGCAGGCCTTTTCCCTGCCCGCAATCTGTGCTGTATTTTATTTATATGACTGTTCTTAAATGTCTGGTTTGGGAGTCCCTAGTGAACGTGATTACTGTAAATACCATGCCTGGCACGATTTGTACAGTCTTTGGGAATCCTACCCTGACATTTAGAGTTGCTGAAACGTACGGGGTTGCCACTTGCTACCTTGGTGAAGGCTGCATTTCATAATGGGAGGGGTGCACCCCACTTATCTCTGACTGGTACGCTGCACAGCTTTATTAGCGAACGGCTTTCAAGTGTTTCGAGATTCTTGGATGAAAAGTGCCACAAAAGCATAAAGTAAAAAATGTATCCCTGCCATTGTCAGTGAGAGAGAGGAGGTGAGCTTCTCCAGAGCAAAATCAAAGTGAAGCTTTCATTGTTTTCATAAGGAATGCCTTTATGTAAAGTGATCCTTAATTGCATCTAGAGTAAATAATAATAATCATATGCTGGGAGCCTGGCAGGCACAGGTTAGGCATTAGGGGGACAGAAGCTCTTCATTAGATCTAATGGAAGCGTCGGAATCTAACCCTGAATCCCTCTGCGATGGGCTGGGGACAGACTATTTTACGACTCTGGATGGAGAAGGTTTTTTGCACATCGAGTGAATTTGTAAACCCCACTAGAATGATCTCCCACAGCTATTTGGCTGGCTTTAGCTGATATCCAGTCCTCCTGTCAGTGAATACAAACCCTTCCTCCTTCCACTAGATGCCTTCTAGGTAGCCATGGTTATTACCTGTCTCCTAAGCTTGATGGCCTTTCTCAGCTTCATTGCAGGATGAGCTTCATGGAACCAGAAAATTCAGTTACTTCCCTATCGTAAGCATCTTTTAATAGAGCAAGTAGCAGGACAGAGCCTGACCTTCCCGTTCAGTATGGAAGAAGGAGAAGGAAGTAGCACTTTGTAAGACGTAGAGCCATAGGCGAAGGGAGAAAAAATTATTTGTGGGGGCAGAGCGTGCATGCACACATGCACATATACGCCCCCCCCCCTCCCCCAGCAGATAAGTCTGTGGGGGAAGAGGAAGGGGAAGGACTGTGGGCCAGATCAAGGCCTCAGTGGTGAGCAAGGGAGCAGGGCACAGGCAGGAGGAGGGGCTGGGGTGAGTGGGCCCTGGCCAGGCCAGGTGATGGGACAAGCAGAAGCCTGTGGGGCACGTGCCCCCCCATCTGTGTGCAAGGCAGAGGTGGCTGCCGCCGTGCGCTGCACTTTGAGCCCCGCTGCCCCAAGAGCTGCGTGATGCCATGTGCATCCTGCCACTAGGCAGGCAGGGGGCACAGGGCAGCTGCAGCAGGGAGCAAAGCACAGCATGCAGTGGCAACCACCTCTGCCCCGCACACAGACCAGGGGAGCATGTACCTGTGCACATCTCTCCCTTACCACAGGGATCTCAATCTGCCTACACACACACACACACACACACACACACACA
>NW_017728906.1:195856304-195976806 GCF_001723895.1 Crocodylus porosus
CACACACACACACACACACACACACACACACACACACACACACACACACACACAAGGCGGTGAGAGAGGGAATGGGACTGGGCAGGAGCAGGCACTGCACAGCTGGGCACCACAGGCAGCTTGTCCAAGGGACACCTGGCGCAGGCAGGGGGTAGCAGCTCCTGCGTGCTCCCCGGGAGAGCATGGGCAGCGTGTGCCCCAGATCTGCGTGCAGGATGAGGGTGGGCTGCCGCTATAGACTGGGGTCAGGGCAGCGTTGGGCTCTCCCTAGCAGGGAGGGATCCATCCCGCGCCCCACCCCAGCTGTGCAACACCTGCCCCTACCCCAGCCCTTCTCCCTCCCTCACCACTGTGTGCGCACCCCTCTGCACCCCTGCTGAAGCCACCAGAAGCCTACAGCTGGGCTGCCTTGCGGCCCTACCACTGCCCCATGTTTGGGGGGGTGTCTAAGCCCTGTTAGTGCCCCCCCTTCCACCGCCTATGCCTAGAACAGTAGCTAAGGCAACATTTTCCTTGCAAGGATCCTAGGGCTTTCCAGGGACAGGGAGTAGGGAGCTCCTATTTCACTGGCTACACAGTTGGGCTCCATCCTTCTGACCCCATGGGTCTTTGGCTTTTGGTTGCCTGGTGCCCCAGTCTCAATGGAGGGTGCCTTCAGCTCACAGCTTTAAGGTACTTTCTGGGAAAACGGAGGATGTGGTTTCAGGCTGAGGAGCAGGTAGAGACCAGGGCTGCCACTTCACGGGTCAATAGGCTGAGCAAGGGAGCATTGGCTACAAGCTGGGGTGCTCCCTTCTCCTCCCCTTCCTCCTCCTTCTCTCCTAGCTGTGATTCAAAAAGGAGATAGCCTCAGGCCATTGAGTCTAGTCAGGATTTTGACACTGTGAATCCTATATTAACAGAAGCGATTAACTCCATGCAAGAGTATAAATGCTGCTTAGCTCCACGAGGTTGCCCCTCTCCCTTACTTCCTGTGCTGGCCTGTGCATCCCCCTGTTCAGCATGCCATGTTGCTGTGAATCTGGACCTGCAGCTGCTTAAAGACACCTAACTGGGGTGGGTTTTTGGTTTTTGTAATAATTCACTTATTAGCACACAGGCCTACATTTTAAAGGAGACACTGCACAACATTGCCTAAACTAAATTGCTTAGTGACTCTGAGCCCTGGTGTTTAGTGCAGCAGCTGCTACAGCAGTAGGTGCCTGCCTCTTTTTGTACTTCATTGGGCAAGCCACTTTTGTCTTTTGCACAGCTTGCACCCAAAGAGCTAGATAATGAGGAAGGAGCATCAGCTTTATAGATCTGAGGAAAGATTAGAGACATAAGTAGGAAGCTTTACCAGGTCGGTGCCAGTGGCCCTGCCAAGTTGATGCCCTGGGCTGGTGCCCCACTTATCCACTCTCTGGTTTCACTACTGGGAAAGATTGAGGGAACATGCTGAGACAGAGAAGAAAGAAGGAGGTGTTCAACTCCTGAAAATCAGCAGTGGTAAATAGGTTGGTTCAGGAGTTTAGGTGGCTAGGGCCAGAAGACAGGAGGCCTGGAGCTCTACTGTGAATGAGTATAAGTAAGCCGGACCCTGCAGATTTCTTGTACCACCTTTGCCTTGGATGGAGAGAACGTGGGAAGACAGAAACAGAGATTGTTGAGACAACAGACACTGCATTTTTACCTCCTTCTGTACAAGCATTTCAGGAAGGGAAACTAGTGCCGTGGGAAGATGTTCTCAGCCAGGTTTTAATCAATTCCTGTTTCCTATCTCATCTCTAAGGCTGCTTTTCCCTTTAACTGCAGCACTGCACTGGTCACACCAGTTCTCACAGCATCTGTCCAGACGCACAGGGTAAGCTTGCTATTGAAAGGAAAAGGATGTAAAACATGGCAGGTGACTAGCCCTCTGCAGCAACTCAGTGAAGGCTGAAAATCACTCATTAGATTATGTTTATCGTCTTCTCTGTGACATGCACATTAAATAAAGGGGAGCCTAGGTTATCATTGGCCTTTTTTTCCCCTGGACAGATGGCAATATTTCCTGTCCATAGAAAGCTTGTCATATAAAGAGCAAAAGTAGGATGTGTCAAATGCACTGAGATTTGTATTATGAAAAGGTAAGGGATCAAAAGATTTGCATCATTTAAGCATTTAATTAACCGCTTGACCACATTGAAGGGAGTTAGTTATCATTGCCCATAAGGATTTTGACCCTGGAGGGTAGGGAGTCTGTTCCCATATCAAGAACCAAAAGGGCATCACCTAAAATTAAGGAGTATCTTTACGCGTGCTCCAGGGACAGGGACCGCATTAATTAGACGGGCTCTTGGGAGCCCTTCTAATTAAACTGCCCACAGCGTCTCATGGTTTCGGTGTCCTGCCTTTCAAAATAGCAGTGGGGGTGCTTTAACTAAAGTTCATTTGATGAGTTTTAGTTAAAACATCCCTGCTGCCATTTTGAAGCGCAGAGATGCTGAATACATGAGATGCCGAAGCTGCTGGAGTGTGCTGGTTACCACGCTCCGGCAGACCCGATTGATCGAGTCAGCTCTGATGTGCTGTAATTACAGCGCTTTGCAGCTGACATCCCACACATGTACAGGCACCCAAGCAAACTGATGGTAATGTTGGTTTTCCAGCTCCATTCTGCAGGGCTTCTCCAGAAACCTAGTACATTTTGCTTGGGGAATTGATTAAACCACCTAGGCAGAGCAAATAACACGAGTTTAGTGCACGATGGAAAAGCGAATGGCTTGGGCCCATAATCAAAAAGGGCGCATATCTGGGCTCGTGCGATACTCGTGGAACGAACAACCTGCAGGTTTAAGCCGAAAGGGCACAGCTACAGCCATTGCAGAGACACTGAAAGCCAGGTTATGATCTCACTTTCTCTGTTGTAAGCCCAAAGTAGCTCTGCAGGCATGCTGGCATAATGGAGATTCAAAATCAGCCTCCTACAATCTATAGCATGCTGCAAAATACCGGGGCCTGACCAGCTAAAACAAAATCCTCATATTAAAATAGAAAAGGGTGTCTGTTATTGATGAACACATCATTTAATGTGACTCACATAAAAGACTTAACCAAGGAAACATATTCTATAGCACAGATGTTATGTTTAAGCAATTTTCATGTCAAGTGAGTGCTGTCCATGATAAGAAGAGATGGTTAAGAGCTTTGTAACTCTTGAATTGAAGGTAGAATGAGAGAAAGGGGTTGATTTCCCTTGAAAGAACAAAAGGACTGTCAAGAAGGTAGCAAGGTAATTGGTCGTTTATTATTATTAGTAGCAATAATGCTTAGTGTTTACATAGCTCTTGTTCTATACAAAAGACTTTACACACAATAGCCAAATAATCCTCCTGTCTCTTTGGAGTAGCAAGGATATAATATTCCCAGGTGGAGAAATAAAGGAAGACTGCTGGGGTAACTTGCTCAAGGCTGTATAAGTGTCAGTCAGTGTCAGAGCTGGGATTATTACTCAGAAATTTCAGTCTCCCACCTTGCAATCCACTAAGAAAACACATTTTTGGTCTTATATTTACGATGAGTTCTTCCTATTGGCATTTCTGCAAGCTTTCCTTCCCACTCCCTTCTTCTGTCTTAAATGACCTGATTTTATCATGCTTAACATGAAAAGAAGCACAGCAGCACATTTTTGCTATGTGCCTGGAGAGGTTTAGAGGAGAGCTACAAATGTGGGACATCTGGGACCGTAACCCTTTCAGACCCATGATGTCTCCTGCTGCAATGCTTTTGGTTATCTCTTGCCAGCAGTCCCATGCAGAAGCTTTAGGATCAGAGCACGTGACCAGAGATGAAGGGGAGGGGGGGAAATACATAGAGAAAAGCCCGAAGTCATCTTATATAATATGCTTCCAACTTAGAAATGTTTTAGGAAAAAAACCCACTGGTGCTTATGAGTACTCGAGTGTTTTATATACAAAAAGTATGAGGCTGTTTTTTGATTAACCCGAAAGCACCTGGAAAGAACTATGTTTGTTTCTGCCTGTGAATTTGCAGAAATATATACATCTTTGTGTCTTTTCCCTCTATAGTGTCTCCCTTCCCTAGGATATTTCACTCCTAGAAGTCTGTTGGCACCTGCTCCTTGCTGGATGGTTTTCAGGTGCCTTTTTAGGCTACTCTAACTCTCGTGAAGGGTCTAACTCGATGTACAAGTGCCCCAGTATCCAGGCGCTTTCACTACCCTTGGCAAGGGCCATAGGGAAGAATCAGAGCCCACCTCTTCCACACTGGGAAGGATGTGCCCTTCCCTCCTTACTGTTTCATGGAGAGATGTCAGTCTTTGCACATGAAGAGATCTTGCCCCCAATTTCACATTTCTCATCACAGGTTCCAGAGATGAACTGCCCTCTGTCTAGTAGCACATCCTTTTCTGTTCTTCCTGCATATGGCTGTTAGCCACCACTTTCCCCTTAGCTGGGGGGAACAGCTGCAGTGGCTTCCTTTAGGCCAGGAGAAGCACAAGGCCCATTTTTGCCTTTTCTCGGGACGTTCTGCTTTTCAGCAGGCCATTCTTGTCAAGCCCCCTAGCCCTCCCAGCTCCTCTTGGGCATGTTATCATGCTCATCCCCATTCAGCAGTGTGGCTCACTAGAGAAGGAAGTGGAGGCTTCAGGGAAGATAATGCCAAGCATATAGTCCCTGCCTTGGTGGCCAATAAGGGCTTTCAACCAACATGAGCAACTTCCCAGGCCCTCTAGGCTACTGAGAAGTAGTCTGGACTTTACTAGTTTAAGGCTAGGGCTCATTGCTTTCTTACAATTACACAATGATTGCCTGAGAAGTTACCAGGGACCCGATCCTACAGCTTGCATGAGTGAGACTCCCAGTTGTCTTCATTTGGATGTTCATTTGCAGAAGGCCCCTGAGCAAAGCCTGCCACCCCAGCTCCCTAGGTAGCAATGTCACGTAAGCTTTGCTTGTATCTTATCTTCATCTACTGCTCAGAGAAGTCTCCATTAAACATGCAGCTGGGGGTTTCTTTGTCTATATCAATGACTCTGGGTGTGATTTTTTTTTTAACTCTTTAGTGCAACTCTGTAGGGGCACATCACCATGAGCGGGAATGTGTTTCTCCAGGGACAAGCAGCAGTGGCAGACCTCGTGCAAGCACTGTTTGTCCCTGGGGAACACCCATGCCACGCGTGCTCCAGCGCTTGGCAAGTTACTTTGGGTGAGGTAGGGGAGGCTGGGGCCAGCAACTGTGCTGGCCTCAGCAGCCTTACTTGGGGGGCTGGGGGCCTCGGGGAGCTTTGGCTGTGGGGAGCCTGGCAAGCAGCTGGGTTGCGGCTCCGGCCGGCCAGACTCCAGTTTTGAGCGGCATGCACTGCCACTATGTGTGTCACACTGCTTTTTTTGGTGTGGGATTTTTTGACCCCGGGAACTCCCGAGGTTGGACACCCCCCCCCCCCCCCCCCCCCCCCCCCGCGCTGCAAAGTAGTAGTGCAGGGAACTCCTGCGTGTGCAATGTGTGGCACCTCACATGGGTCGGTGGCATCACATATGGCACCTGTGCACTCATCTGGACACACCTTCAGAGTCTTCCGACAACCACTGATGTGAATGAGAGAGCAGAGTTGGGCTAACTTGGGAAATCTCATTCTCTTTCTTGAACAAGGCCATCTTTTTCTCTCAGGCAGGTGAAATACACAGCAGCCCCATGGAACTGCATGCAGTTTTGCAGGTGTTAAACCAGAGGAAACAAGAGGAGAATTTTCCTGGTGTTTTATGCACAGAAATGGCTTTACATGAAGGAAGTAGGTCATAGTATATGAAACCCGAAGATCCTAGTTTTAAAGCCATATAAAGGTGATGGTGAGGATGGTACTTTGGACAGGCACAGTCCCTCTTGTTGCACCTCTGTGTAAGTGCACTATAATCGTCACCCACTAGAATAAAGCTCATTCTAGTGGACCTGCCTCCCGGTGCCAGCGAGCAGTAGGGTAGGGGATACTTATACTGGCCCATCTCTTGCCTTCTGCCTTTTCAACATCCTCCATCAGAGAAGGGAGCACATCGACTGGCTCCTGTCCTGATCCATGCAAGCAGCGGGAGGTTTCTCGACACTTCTGTCCCAGTCTGGTCATAATCTAGTCTTGGGTAAAATTCCTATCCAAGCATCATGGTGTCATCCATGGGTGTTTTACCTTTGATTTCAATGGGTCAGGATATCAGCCCAAAGATGGGTGTACTGTCGTCATTCAGAGTGACGGAGTGTAGGGATGTGTGTGTGTGTGTGTGTGTGTGTGTGCGTGTGTGTGTACATGACATGTCTTTGTTATCATGAAATGCCTTGACAAAGGGTACGTGACGTTTGTGCATCAGCTGGTGATAGTTTTGCAAAGCTGCCTTAAACCCTGCTTAGCTAAGGTTTAGTTAATGCCCCTGAGACTTTCCAAACCTGGCTGTCTCCCCCTGCCTCCCCCCACTTTATCGGAAGACTTCTGGATATCTAAGACCTTTGGTAAACAAAGGCTTGTATTGTATATCGTGCTTCTGAGTTTCCAGAGAATTATTAAAATGTGGTTTGTTTAATGTGCTTAAAGTATGACGCTCCTTTTGACGGTGAAAGACTTTTCATTTGGATTGGGCTCTGGACTCTTGTTCACTCCTGTTTCCCTAGACAAGACTGAGCATGGCTTCCTTGCTCCTTGTTTACACCACTGAGCAGCAATGTTTTGCTGTCTGACATGAATTTGGTTGTTTTTTCTTCTGTCTCGCTAACTAGCCCTGTTGCTCAGTTCCTTGTGGTTAATTATTGGTCTCGTCCTTTTTTCCGGTGTGTCTTTTCCTGCTCTGTTACTAGATCCAAGGAGGAAAAGCAACTGAGAGAACTGAGCACATGACCAAGGAGCAAAGGACTTACTGCCTCCCTGGGGAAGCTTTAGTTACTAGCTGCTGCATTTACATGGCTAATTGCATGGAAAAGCTGAACTAAAGGAGCTTTGCACCTAGACCTGGGTAAACACAGAAGGGAATGATGTTTTAGATCATTTTTGTTGCCTGCCCAAGATATTGCACAGCTGTGCAGATATGCAGTTCCAGTCGAATTTGTTTTTATTGCTTATTTCTGTCGGGATAACATGTACAGGCCTCAGCTGGGTGGAAGCACTGTTGGGTTGGGTGCTCTGCAAGCAATTAGCTAAAGTGCATTAACGCATGTGTAGACACGACCCAGCACTAACTTTAGTGCCAGGTCTGCCCAGCCACTAGGGGCACATGGCAGGGCTGCAGGGACTTGGCACTAACTATACTTGATAGTTTTCTAAACTTGATTGTTTTCTAGGTTCATCTGTGATGCTTAGGGCAGTGATTTGGTGTTGTCGTTTCCCTAAATAACTATGTCAGTACAAGCCACAATGGGGACACAGTTAATAAGGGCCTCGTGCTGTTGTCATTTATTCCTCTTTCCATATCTAGGTGTAAGCCATTTAATGCCATTATAACTGGCCGTGTGAAGTGGAGCTGCCCCACTTTCACCGCACTGAAGTAGTTAAAGCAGGAGCATGTTTATTTGTAGATAAGGCCTGGGAAGGGAGAGCTCCAAAGGGCTTACCATCTGAATAGACAAGGCAGACAGAAACGAAAGGGAACAGGAGGCACAGAGAGAGTGAAAAGCCTTGCCAAGCATCACACATGAGGTGAGCAGCAAAACTGAGAACAGAAGATGAGTCTCCTGAGCTCTGAAACTGCTCTGGAGAGCTGCCGTTCTGCTTTCTGTGGAGTGAAACAGGCTGGTCTCCATTGTGTCTTTGCATCGGTATGGCTCCGTACTGGTTCCAGCTCTGTCGGCGCAAAGGTCATGTAAGTGAGAGGAGATGTAGGCCCTTTTCATCTGTTTTCCTGCAGGCTCCCAAATGCATATTTTACCTGAATAATCTCAAAGTGCTCTGGAGATCAGGGCTATGTTGTGAGAAAAAAAAAATCAAAGCAAAAGGTCTCTGTATCATGGTTAGAGATTGAATTTGTATCTGCCATGTTCTGGTGCCAGGCAGAAGGTTCGAAACAGGCTGTAACTACATACAGAGAGCTTGCTCCTGCCCGGGGCAGATGAATTCTCTTAACTTAACTCTCTGGATCCTCAACTTTGACTTAGATTAATCACTAAACTCCCACCTTCCTATTCATTTAAATTGTTTTAAAGTGCTATATTTGAAGGCAGTTTGTGAAAGTACCTGGTTATACACCCTTGGAAATTATGTCCTCAAGTTTTCTACCTGGTAGGTACTAGATAGCAAGAGGGTTGACTATGGCCGTCCTGCCAGTTCTGCTTGTCAATACATGCCTTGTCTGCCAGCATGCCTTGTGTTTAAGCTAACGTGTATAACCATGACCCATGTTTCTAAAATACTTTTATGGTGCGTCTACATGAGACTTATTAATGCACGTTAATATAATTTCATGCACATTATGGATACACAGCTACACATGTGCATCCTCAATGTGCATTAAACATGGCAGAATTAGGCTAATTATACCTACATTTGATACCTGCAAATCCCCTTCCTGAATGAGTTGTTGGAAACCAGATAAGAAAATGGCATGGGCAGGTCTGCACAGTTGTGATGGATGTATAGAATATACTATTGGTTTGTCCTTTGTAAACAAGTGGGCTATAGCACGGGTTCCTGAAATGCATAATGAACTCATTGTGTCTCATGGTTCCTGCCATTAAAGTAGCCAATTCCTTTGGAGTAGTAGTGTAAAACTGACTTACTGATTGATTTTAGCTGTTATAGTCCTAATCAATAAGCTAATTGAGCTTGGTCGGTTTGACCTCTTGATCTCTACTTAAAGATTGACTCTCATTAAAGACAGTAAATAGTTAACAACCTCAGCCATGACTTACTGGGTTACCATATCCAGGGTCGTTCAGTTTCCATGGCCAATCCAGTCCCTAATAATTTTTATAGCACTTTCCATACGTAGGTCTCCATGCATTGTCCAAAAAACCCTAAGCAACAACAGCTCCATGATATGGTTGAAAAAACTGAGACACTGTGAGGTAACTTGCTCAAGGTAACCTGCAATGGAGTGGCAAAGTCTCCTGATTCCTGGCCCAGTGCTGTGTTTGTTAAGCCCCACTGCCTCCATCCTTCCTTTCTTCTGAGTTTGACAGTGGAGTTGTCAATTAATATGTGTTGTGATGTGGCCATCTGCCCTCTAGGAACTGGCCTAAGACCACCATTTGCTTAATATAAAACTGCCCTGGTACAACTTGATGACTTACTGGTCTTAATTCAGAGGTTGTTGGATTAAGTTCATTGCAGGTCAAACCTGATGATCAGGTTGATTCCTTGTTGACTCACAAGACTGATTCATTTTAAGGAGACAAGAATCAATGCAGAAAAGGAAGTGTTGTTGGGGTAGGTATTCCAGTTTTTTTGAGCACGTACTATGACAAATACATCTGTAGATCAGGGCATGCTGAGGCTCTTCTAATTTTATGAGTAATTTTTTTTTTCCTTTAAGAATTAGGATATCTCTTTTTTTTATTATTCTACATGAAATGTCACAAACCATGTTCTGAATAGGGTCTGAAAGATGAACATATCTCATGCCACATAAAATGTCTGCAGGTACATACCATATGGTTGCTGAAGTTTGAAATGTTGTTGCTAGGCTTTCTTGACTGCAGGAATGTAGAGGCACCTATAAGGGAGGAAAGGACTGCAGATGAGTCATTCCACTTATGTTAATGGAAGGGCTGAGGAAGAAAAGGTTGGTTTTGGCAAATGTTCCAAATTGTTTTGTATCCTTACAAAATGTTTTTTCGATGCGTTCTGGGGAACGCAGCTTGTACAATTAGCTTTTGAATGGATGCCTGTTGTTGTTTTATAATTCCTACCGAAGACTCAGGATGTGGTGTCACTGTTTATGAGTTAGCAATCTTTCATCTTGAGCTCAGGAGCAACCATATCCTTAGCAGTCAAGGGGTTAGTACGATATGGAAGATGCCTTTAAAATAACAGATCTGGGGGCTTTGTTTGTTAATGGAAATGCCCAAGCCTGTGAGGCTGCGGGGCTTTTTGGTGCATTAGCAGAGACCCCTGGACACCTAGGGCAGTTGGTACATTTTAATCTGTGCCTCGATATGTTCATTCTAATTCCGTTCTCACATAGGGTTGCCAACTCCGGCTCAAGCTATCCCGGGAGATTTCTTTTTTCCAACATGACGTAATGTCATTAATTGTACTGTTCAACCCGGTCACAATATCAACCTCCCAGATTGCTTCCAGCAGTCACTGGGAGATCGATGCTGATTCTGGTAGACTCCTGGCCGATCCAGGAGATTTGGCAACCCTATTCTTATACCTAATCTTTTCTGCTTTCTCTGCCAGATGTTTATCCAGTGGGCAAGGAGTGTGAATTATGATGATCTTATTTTTGAGGGTACAACCTCAGTGCCTTCTCAATCACCAAGGATGTCTAATTCTCTGATTTCCACTGGCTTGTTCATTTGCAAAGCAACATCCCAGGGGATTTCCACTGTATCATTTTGTTACTGGGTCAGGGTTGCGATCCCCATCATGTCTAACTCATAGGAAGATGGCCTTGGCTGTACAGATGTCACTGAAGGACATGGTCTGTGTTGGCTTTTGAGTGTAAAGGTCTGTACATGGTGAGTTGTTTCTGGTCCTCCTGCACAGCTGTCTTAATTCTTCCACAGTCTATTATGCAAACAGTGTAAAACATGACAGGGATAGCATGGATATTAATCTAATGGATATTAATACCCAGAAGACGTTCTTGGATTACAGGAGTTGACAGATCCTCTTGTACAGTACATTATTTTCTTTTTAGCATCAGTGTGGCTCATGGAGCCTTATTCTAAAATGCCAGTGTACTTGTAGGTTCCTTCATGAGATACAGGGTCATTTACTTCCTTTAGGATTAAACTTTGACCATCCTCCCCGCTTTACAACTTTGCTGAAGTTCAAGTGCCTTGTTTGCCTAACTCAAACTGCATGTAGCTCTCACTTGAAAAGCTCTTAACAATCTTTTTCCTTTTCAGTGCTTTCCTTATCCATGAAATTGGGGCTAAATCAAAGGCCTTCTTGCAATCTATTCATACTACCTGGAGCCTTCATATCCAGCTTGTCCAGCTGGACTTGTCTTTGGTCTCTTGTCGATTTTGTTTGCATCCTTTCTGCTCCCACATGGCATATCTAACTAAGAAAGTCACAAATGTGATCAACCTCAGTTTCCAAAAGCTTCAGAGACATGTGGTTATGGATGGTAGTTGGGAAATAGCTGATAACCTTTTCTTTTTGTTTTTCATAATTAGCACAGTGCTGCCATTTGTCATCCTTTAAGTGACAGGACTTCTGGGACTTCCTGGAAGCATTGTACTAATGCTTCACAATAGCGTAGCTGAGGGGGAGGGGGGAACACCTGGGTCAGCAGGGGGGCACAAAAATAGGCATTGCCAGCACTGCCAGCACCGCAGGAGTTGATCATCCTGCTGCAATTGGCACGGTGATGGTCCACTCTGCTGTGGGCATTGTGGCCTGTTCAGGCACAGATCTGCCTTGTTACGCCTTTACTGGGTACAACAACACAAAGTGTTTTAACTACTGATGCCATCTGATCCTGGGGTTTCCTAGTTCTTTGGGTCTTCTCAGTTGTTCTGTCATTCTTTTTCGAGTTTCTTATTGATGAACTTTTTCTTCGGCATCTTGAATCTATGCAGCGTTGTTGTGGCTAACTTGACTATCTCTTCAAATGTCTTCCTTTGATTAGTAAAAAATGTTACTTACGCTATTATGTCCTTTTTTTGTTGTTTCTGAGACTGTCTTGTCTTAGTTCTTCCATGGTTATTTTAAGTTGTCTCTCACACATTTCATAGGCATTTTCTCATTGTTTTTGATACTATTCCCTTCACAAATGGCATTAAGTTGACATAATCTCTCTGTTCTCTAAGATTATTTTTTTTCTCAAGCTGCTTCTGCCATAAAGATTGTTAATTTTTTCTAATGGGTTGCTTGGAGAAAATGAGTTGTAACTTTTAACCCCATAATTTCATAGACTACTTCAAAAGAAGTTAATATTAACTGCTGAGTCTCAATAATCCCATGGGTTTGCATTTGGAGTAAAGCTTGATTGATTTGTGTTGCCATCCAGTTTAGCTTAACCTAATTTACAGTTTCTCATGCTGGAATCTCGCTGATCTTTCCACCGTCAAATTTTTCTTTGATCTTATTGCCAATTCAATCATTTTTCCCTTTTATTTTTATTTATGTTAGCGGTGCTGAACTTTTTGGCCCCATGGGCCAGATGAGTGGTGCAGGGCCAGTCTGCAGGGTGGATTGAGTCCCACAAGCCAGCATTGGCCCCAGGCCATCTCCACTAGGCCCTGCACTGCCTCGGCTTGGCTTGGCCCACCCAAATTAAGCCCTGTGCTGCCCCAGTCCTGCGTGCCCAGATTGGACCCTGCACTGTCCCATCCCTGCACTGGGCCACGTCTGCCTGGCCCTGCACATCTGGATCTGTCCTTTGTGCTATCATTGGGCTTCACTTCACCTTAGCCCCATAGGTTTCCCACAGGTCCAGAAATCTGGCAGCAGTGTGCAAAGTGGCAAATAACATTGCCACCGCTCCGCCGCTTCCAACTTTTCAGACCCACAGGGAGCCCTGCAGGCCAGGCGACGTGGCTTCACAGGCCAGATCTAGCACCCCTGACTGACCCTACTGCTCTCTTACCAGGTGCAGTTTGAATTGTCTCCAATGAGACGTTTTATTTTTCTGACCCTGAAAGACTTAAGAGCAGGAATTGGGATATTTGAGTACCTCTCAGAACATCTTTATTCAATAACTTTTAATGCAAAGTTGAAATTTATGTAGTTATGGTGAAATCAAAGTGTAATAAATCATTACGAGAAATGTATCACAGCAGCAAAGAACAGTTAATCACTCAGGCAGGTTCAGCAGTGATAAGAGTGGAAAGGGACAGCGTGTCAGGATGTGTTTCTAACTGGAGGCTCCGATCACAAAATAACACCTCTTTAAACTGGAGGCTCTGATCACAAAATAGCACCTCTTTTTTCTACTATTTTATTCGCATTATTTAAGCTACATGGCCTATCATATTAATTTTTTTTCAACCTGGAGCTAAAATGTGTTGTCTGAAACTTTCTCAACTCTAATTTATTTTCTCTTCAGAGACACCCCATAATAATTGTGACCTCGCCGTGGCCTAAAACCTTTGCCCTCTCTTGTTTCGCATTACACTGCCTAATTACTCCTTTTGCCTTTGCTATGTACAATTCCAAGCCTAGCCTGACTCGTATTTAATTCGGCTTTGGAGCTTTTCTAAAATCTCCATTTTATAAGCAATTAATATAATCTTTCTTGAAACCTTCTTGGGCTGTGATCTGTTAAAAAATCTGTTGCAGTCCCAAGCAAGGCTTCTTTTCTTCAAGGATGTCAGTGAATGCATTGCATTTTTTTTTGGAGAGTCAAGACCCCTACGTCTGGGGTTATTCTGCTTGGAAAGCAGTCCGAGATCTACATTCTTTTTTAATAAAGTCATCCTTGGAGGAACAATTTATGGCTTTTATATTGTATCCAATACATTGGTTTTAATTTCCTCAGTTTCTTTTTGAGTACAGCAATGAAACTGTAAAATGACTGTCTGTTTTGCTAGGCTCTTTGCACCTATACCCTCATTCCAGCCACAACGAATGACCTCCTTTGGTCTAGAGGCAAAGGACACCTTTCCTTTCCTCTCCGTGCGAGATCACTTTGGTCTCGCTTTCTGTACTGTGCGTGGCAGAACAGTTTTCCCATCTGAACCCAGTTTTCCCATGTTTCCTAGACTACACTCAACTGGGTCCCCCCCAATTTGTTCACAGTCCTATAGCAAATCTATTGCATGTATTCCAGGAACCCCAGCCGCATGCATAGGGCTTCTTTTCCTGGGTGACCTCCGATCCATCATGGATTTTATGTTTCTAAACGTTTCGATGGGTTTCTTGATGACTACGTGGGGGTCATACGTGGGGTCATCCCAAACTGAGTGCCGAAGTCCCACTATGTAGTTGTTATTCATACTATTTGTATTACTGTGGTATTTAGTCATGGACTGGGACCTCCTTATGTTAGGGGTAGTACGAATGAAGAAGAAAGCAGGTTCTTGCCTCACAGAGCTTGTTCTTGACATGAACAGTGACTCCAGTATTTCCCTCGCCCCTGGTGATTCTAAGAAGAATCAGATATAAGGCCTGATTTTTCTTCTCATAGTAGTTTAATACGGGGAAGTGAGTGGTGTAAAACTGAAGTGAGGTAAGGATTCATCCTCCTGCATCTCATGGAGTAGACTGCTAGTTAAAGACAACTGATGTTGAACTAATTTTAGAAACACACAGAGAATCGCTGGCTGCCTAGAGCCAGTCCAACTATATACCAGCAACCTCTACAGGCAGGAAGGGAACAGCCATTTGCTCCAATAGCTGCGATGCCCCAGGCACTTATTTCTGCTAATACCCTTTTTTATAGCGCACATCAACCTACTGATCATGTCAATTAATGCCAGTACAAAATAGGAAGGGTCAGATTCTGATTTCATTTACATCATTATAAATCAAGAATAATTACATTATTCTGGATTTGCATGAGGGTAACTACCATTAGACTGTCATGCATGCGGATGCTTCTGAATGAGTCTATTAACACTGGTTCACCATTGCATTATTCTAGTTTTATTTCGGTGTAACCCCCGGGACTTGGGTTTTGAACCCACCCCATGGAGCGTGCAACAGGTTATGGAGCAAGGCTATAATGTGATTATAGTTCCACTGACTTCACTGTGACTTCTTGCATTGAAAAAAGGTTGCAGGATTTGGTCTTACATCAGACTTCTTTTCTTCCCCATCGGTCACTTGCCTTGTGGCCCTGTCCAAGCCCATGCATAGAAAAAGAAGTAGCATTTATGAAGCATATTCAAGTCATCACAAAATAGCTGTGGGGAAGTACAACCCAATACAGCAGGTTGAGCTTAAATTGAGCTATATAGGTGCTCTTAATGAATGAATTTAAAAGAGAACATTTTTCACGTGACCCATTAGGCTTTTTTAAACCCTCCTTCCCCTTTTCTTCCGTTCTCTGTTTAAGTCTGTTCCTGGTCAGGAATGCCACAACTAATAATTTTGTCAGAAAGCCTTCCTGCCTGGAAATGATCTCTTCCTAATGGATAGATGATTCCATATGGTTTCATATGTCATAGATGGAGACAGAACATATTGGACGACTGGCCACATCTGGCGGTTCCTGTTAGTGCCATATGGATAAAAGTGCGACTTCTCCTGCATTGTGTATTCCAAGCAAGCCGTTATCTAAACAGGTGCTGCCCCACAGGGGATGCATTTTTATAGTTAGAATTGCAACATGCATGGAGATGAACCATTTTGTGTCCTTTTTCTCCCCGCAATGTAAACAAGGCATTTATATATTACCTGATGCTGGTAATGTATAATTACTTGGCTTACACTACATTGGCACCCCTCAAATCACACCACAAGAAAGCCAGAATCAGGCCTTCCCCCTGAATTTTGGATTCATTTGGTTTCTGCCCCCCCCAAATTCGGAATTGTTCAGAGGAGCAGATTTGTCTGGAGAGGTGCATAAAGAGAAATCCTTGTGTTTCCCTACAGTATTGATGTTCAGTCTTGTATTAAGGATCTTAAAACAGGCCGGTTTATGAAGACAAGGGAAATGCAGTATGAGATGGTTTTTTTCCCTATTCAAGCTACTCTTATCATGGCTTTGGCCAACATTTTTGCACTCCCTTTTCACTCCATGTCATAATCACTTCTTGTATAAACACATTGCATTTGGGAATTCCTCAAGCGAGCTTTCCTAATATTTGTGAATTAAGGTACCCGTTGACTGATTTATGCAGGCTGTGCGATTCCTTAGGAAATGGAGCCCAGCACGTTCCATCCACCTGTATAATAAAGCTGGTCAATGTGGAGCTGGAGCAACCAAAGCTGTGGTGGAAATAATCCTCGGCGAGACTATTTTAACTAAGTGACAGATGATGATGCCTAGAGTGTTCTGTTGATTTGTTGTATCAAAATCATGCCGTGGAATAAGAGGTATGTGAAAAATGAAGTCCCCGCCTATGCTGTTCAGTCTGAAGACCGTTAGCCCATGGGAAGAATAACCAAAGAAAAATGATGCATATAATCTACATTTTGAGGAAGGCACTTAAATTCATTTATGGATCTGGGCCTAGGTCTCTAACTGCAGGAGCACTTAACTTCTAGTTTCAAAATAGCAATCGGATTTCAATAAGAGCCGACCAAGAAGTGTGTCGGGCTCCATTCTGTTCTCCACTGGTAACGCTCCTTTGACTTCTGGGGGGTAAATCCCAGTTTACCACAGGCTAAATGTGAACAGATTTAAACTGAACGACTAAAATATCAGTGGCTGATCATTTCATCAATGACATATGAGCTAGATAAAAATCCAGAACACGGTACAGCTGTACCAGCTACACAGTGCTAAAATCTTGGTATGCACATGGAAGTCAAACAGCATGACTTGGCTGAATTAAAAAGCTGCAGCGTTCATAGTAGCATTAGACCTACCGAGCAACCCATTAATTTACTGCAAATGCCCTGATACTACTAGAATAGCACAAGGATGTGTGATTGTGAATCAAGCCTGCAGTCCTTGCCTAACCACCAATCACCTCCAGGCTGAATGGTCCATTTCTTTAGGTTATTTGTGCCAATGTTGTCCTATACTAGCTGTAGTAGGGTTGCAGTATTGCTGTGGCCATGATGCGTGAGAGATCGTAAAAGGCAAGAATTTTGGGGGGGATATCTTTTATTGGACCAACTATACATTCAGGACTGTTGACTTTAGGATGGGCACTGGGTATCCAAAAAGTTTGTCCCAACTACTACAAAAGATCCTTGACCTTTGTCATGCTGGTTAGGCATTTATAGCAGGTTGATAATAAATTAGTTTGACTTGGCTGTGTATGGATGTGTGCTGTGCTCTGAGGGATTAAAAAGAAAATCAGAAAGTATATGATGGAGATTAAAACGATTCTGAATGACTGTATATAAGAATGATCCTTCTTTGTGCCACTTATCTGCTGTTTGGAGTACCATTACTTAAAGCCCAGCATTTTTTTTTCTTTTTGGTAAGAGGATGCAGGGAACCATTTCAAAAGATGTTACCTCCCCAATAAATAAGGCACAACAGTTTCAGGTCAGGATGGTGGATGAGACAGAGTTGCACCCAGATGAAAGCTTGTTCATCCAGTAGGCTTTCAAATCCCTCTGCTGAGATAAAGAAGATCAAAGTGTTTAAGCAGGTTGATCCACTACTGAGGGAAATTTAGTGCTGGCAACACAGAGCAGCTGCACTATAGCTGGCATGTCTAAATTCACAGCAGGGAGCTAATTGGTCCATTGAAGAGGTTGGTTATGCAAAAACAAGTCTGAAGGAATGCCTTTTCCATGCACAGAACAATGGAGATCTATGGGTAACTGGTAAAATGCAGATCTACAGTATGCAACATTATCAGGAGGGGAAAAACAGTTCAGAGAGGAAGATAGTGGGGGTGGAGGGAGATGCGTCTCTTCTTTTATTCAATTTGTATTGCACAGAAAGAGATCCTTTCAATTTACTCAAGATTAGAGCATTAGCTTCAAGCTCTCTTTGAGACACATTAAATAATGAAATGAAAGAGAGTAGCTCAAAGTCAAACCATAATGTTATTTGTACAGCATATTTTGCGTGTGGATGGAAGGGGGAGATATTGTAATCAGAGATTTCTGACTTTTTAATTAAAATTGAAATGTTATTTTTATAACGAATGATTAATTTGGGGGCAGGAGGAGTTATGTGCCTTTTTATTCTCTCTCCAAAAAAATCCAGTGACATATTCCTAGTACAATGATAGCTGCAGCAGTGAAACCATCGTCTCTGAGCAGATTCTTATATGACCCCATCATCACAGCATCAAAGTATCCTGCCCTGTAGGCAGGGTGATTATTGTAGATGCCGGGATAGGCAGAGTGATTATCTGGGGGAGGGGGAGGGCATGGAGGGAGGACCAAGATGCAGAGATTAAGTAACTTGCTCCAAATGACAGGGGAAGTTAGTGGGAGCACTGGGAACTGAACTAAGTCGGGACATAGCCACAAGCCCTTTCCCCAACTTCATGAACAAGCTCGGGGTGAAGACAACAGTAACCATTTTGGATTTGGCTGTGAATTCTGTGAGACATTTGCATTCATTCAGACATTGCATGCCGTCAACTGCTTTCTTACCACAGGTAACTCTAGAGTGACAAGTGTGTAAGGATCTGGCTGTTGGTATCTTACAGGCACAAGTGTGCTTAGGCACTGTGCTCTCTTCGGATCGGTTCAATAGGAAGAGAATTTGGCCCAAGAGAAACTTCCTTTGTGCCTGCCTGTGTTTGGCAATTAACCACCTCAATGGTTAATTTTATTTAATTGGAATTAAATAAAATGTTAACCCAGTCTGTTGAGCCATTATGTTTGGGGGTTTGCCTCCCACCTTGACAATACCTGATCACACTGATGAAGGCCAGTTTCACTCTTCCCCCATGAATGTGCCTATTGCCTAACTCATTGTGCAGTCTTAAATACTGCCTGTCAGTACAGGCCGCAGTCACATCTGCAGCATAGGGACCTACCTGGGGTGGTCATCCCTTGAAGGGGCAGACAAGGACCACTGGATATAGCGTGGACTCCTTTGTTCCTGAATAAATAGAAACATAGTTTGAGTACATCTTTACTGCAGAGTCAGGCTAGCAACCGTCAGGCTGGCAACCCATCCACTTTGGATGGAGGGACGTGGCTAAGTCTTTTCTGTACTGTCATTTCTACATTGCCTTCCCACAATTGCTCTGGGTCCTTTAAGAAATGTAGCATCCATTTCAATGTGGGTTTTTTGTCCCCAGTTATCCTAACTATAGGCTAGCTCAGTCATTTCCAACTTCCTACTTAGCTAAATGGAAATCCTGTTCATAGATTGTATTTTGCATTTGAACATAAGGGGTTTAAAATAACTTTATTAATGATTGTTGCATCTCATTAGGCTTATATAAGCTCGGTACTCCTAAATGGGCCATGGGGACATCAGAGGTGACTTAACCCTACATCTGCAACTGCTTTGCAAGCAGCTATTCTGTTGGCGTCAGTGGCTCAGTGGTGCAAAGGAGAATGTGGAGTTCCAATATTATACATAAACCATGAAACCATACCAAATAGTCGACCACATGTTCAAGCAGCCACTGGAACTGAAGAACGTGATGGAGGTAGCACTCATGCTCTAGGTTTTGATTATGCTTTGCACGCCTTCACCCACTTTTGAAGCATTTGTTGAATGCAGATGCTCCAGTTTCCCTGACATGTATCCAGTCTGACGCAGTTGATTGCAAACGAAGGACCTGCCGATCTGAATCTGTAAGTTTATTGTGCATGGGAGACAGTAACAACAGTAATCTTAGCAGGGGGCTGGGAGTCAAGAAAGAGAAGGTGAAGCACCAGCATTGGAGACCTTGAGAAGGGGCAGTTTCTCAACCCTATACCCTTGTCTTGAGTTTATTGCTCATTTGCTATGGCTCCTGTAAGCTGCTCTGTGTCAGTTTTGCCAGTGGCAAAAGAACTGGAGTGACAATTGCTCTCCATTGCCAAGAGTTTTAAAACTGTTGGATTATGTTTTACTGTTGAACGAATGAAAAATAGACTCTCGCTTCCATTTAACAGCCTTTGCTAAAGAAACTTCTTGGTGTTAAGCATTCATTTTATTGTTGGGAGAGTTTCTGTTAAAAGACCTGAAGCTGTTACAGGACAATGATCAAAACAACAATTATAAAAACATCTGTTCTGTAGGTGAAAACATGTTCTCTCCATATTATGGCACCTTTCTAGGCAACATAGCAAGCTAGATTTCTTTTTAAAGGCTATTTTTAATAGTAGGTACCAGTGAGCCTAGAGAAATATATTTTACTTATGATACGGGAGAAAAATATATTTACCTATGAGATGAACACCATAGGAAAGAGAATTTTTTCCATAGAACATGCGGTAGTTGAAGAAAAGGGTAAGAGCCAAAACAAAAAAGACTTTTTTTTCCCCCAAATAGGACAGGAAAATATTTATTTTGGAGCTGCCACTTCAGAAAAGTGTTTGAATTTAGTGATATGTATTATGAACATTTCAAAGGAAATTTTGCAGGAAGCTCTAAAAGGATTTCTGGGTGCACTGAGAAGGCTTTCTAAACTGCTTAGCAAGCCTTGATTTGGTGGATATGTTAAAGAATATGACCAACTCCAATATAAGAGAAGAACGCATTTTTGGTTGGATCATTCAAAGAATGTGTATTAATGACCTAGATGCAATGGGCTAAATCCATCCAGCAGTAGTGGCTTCATTAAATTGGCTGCCTTTTTGCTTGAGTGGGTTGTTAACCACTTAGCTCCAACCTCTACTTGAGTCACCAATGGTTGAGTATTGTACAGAAGGGCTCCGTTCTTCTGGGATGGTAAAGCAGTAGCATAACGGGGGTGGGCAAACGGGATGCCAGGTCCAGGAACCGACTGAGAGGGGTTCCCATATGGCTCCCTTCCTCCAGGAGTCTTTACCACAGCAGGGGCATCCCTGCACTGCCCAACTGTAGGAGCTGGGTGGGCACAGACCCATCCCCAGTGGTGACCTGAGGAGCAGTGGGTGAAATGATGCCCCCCTGCCCATCCCAGGAGGCTTTCCACAAGTAGCACAGCCCTGAACCTGGGGGAGATTGGGGGGAGGCCATGGGGCACCAGGAGTAGCCCCACAGCGATCCCATGCTGCTGCCTGTCCCCCAGTGCTACTACAGCCACAGCTGCAGCAACAGTAGCTGCTGCCAAAAAGAGGAGAGCTGGGCTGGTAAGACTCCTTTCCTCTTCCCCTCTCCCCCCTCCCACCCCATTGGTCAGCATACCAGACTTGCTCCAATCTAGAGGTTCCCCCCCCCCCATTCAACAGGAGCTATGACTCCAGCTCTGACTCCGATCCTGAGGTTAGGGTTGGCATTTCCAGGGTGAGGCCCGAGGCAGCACATGCATTGCAGTCCCGGCCTTGGACCAGAACAGGATCCCCGTCAAAGCTGGAGCCAGAGTTTGAGCCACAACATAAGGTGGAGGCTACCACCTGCCTCCCTGCCTCTACTTGCCTTTCTGCAGCTCTGGAAGAGGAGGGAATTTATGACATCCCTCAAATAATTAGGTTCTAGACAGGGGAAATTATCATAAATGTATACGTTTTCCATGTCTAGAATTGAATTATTCAGGGATTGTCTTAAATTCAAAGTTGTCTTGGATGTAGGTAAATACGACAATTGCCCCACCCCTGGGCACTGAAAGAGCTTGCTACGCCTCTACAGTAAAGCATAGTATTTACAAAATAATATAGTATTACCACACCTTCAGGTCTGATCAGTCCATACCCCATGTCCTCTCTCCATCTGATGAACCACTTCGATTTCCCTCCTGTCTGCTAGAATAAGGCATCACAAGGTGGTATAGTGATGCCGCAGAATCCACTTCACTCTTTCCAAGCAGAATCAACACCTACCAAGGCATAGGGAATTTCAGGCAAATTTTGCCAGCTTTCTACAATAGTCCCCTTGTTGGGTTTCAAAGTACTGTCCTCCCCTTCATTGCAAGCCAAAGAATGATTGTATGGATCATGAGGATGATGATGATAATTATAATAATTTAGGCTGCTGATGATAAAGTGCCTGTTTGTGGCAGAAAAATGCTAGGCTCAAGCCAGCAAGTATTTTTACCAGGGGTTGGATACATTTAAAAGGAAGAATGTGATCACTTGCAGCGTACTGTGACAGTGAGCAGGACGTGCTCAGTGTGAGGAATATGCTGACTTGGGCAATGGGGGTCTGCGGCTTGGCCATACCGCCAGAAAACTTTCTCCGCTCTCCTTTGCTTGGAGCACAGCCGTAGGGATCTTTGAATTTATCAGCGATGTTTCCCCTTTCTCCATTAATGGAGGAAAAAAATGTGTGGTATTATTGAAACAGCTGCTTGGCCCGGGGAGGGCTTTTCAGCCCTGTCCTGTGTGGGAGGTCTCTACTCCTGCCTAGTTTCCATGTTACGTGGCTAATTCCATGAGAATCACTTACTGAAGATGGTGATGATGGAAAGAGAAAATAGCAAAGCACAGAAATAACCTAAAATAGCAGTGACTGCTTGTTATTAAAACAAAAAGTAGTGCAGATAATGGAATAAGGCCTAACTCATCAGTCTGTGTCAATTCAATGACGTATCCTAAGCAGATGCTTAACTTGTTGACTTCATTGTGACTTAAACATGAGCTGAAAGAGCTTTGCTGGAAAAGTGCATGGCTATGTGCTTTGCTTAATGCGGACCTTTAACAGATTTCATAGACATAAGGGGCTGTGAAGGACCTTGCAAGATCGAGTCCAGCCCCCCTCCCATAGGCAGGAAGTCAGCAGGGGTCAGATCCCCCCAGCAAGATAAGCATCCAAGTGTTTCTTAAAGGTATCCAGAGCAGGTGCTTGCACCACCTCTGGGGGGAGTCTTTTCCAGACCCTAAACACTTGGACTGTAAAGAAGTTTTTTCTTATGTTCAGTCTAAACCAGCCTTCCAGAAGTTTGTGGCCATTAGACCTCATTGTCCCTTGGGGAGCCCTGGTGAACAACTGTTCTCCCATCTCCCGGTGCATTCCCCTTATAGGCTGCCACCAAGTCCCCCCTGAGCCTTCTCTTCTCCAGGCTGAAGACTCCCATGTCCCCAAGCTTCTCCTCATAAGGCTTGCTCCCGTGGCGTTGGATCATGCAAGTGGCTCTCCTTTGAACTCTCTCAAACTTATCCATGTCCCTCCTGAAGTGGGGGGCCCAAAACTGGATGCAGTACTCCAGGTGTGGCCTCACTAAGGCTGAGTAGAGCAGGAGGATGACATCCATGGTTTTGCTTGAGATGCATCACTGGATGCATGTCAGAGTTTTGTTCACTTTGCCAGTTACGGCATCACAGTGGTGGTCCATGATCTTCAAGTGGTCAGTCAAGACCCCAAGTCTCTTTTGGTCATGGTGACAGCGAGCATAGCACTGCCGAGCCTATAAGTAGGATGCTGGTTTTTCCTCCCAATGTGCAGCACCCTGAACTTCTCTGAAGACCACCCACCTTGTAAGCCTGTCCAGGTCGGCCTGTATCTCCAGCCTGTCCTCCAGTGTGACTGCCTTCCCCCATAGTTTGGTATTGTCTACAAACTTTGCCAGTCTGTGTCTCATGCCCGAGTCCAGGTCATTTATGAAGATTTTGAAGAGTACTGGCCCAAGTACTGAGCTCTGAGTGATACCACTGGTCACCTTGCACCAAGTTGATTTGCCCCCATCAACTAATGCTCTTCAGGTTTGACCCCAGAGCCAGTTCCCCAGCCACCTTAATGGTGATTCAGTAGGCTAGGTCACTTAACCTAAAATAGTCACATCTGTGTTAGCCTTCCAAAACCCGTTGAGGCTCTATAAAAAAATGGCCTGATTTTCAGATGTTCAAAGGTCCAGCAAATGCCACTC
Organism: Crocodylus porosus; assembly: GCF_001723895.1. Classification (NCBI taxonomy): domain Eukaryota; kingdom Metazoa; phylum Chordata; order Crocodylia; family Crocodylidae; genus Crocodylus; species Crocodylus porosus. The sequence goes on from NW_017728906.1 coordinate 195,879,903, forward strand.
TTCTGAGCAAGATCTGGGGGAATCTCATGTTTTTAAACATCACTCCACTTTCTGTAGCCCACCCAACTTAGAAAATAATGGTCTGAAATCATCTCAAAATGCAGGTTCCACATAACCAATGGAAGTATGAACAGCTCCATACTAAGCTTTCTGTCCCCAGTCAGGTGTCAGCCTTTGCTTAAGGAGGCCTGCAGTGGATGGTAGAGAATGGTTTGATCTCCAAAACCTTCACTTCTTTTCTGTGGTTTCACAGCATCAATAATTACTGCCAAGTCTGGGAGTGTTTTCTTGAAAACAAGACACTTTTCCATTAGTAGCTATGGAGATGCCACCTTTAACTGTAGGTATTCAGTTGATATACAATGAGTGCATCTACATGTACAATTAGCATGGCTCAATTAACTCCAGCAGAGTTCGCGCCAGAGTCAGCTGCTCCCAGGCGCAGCATGTACACGTGCCATCAGCTGTTTGAGCTGGAGCAGAGCAGATCAGGGCTGGCAGGGGACTCAGGGGGTCAACTGTGGGTCACGTTGTCAAGCAATAGAGGGGCTGGCTGGGGATGAGGGTACTGTAGTGCCGGGCTAGTCAGCAGGTAGCCCCCTGTACTGTAGCACCTTTGTGCCCCAACCAGCCCCGGTCACCATCTCCCCATCCATTTCAATGCCCTTAATGACTTACACAGTACTATTCTACAGAGGAGTTAATTAATTTACCCTACCCTAATATAGGTGCACACGTAGCTGGTGACACTTTATTGTGAAGCTAATCAGTCAACTCCGCAGTAAAGTGCACATGTAGATGCACCCAGTAAGGGTTAATATACACCTGAATGGAACTGAATCGCTAGTCTAGAGGCAAAAAAGCTCCATTGTCCATTTCTAATCCTGCAGTCACAGATTGACTAGATGGTGCTTCTGGAAAGAATTTGTTTTAAAAAAAAAAAAGACGAAGTCTGGGTTAAAGAACACAGATGGCAAGAAATTGCTCTCTCTCGGTGTGTGATCCCTGATGCAAACTCATTGTTTTCAAAACACTGATCATGAAACCATTTTTATGTTTGGATGCTGCAGAGGGTAGAATTCAATAAGTCAAAATAAATCCTGGCATAATACGTCTGTTACAAAGGAAAGCCAATGCACCAAATGTCAAGGTTGCTTGTTTTGATTAATCAATGACTATTACCAATTTTGCTGCTAATATTTGTGAAACAAATGGTAGCGGTTGGAGAAATGCTGATTTGATTGATTTTAGAATTTCAAGTAACTGGGGATTTTCAATGCACACATGCAATGTATTAGATGTTTAGCACTTAGGGAACACTTAGGACTATTGAAAGCTAGCTCAGCCAGTGGGAATATTTGCTGAATAAGACACTTCTTATTATGATATAAGATGGCAGGATCTGTTCCAAGGGGAAAAATTTTAAATAAAATTCCCTTTTATTTTTCCATTTACAGATCATTTGCTACTCATGGTAGGTTGAAAAAAAATGCCATTCAACTCATAGCAACCACTGAGCTACAGGTTAGGGCAACAATCCTGAAGCCATCCATCCTACATACTCCCCTTTTCCAATATGGCTTCATTTAAAATTGCCTTTAGGGAGGAGCCAGGAGAGCAGGTCAGGGACCATTTAGAAAAGCATATACATATACAAGTCCATGGCACCAGACAAGATGCACTCGAGGGTGCTGACAGAGTTGGCCAATGTGATTGCAAAGCTACTGGCAATTATCTTTAAAAACCTGTGGCAGTCGGGAGAGGTCCCAGATGACTGGCAAAGGTACCCATCTTTAAGAAAGGGATGAAGGAGGACATGGGGAACTACAGCCCAGTCAGCCTCACCTCAGTCCCTGGAAAAATCATGGTTCAGGTCCAGTAGGAACCCATTTCTAAGCACTTGGGAGAGAAGAAAGTAATTAGGAACAATCAACCAGGGGCAAGTCATGCCTGACCAATCTGACTGCCTGATTCAATGTTGAGATAACTGGCTCTGTGGATGTGAGGACAGAAGAGGATGTGATATACCTTGACTTTAGCAAGACTTTTGATGTGGTCTCCTACAGCATTCTTACAGACAGGTTAAGGAAGTACAGGTTGGATGAATGGCCTGTACGGTGGATAGAAAACTGGCTGGATCATTGGGCTCAAAGTGTAATAATCAAGGTCTAGATATCTAGTTAGCTGGTCTGAAATGGAGTGACCCACGGGTTGGTCCTGGGATCAGTTTTCTTCAGTATTTTCATCAACAACCTGGAAGATGGGATGCAGTGCATCCTCAGCGAGTTTGCAAATGACACCAAGCTAGGGGGAGTAGTAGGTACATTGGAGGATTCAGAGTGACCTGGACAAATTGGGGGGTTGGACCAAAAGAAATCTCATGAGGTTCAACAAGGACAAATGCAAAGTCCTGCACTTAGGACGGAGCAATCCCATGCACCAATGCAGGCTGAGGGTAACTGGCTGGGCAGCAGCTCTGCAGAAAAGGACCTGGGGGTTACAGTGGACAATAAGCTAAATATGAGCCAACAGCGTGCCCTTGTAGCAAAGAATGCTAAAGGCGTACTGGGCTGCGTTAGTAGGAGTGTTGCTAGCAAATCAAGGACAGTGATTCTTCCCCTGTGTTCAGCACTGGTGAGGCCACATCTGGAGTACTGTGTCCAGTTTTGGGCCCTCCCTGCTACAGAAAGGATGTGGACAAATTGAAGGGAGTTCAGTGGAGGGCAACAAAACTGGTGAGGGGGAATTTAATAGCAGCCTTCAACTCCCTGCAGGGTAGTTCCAGAGAGGATGGAGCTGGGCTGTTCTCAGCAGTGACAGATGACAGAACAAGGAGCAATGGTCTCAAGCTGCAGCAAGGGAAGTTGAGCTTAGATATTCAGAAAACGTTTCTCACTAGGAGGGTAGTGAAGCTCTGGAGCCGGTTACCCAGGGAGGTGGTGGATGCTCTGCTCTTGCAGGTTTTTAAGACCTGAGTATACAGACCCTTGACTGGGGTGATCTAGTTGGGGCTGTTCGTGCTTTGAGCAGGGGTTGAACTAGATGTGACCTTCTGAGATCCCTCTAACCCTTATTTTCTATAAGTGACTTGCCAGTGTTATGCAGAAATGCTATAGCAGAGCTTTGAATTGAGCCAAGGGCTCCTGGTTTGGGCCCATATTGAATTGTAAAGTCATCCTTCTTCCTCCAGAAGAAGAATAATGGTGGGGGATCTGCTGGCAAAATGCTGTTTCTAATGGGAAAGATCACTCTGTTAAAGGAATCTGTTTTGTTCTTGTAAAAGCTGTTTGGGATGGTGCTGGATAGCAGTTGTTAATCTTAAGTGCCAACTATTATTAGTGTCATTTCAAGAGTGACTACTAGCTGGATGGTCTCATGAAAATGAGGTAGAAATTAATAGGAGAACAATTTAAAAAATCATACAAAATTGGTTTTTGATAAGGTTTTGGTGGAGTTTACACTATGCCGCATGATGATTTATGACATCTGGAATCTCACTATTACTGTAATTAACATTGCTGGATGCTTCCTCTTCAGAGGAATGTTAATCATAATAGTGGAAATAGAAGTATTATTGCAGCTATGCATCAGCCTTCGTCTTTCATATCGAGTCCAAGGTTCAATATGAACATGCAGCTGTAAGGAGCATTCATATTGTACAGCTAGATGAATGTGCACCAAAGGTAAAATAACGGAATTAATACGAGCCAGCAGAACATGTCTGATTCATAGCATCACATTTTCCCATTTTGCTCTAAGGTCCTGATTGTTCAGGCTTTTTAAACCAAAAATAAATTATTGCAATATATTTGCTAATTATACTATACTGGAGTTCTGTGTAGTATAAATTGCTGCAGTGATGGATTTAGATGAGGTTTCTTGGGCTTATTTTTAGGGATTCAAAGAGAGTTCAGCTCTAGCTGGGTCTCATTTACAAATCTAGAGGGGGAAAAAAAACCCCTATGCATAATTATTTCTCAAATTTTGGGAACAATACTCTTCATAAACTTGGTGTTTTATAAATCTTTCAGCACTTTGTGTGTTATTGAAAAGGGGAGAAGCCACAATTCATAGTAATATTGGTGTGTTTAAAAAATGTGATGGGTATTTGAGGCATTTGTGAAATCGGGTTCCTCAACCAGCTCCCAGTTGTTTCCAATTCTGCTCTCGCTGTTTTTTGAATCCCGCAGAGTCCCATTATTCTCTTGCTTAACCCACGATTACCTCCTCCTTCAGAGCTGATGCATCTTCACACGCCTTTTTGTTTGCTTCTTTCTCTTTTTTACTTGCATAGTCTTTTTCTGCAGTCCTGGATGGTCCGAGAATATTTTAAAGGTGATTAGGAAGCTTCAATTAACATTTCTTTAAGAAAAAAAAAACCCCTGAACAACAGCAACAACAAAAGATTTCATTGGAAAATCCATTTGTGACTCTTTTCTCTGGAAATGAAAGATTCTTTTCGGTGCTCACCATTAAAAGCTGCCCTATACCACCCTCGGATTTCTAGGATTTAACCTGTATCCAGACAGATTGAGAGATGGTTTCCATATCCCTTTCTTCTTGAGAATGGAAGTATGGTCCTTTTTTAAGGCACTGATTTCAAGTTGTGCAGATCTGCATTCAAGACTGTGCTAAAATACAAACTTCCTGTGTGATCCTATTTCCGTTAATGAGTATTTAAGCACTTAATGCACACCACATCCAAATGAACAGGTGAACAATTAAACTGTTTAGAAGGTAAAGGGAAGCAGTTACCACTGGTAAGTTCAGGTCGGTTAATCCCTGTAGCTGTTTTGTATGTCCACTTCTGTTTTGCTTTTCATGATTGAAACAATGAATCCAGGCAGTAAATGATCATCCAGTAGCTTCCACTTGCTGTGGGGTAGTGTGGTCAGAGAAAACAGTTAGAGGGGATTTAACTAAACTTGAGTAAGTCCCTCCTGTCCATTTGTTTCATCTGCCCATACCTTTAAATGCCCAAATACTTTTGAAGTGTCTCCTGTGATGGATTTTGTCTGTGAAGGGCGGTTAATATTCACCTCCTTACCTCAACAGGTTTATGTGGGCAGCATGTTAGGGCATTTATACACATAATTTTTGTCCTGCAACACATTGGTGATCCACTGCTTCAGAGCAGGCTCGATTAATCAAGTCTTCTCCGCACGCAAGCTGAGGCAAACTGCACTGTGCCGCATGTAGTCATATAAGCAGCAAAATACATGTCCACGTGCAAAAAAGCGGTGGCGGTGCCCTTTTGAACTAAAGCACCTCCTATGTGTTTTAGTTCAACAGCGCGTCGCCACCATTTTCTCAGCAATGACACACATTTCGCCACTTGTACAACCTCAAATGTCTTATACAACTGGAAGCATTTTAAAGCTCCTAGCGCTGCAGTGCTTGCTTGTGTAAAAATGCCCTGACAGACTTTAAGGAACGTGGATGCTATGCAGCATATCACTTGGTGAGCTATTCTTGTGACTGATCATCTCTTCTACCTATGACTTTCCAGTCTCTGAAATGAACACCAGAGAGGAGACTCAAGATTAATTCAGATTGCCTTTGATAGGGACTCTGTGAGGCTGATTAATAACCATCCACAGGACCATTAACAAAGGGTAATAATAAATGAAAACGTATTGGGATCTAGGAGTTGTCTAGCAGGGAACATTAAGGAGTGGTCCTGCGTCCAGTCATCTTTAACATCTTCATTCATGAGTTAGGAGTGGAGGGTGGGGGTGGGAAGGAGAAGTTCATCTTAATTAAAATCACAGATGATTCCAAATTGGGCGTCAATGCATTAATCACTCAGGGCAGAATTATACAAAAGGGACCTAGAGAGATTAGAAATCTAGATAGGAATTGGCAACATGAGATATAGGTGGAAGATTTCAAGCTAATGCTTATAGGGGAGAAACAGTCCTAAATAGATGCAATGAAAGGCAGGGAAGAGAACGTAGGAAGCATAAATAGGAAAGGGAGCCAAGGGACATGTAATTTGGAGGAGATGGATGCCTAGGAGAGTGCTCAATCTGATGTGGCCTCAGTCCCTGGTTTGTGAAAGAGTAATCAAGTCTACTAAGAGTCAGCTCCTAAGCAGGATTAGGGGGAACGTAGGTACCAAAGTCAGAGAGATCAGGCATGTCTACATGAGACATTTACTGTGGAGCGGACTAAAATGTCAGCATCTACGCATGCAACTCTATTAGTAAACTAATTCGCTCCACAGGATAGTACTGTTAGTAAAGTACTCCGCCGCAATGCACGTGTAGATAGGGACTAGGCTGGCTGGGGCATGAGGGTGCTACCATGTGGGGGCTGCTTGCCATCTAACCCCACACTATAGCACCCTCGTGCCCCAGCCAGCCCCTCTGCAGCATGCTGAGCCAGGGGGAGCAGCCCCAGGCTGGCAAGCTGATCCCTGGGTCCCCTACAAGCCAGGGCTGCGTTGCCCTGGCTCAACGTGTTGTAGTACTGCGTACACATGTGGATGCTGTGCTCGGGAACAATACACTCCCACGCGAACTGTGCTGGAGTTTATTCAGCTGCCTTAATGCACACATAGATGCACCCACTGTTTCATAAAAACCCAGTCTAACCTCTTGAAAGGCTGGTCTCACCTAAGATTTTGTCAGTGAAGTTACTAATGATTTTCTACTGCATGTGTCCAGCATTTGCCACTGTCTTGACTGAGCTGAGCATTTCAGACCTATCTCCTGCCTAAGGCTTTTGGGGTTTGGGGGTCCCTGTACCCAAGTCCCCGAAGGGACCGATTTCAGTAGGTGCACTCGGGACACTGGGGACTGCTTTAAGAATCTTTTGCATTTAAGAGTCAGTGCATTAATGGCATTGGGAGGATGCAACATAATCTGTGTCTGCCCCCTTCCAGAAGATTGTCCTCAACATGAGGCTGCCAAGTCAGGCTTTCTTTTCCCCATACTTCTCCCCTGGCCCTTGGATCCTGCATTCCTTTAAGACCATGGCCCAGGTTCACTGGAAGAAGTGGAGAGTTTAGAGGTTGGTGGTTAGGGCACTTTTCTAAGAGGGTGGGAGTGACAGGTCTGAACCCCTGCAGGTCAAGGAACACCTAGGATGCAGACCTACCATTTCCTGGACAGACATTGCAACCTCTAGGCTGTTCCATGAAAGACGGGTAATAGCAGCCTTATCTACATTTCAAATAAAAAGGGTTCCCCAGGAACAATCTAGGTGCTTGAACACAGGCAAGGATGTGAATCCCATTCGCACAGAGGTGCCTAACCCCAGGTCAGTAGTGGGATGTCAGGCATTCCCCTCTCTTCAGAGTTTCTCATTGGCTCTGGTTTTTTAACTGTTGGCAATCTGAAGCTTCGGCGCCTCATTGGAAGCAGAAATCAGACAGGGCACCAAGGGAGATGTAAGCTGGAGGAGATAGAGGCCTAGGACAGTGGTCCTCAACCTTTTTTGTACCGGGACCCATTCGTAAACATTGGCCAGTCCCAATCCAGTGCCCCTCACTCCTGACCCACTGCCCCCAATGTATGGGGCAAGGGGTGTGAGTGTGGAGCACAGGGAGTCCCAAGCACCTCTTTGCAAGCTGGAGCTCTGCCAGCCTGCAAGGGAAAAGTCATGGTTTCCCATGTTTTTCTCCTTTAAAAGAGAATCCATTTTTTAATTGTGTTGATTCATTTTTAAAGCTTGTCTGCCACTCTTTCATATATTCTTGCAAACCAGTTTTGGATTGTGACCCACAGGTTGAAAAACGCTGGTCTAAGTGAGTGCTTGGTCTGATGTGGCCCATTCAGCTGTAAAGGGGACTTACAGTCCTTAACTAAGGTTTATGAATTGCACTTCTGCAGTGGAGGCCTAAAGATGTTGGTGGTGAGTCTCACCGTGCTTTAGTCCTGTTTTTGGATCTGGGCCTCGGTTTGACACAAGTTGACAGTGTGATATGGAGACATTAAAAGTCAATGTGGTTTTGGTCTGTACATGCGAATGGTGAGGAGGTGAAACCCTGTTCCTATAACCACCTCACCTGCAATATTAAATTTAATTTTAGGTACCTTGAGGCTAAGCTAAAAAAACACCAAGGTGACAATATTTGCAAAGATGAGAGGAATATAAACAGTGAGACAGGGCAGGAATTATTGAGGGGCAATCAGGTATCCAGCCAAATTAATTGAATTAAGTTAAAAAGTGAAATATTTAAGGTGGATATAAGAAAAATCTTCCATGCAGGGAAAACTATTAGCCTGTTAAATTACCTTTGGATAAAAGAAGCAGTTTATGACATTGCTGAGGATACTTGAAACCAGACTAGACCAAGTGCTAGAGTGCTTTAAAGCAAAGTCCTCCTTTGGCAAAGGGATGAAGATTTTCTCTGAACTCTGGGTTTACCCTCTTATGCTTTAATAGCTGGAAAAATCTTGTGATGATCATGGTTGGTATTGACAGTCATTTCTTTACATATGATGGACAAATTAATCTAATGTAATCCCAATGGTAACATTTATACCAGCAATCATAATAGCATGCAAGACTAGCATTATATGATCCAGATGGCTAATAAGTAGCTATTTTTAATGCTTGACTTGCACATGATTAAGATTATTTAAATATTGCTGACTGTTTTTATGCACATCTTTCAACAGGTAGACTGAGATTAACACATGTCCAGTTTGAAATTGCATACTTCAAGGAGTATTTGATGGATTATTCCTAGATACTTCAAAAAGGTAAATAGTAAAAAAAGAGTCATCATTCCTTTATTTCTCTTTTGTGTTGTTGGGTTGGGCTTGCTCTATTGTGTGTTTCAGTTTATAATCAAATAATACCATGTTACTGCAATGTTTTCATTTTACGATATGGTAATTTCATGTTTTTGTACAAAATTCTTCAACCAGAAAGGGGGAAATGTGAGTAATTTTGCCACTTTCTCTACTGCCGGCCTGATTGTCACAGTCATATTTATTGCCTTTAGTACTGTTACATTTGAGTCCTATTTATAGACCAAGACCCCACTGTGTTAAGCACTGTACAAACAGAAAATGAAAAGATGGTCACTACCCTCTGCAAATGTTTATGGGGAATGGTGGGCAGTGGTTTCTGGCATCACGAAGGTGGGAGCAGACTTTTTAATACTGGATGAGGGACAAGCGGATTTGGATGTGCTGTGAAGGGCTTTGAAGGTGAACAAATGGCATTTCTGCTGGGTCCAGCAAACGAAGAACAGCCAGCAGCAGGATATCTAGTGATGGTGTCAAAAGAATTGGGCCAAAAAATTGTCCTTGAAACTCAATCCTGGATTGATATTAGCCGGGGAAGTTTGCATTGCTCAGGTGAAAGGGGAGGGTGCTGCAGTAACGAAGGCATGAAATGATGAGCATTTTAGCTGTGCAGATTGATGGGAGCATCTGCGTCTTGGTAAAATTATACAGAAAAAAATATTCAGGTATTACACACAGCCCGGGGATGGAGATCCAGAAAGGGGTCTGAGATGGGTCTAGGGTTGAGGGAGACAGCTCTGCTTCAGCCTTGTTGAGCTGCAGGTTAAAAGCATAAACCATGAAGAGACATGGGAATGAGAAGCTGAGATTTTATTTGGGACAGAAGGAGATAGGTGTGGAAGGGAGAATGTGGTTTTAGGAGTCATTCTCATGGAATTAACGGTTTGTGTTGTGTTTCTGGATTAGGATATCCAGAGATTAGGCATGGAAAGGCGAGAGGAGATACGAGAGAGAGCCCTGGAGGGCTCTCTGCTGAAAGCTGGAGGGGCAGGAGGAGCTGTTGTAGAGCAAGAAAGCATTGGAAGGAGATAGTCACAAAAGCCAAGGGAAGATCTAATTTTCAGAAGCAGCAGCCTGAGCATCTCAATGGAAGGATGCAGGCAAGTAAAGGAGGAGGAGGGCAGGGAGCTGAATCAGATTTGGTGAAGGGATTTGGCTAGAAAGAGGCTAGAAGAGATTTTGGCAAGATTTTTTTTTAAGTGCAAGGGGTGGAAGCTAATTGAGAACTGGTCTAAGAAACTGGAGGTGAGGTGCTCCAGAGAGTCCTAGAATAGAAACAGATCAGTCAATGCGCTTAGAGGTGAAAAGATGGAGGAGGGTAGCTGGAAAAGCAGGTTGTGTGGGGGTCAAAGATTTTTTTTCTAAGATAGGAGAGGTTACATTTTTTGTATTACTGAAAGGAGAGATTAAGGCGAAAAGCAGAGCGGGGATGAGAGTTGATGAGGGATATCAGGAGACAAATTGAGATGTGGGTTCAAGGGCAAGTGGAAGGATTTGGAGAGGGAGAGAAAAGGAAAAATTTCAGTGCTTATGGCAGGGTAGAAGGGGATTGCAGAAGGGGAAAGGAAGATGAGAACAGGGGAAGGGGTTGAACTTTGCCATTTTTATATTGGTAGAAATCGAGGAGGTTGGATATGAAGAGAAAAGTGGAGGAAGGGAAGGTCTGAGGAACGAGTGAAACAGGTTTCAGAGATTGCAGGTGTGAGATCTGATCAAGCTGGAGAAGTAGGCCTGCTTAGGAAAAATGGTAGAAACGGAGGAGGAGGAGATGAGCTCCTAATGGAGGTGGTTGGACTAGTCGGGGTATCTCCTCCGGGGAGGCTTTGCAGAGTGAGAGCAGAAACAGAGGAAGCAGATGTTGTGGGGGATCCAGGCCTGGGACTGGAGTAGCCTTGCAATGGGAGAGAGGGGGAAAAACGTTGGGAGTGAAGAAGAGTGAAGAAGAGAAAAATCAGAAACTGGATCAGTGGAATAAGCGGGCTGGCCTGGACAGACAAGGGCTGCGAGCACACAAAACAGTGTCATCACTGGTGGCCTGGCAGTCCTAGAAAGACTGAGTAGCTGGGCATGGGGGCAGGGGAGCGGCATCCAGTAAGACCTCATGAGAGTGAGAAGAGAATTTATAAATTGGGTTTTTAAGATCCACATCTCAGCTATTGAAAACAGAAATAACATCCTTTAAATTACTGCATGGAAGGGCCAAATCCTGAAGTCCTTACTCCAGATCAGCCCTTACGAAGGCAAAATGGTATTGATTTGAACGGGGGATTTCCTGAGTAAATAATAAAAACAAATTACAGGTCTTCCAAATTTGACCAAATCCTCTTAGAGGCCAAGTTCTCCCAGCACCTTCACATTCTGGTTTCATAGTTTCATAGATGTTGGGGTCGGAGGGGGCCTATTAGATCATTGAGTCTGACCCCAAATTTGTTTGCAGAATTTGGGTGGCGGTGGTCAAAAAAGTCAGGGGATCTTCAGTGCTCAGGACCTCTGGAGCTATGTTTAGCACCTTGCAGGATGAGGCTGTAGCTCATTTTGTTTCTACTTATGTTCCACCAGGGAGTCTCCAGCTTTATCTGTGCCTCTGTGGAGTGCCCTTGGACGCCAGGAGAAATCCTGGCCTAATAAAATCAATGGCATGAAGCCAAGATCTGACTATACTGCTATGAATTGTTTGCATTATAGTCATATCTGGAGTCCTCAGACAGGATGGGGACAGACAAGGGAAATATATCCATACCCAAGGAAAGAAGGAAGTCTTTGGCCCACAACTGTGACAATCTAAGTAACCCGCAAAGACCTTTCTGCTGGCACGGGCACCCACGTGCCTGTAGCCATTTTGGTGTTTCAGACAGTATTTGTATACTTAAGGCACCATCTCATTTAACATAGCCCAACAGTGGTAACAGCTTGAAGTCGGCAACAAGCTTTTCAGATACATAAGGCTCTGTTTCCGGCTAATTACCAAAGCCACCTGGGCCCCTCCTCAGCCATTAAAGTCAGATTTGTCTGTGCTGAGCGGCTGCAATGGCCAAACTGGATTTTCATGCCTCGCTTGTTAACCTATAACTTTTGAAAGTGTGCTGCCAGAGGCCGAAATAGTTCCTCCAGCTTCCACCATGCACCAGAGGATATTATGGGAAAGGAGTGCTCAGGTCCTTAATGTAACTCTGGGGAGCCCACCTGCTGAAAAGCCAGTTATTTGAAAGGAAGGATGGGCTTAGAGTCAGAGGCCTAACTGGGCAGTTCTTCATCCTGGGCAGCAGTGGTACATGGGGCAGCAGCATGGGAGCTGCTGTTCTTGCACTTTCCCAGGTCAACACCTCCACATGGTACACCAGTCACCCTTTCCCGCACACTTACTTACTCTCCTGCTTACAGTTAACTCCTTAGCTTGTGCTTCAGTAGATCTGGGGTCAGTGCCTGCCCCTGCTACAAATGTCTTTCAAGATCATTGCCAAATCACTTAATGCCTCTGCACCTCAACTCTCCGTCAATAAAGTGAAGAGCGCTTCTGCTCTTTCACCTGCCTTGACAATTTAGACAGTAAGGTCCTTGGATCAGCTGCTTCTTGCTCAGCATATGTGCAGCCCCTAGCACAGGGGGATTCGGATTTTGGTAAGGCCATTAGGGCACCTACAGTCTTTTATCATAATGAAGCTAAATGGACGGTGTCTTTTTTGGGATGTTCTACATGGAAAGTGAAATGCTTATAAATACATAAAACATTTACAAGGATGAGGGGGGAGTCCGGAAAGTTGTTAGGCTGAATATACAGAGCTGTTTAAACTGTTGCAGGATTTTGTTGACTCGCAAAATATAATGGGAGCGATAAGCGATAAGCCCACGCCAGTGCTTTGATGACCAGGGCTGTGCAGCGGTTGAACATAAATAGCAGGAGTCTGTCTCACAAAACTCATCACTACGCTGGCGTATGATGGCCAGGAGTTCATTATTTATTTATTCTTTCGGGAGGAACCACTTTCTGGTATAAGGAATTCATTTTGTTTCCCTTTGTAATAACACTGATCACCAAGAATTAATTGAGCACTCAGAGCCTGTCAGACAGATATATTCGCATATCTGGCCTGACAGAATGAAATACAAAACATGACAGGTCATGGGTTTCAGGGGCTTACACTGGCTAATGTGGAATGAAGCCTTATATTTCTAATGTTCTGGAAGTACATTTAGGCTCCACAAAACCGCATTTTCTGACGGGTCTAATTGCAAACATTTTGGGGGAAGGAGAGGTTAGGCAATTATTTTAGAAATGATTTGAAAGGGCGGGGAAATAGAGCAGTAACAATGATCGGAAATAGAGGCTTTTCGTCCCCTCTCCGTGATGAGTAGAATGGAATAGCATAACAGGCAACAGCCTACAGGAGACCGAATGGGAAACAAAATCTTTAAAACTATGCAAGCTGTAAATTATTTTGGGCCAGGGAATGTGACATAAGCTGTGCTTGCAAAGTGCTGCGTGCATTCCCATTTCTGATACGGACGAGTTTTGACTGATCATTAATTTTCATCATAAAACTGAACGTTTCTGTGAAAGCAGAGAGAAGGAAGGTAAGGTCCTTTGGACGTAAATAACCAAACTGACTAGAGGAAATATGGTTTGAGGTTACTGCTTTAAGCACCTGCTCACTTGCGCTGTTTCCTTCTCAAAGGAGAGCAACGTGCATTGCTGAGTTGCTGCGCGCATCTACACATTGCCCTACGGCGATGCACTACGTTACATATGGCACGGTACAGTGACGTAGCAATCACGTGTTTCTACGTGCGATTGCCAGCTATGTCGCCATAGTGGTGCACTCCCTGGGTACAGCAAGCCACTACGGCGATGTACTGGGAAAATCTACCTGTGCGCCACATGCACGGCACAGTAACTGCCCGTACTGCACCATGCTTTGGTACTTCAAAAGGAAGTACTAAAGAACCATGCCATAGCAATGTTGCCATATGGCAACATGTAGACATGGGCACTGAGTGGTAAGCAAGATCCCTGATGGCAACACTGGGAAACCATAAGACACCCCTAAAGGGGTTGGCCAAAATGGTAACTGCTGCAAGAGAGACCCCAGGCTTTCTCCACCTGTTACCTCTTGGAGAGAGACATCAGCTCCCCCACCAGTTTCTCCCTGTAGAGTAGACATGCTGCCTGGCTCTTTGAAGGTACCACCATCCCAAAAGGCACTGGTCTCATTAGCAAGTCCACCAAAAGGCAAGAGACACCAGGTTTGTCCCATGTGCTGAGCAATGAAAAGAGCTGGCAGGAAGAAATGTCTATGCAGTGGCGTCCTTGTGACTGTACAGACTTATAGCACATAAAAATGAGCCAGGATGTTGAAATAAATAGGAATGGTCTCCAAGGGCAATTCCAATAAAAAGAAAAATGCCTCTCAGGAAATAGAACATCTTCCACAATACATTTTGGCTGAAATGTCCCTTCACACCTCAGGCTCTAAAGTTAAGCAAGTAAATGAAAGTAGCCTGATTTTCAGAGGTGTTGAAAGATGATGGGGCCTATTGATGCCACTTAGAGCTCTTTTAACAGGATTTTGCCAGGTATTTTGGTCACGTGATGCCACAGTTTGATTTTTGGTGTGTTCTTTTATATCCTTTTTATCCAGTTAATTCAGGACTTGCTAATGGCTGTGTAGACCTTATTTTTCTGTTCCTCCCTTTTCCAAGCCCTATTCTGCTTTTTCATCTCACCTACCTGTTGACTTTTGCCTTTTGTCCTGTGAAATCTTTCAGACAGGGACTGTGATTTTTCTGTATATTTGTACAGCACATCGCACTTAGGGGTCCTCATATGTCTCAGCCTTCCACATGTTATAGCAAGGTCTGTGTTCAGCAAAAATGATAAGAGAAAGGCGTTCATTATTTTACTAGCCACCTTCCTTTCATCCAGCATTTAGAGAAAGTGTGGTCAAACATGTTCTGTTTATTACAGTCAGTTTATATTAATTAAGCATGAATTAATTGCTGCTGTTTTTCTATGAAGCTCTGGATTATCAGGTGCCTAAATAACTCTTGCAGCTTGGGTTTGAGATATTTAAAGAAAAATGAAATCGGCTTATCCCCTTCACTACTTTTTGCTGTCAAGTACATCTGTCTCCTCGCTCTCCTTAGAAGAAATGGATAAAATGGTTGGAACGATATAATTAATAATGTGATTATTTGAAATAGTCTAGAAGCCAGAAGGTAACATGAGGAAATCACCCAGCCCATTTCTATACTGTCACTCAATCCCTTCTCTGCAGTTTAGGTGTCTAAGTGGATCCTAACTTTATCTCCAGCCCCATTTGTTTCTCTTTTGCCGCTTTGTAGTGAGCCTAGTTCAGGACACATTTTCATTCCTCCTGGTCTGACAGGCAAAGGATACGATTTCACGCCCGGCAAAAAACTGACGTATGACAGTGATGCGGGGCAAAGATTCAGTTATTTCGTTGTTTGGGAAAAGAGATCCCTTCACAGCAGAGCATAGGTAATAGGCTTTCCACGTTAAACGACACATGTTGTTCAGTGTTAATAAAAAAAGCTGTGGGCGGTATCCAAATGAAATCTTTACTTTGGGGATAATATTTAGCCTGCGTCCTCCTGGATTTAATAATACTTTACACTTCCATGACAGCTTCTATCGTGGAAACCCCAACGTGATTCATACGCATAAGTAAGAATTTCACTCCACAGGAAGCAGAAATGTTACTATGCCCCATACTCTCTCCATGAGGAGCACAAAGGTACAAAAGCCGAAGATCATATAGCAATGTTGTGGCTAATATGCTAAGAGAACTCAGGTTTTCATACGCCCTTTATTTACCTTTGGCCAGGTGATCTCTCCTCCCATTAGATAAGTAAGGAGAAACCTGTTTCAGTGGCCTGTACTATTAGGAGACCTATAGTAGTGGGCCACATTGGGCTAACACAGCTGGTGTATGCGAGGCATTCAACTGGTGGTGAACGGTCACCAGATACTTTAAGCACAATGCAGACAAGTAGATTGGCAGCTGTTGCATCCCGTGTCCCCTTTCTGGCTCTCCCATTCATTGCTATTTATCTTTGCCACTTGATACCCATGTGTGGATCCCATTAGCTTTGTAGGGTTCTCCTAGGGTAGAGGCAAGTCTGAGCTCCATTGTAACCCAGCCAAAGATAATGTTTGTTTAAGCTTCTAGATGCAGGCTGAAAATCAGTAGCTCTTCCTCGCTCTCTAATTCTGATTGACTAACACAGCCTGTGGTGCCATGTGCTACCTTGAAAGGGTCTCTGCAAGTCCTGGCTTGTAATAGGCAGTTGTGGAATGGACGGCTGATTTTATTACAGGTCTCAGTGGGAGCTATGTGCGTGCAACCAGGGAGGATTGTGATCCCTTTTTGCTTTTGCTTGTCTGTGTCAAGGCAAACCCATCTAATTCACGCTGGAGCTTTCAGATGCTCTCTTTGGCTGGGGCTAGACTTGATTTAATTTACAGCATCTAATTAGATGTTGATGGATGGGGTTGGGGAGGGGGTGAAATATGCTTTGGGGCATGCGAGCATCCGTTACCAGTTTGCAGAAGAGCCAAAAATGTTTTAGTACAAAAGAGACGAGGCTTTTTGATTTAATATTAATAGTAATTTTAAAGTGTTTGTGACTTTGTTCCCGACAAGGCTTCTGGGGAAGTTTATTTTCTGCGTGTTTTCTGATTTACATTAAGCAGCATGGCTTTCCTAATATAATTGTGTTAATTATTTAGTAGTACAAGGCAACAATTGAAAATAATAGGAGGTTTCCTGATATGCAAGGGGCCAGTTTTTAAATCTAGTGAAAGTGAACTACAGGATCTATTCTTAGCAAGTGTAGGCTGGGCTCCCTGATTGCAGTTAACAAAATACTTCAGCACATGCTTAACTTTGAGTGCATGAGTAATCCTAATGACTTCATTTGGATTATTCCCATGCTTAAAGTCAAGTGCATGTTTAAATATGGCTGTCAGCTGTAAGTCCACATAGCCCAGAGGGTTTCCTGGTCCATGACTAGGGCTTCCATGTACATGCTAATGATGTAAGCACTGCTGAAGTGTGCATTAAAAGACTAGATATGGTCTCTGTCAAAGAGAAAGAGGTAGAGTGCTTCATTGTGGACTTTTCGTTTCCATTGAAAAAGAAGGTTAATTGGAAGACGCAAGATTGATGGACATGAAGTGTTACAGCAGGAGTCAAAGAAAATCCGGGGTATAAAAAGCATCAGCTCAGGACCAGTTACGTGTGGTGCATTGGGATCTCTTGGCTGTGTCAAGAGCTCTGTGTACATTGGAAATTTGGGTTTATTATAAGCTCATGGACCTTTCAGAAGGTAACAGTGAAAGGCACCTCTAAAACAGATGCCTTGCTCGTATTAGTGACTGTACATCTCCCAAATAGGAGATCCCATGTAGCGGAGGGAAAATAACAACATAACAATAAATGATTAGGGAAAATAACAACTTAACAATAAGTAATTGGCTAAAGCCAATGTGATACTGGAGCTAGTCAGCGGGGCCCGTTGCAGGCTGAAATGCTTTGCTGGATTGGAAGCTGCGTTATTTAGGGTAAAACAGATACCATGGGCCTGATTTTCCTCGTGCTTGCTCAGGTGTTGTAGAGCACCTGCTTCATTGTTTCAATGATTTTAATTGATTGGTCAAAATGGACACTCAAACTCAGCTAAAAACATATGCTGAACTTTTGAGCTGAACACAGACTGAACCTGACCTTCGTTTTTTGTTGTGTTGCGTTTTGTTTTTATTTTTAAACACACTCAATTCAAAAGGAAATTGCACATCTCGGCACTTCCTAATTCCAGATTGACCCAAAGGAGCCAAGTCATACATATGAGGCTGACCCCTTATAATGTCCATTCCGGTTCATGGCAGGAAATACTACGCGTTATTGTGAAAATGAGACTGTTGGCATGATACAACCTATTCGACCCATGTGACCAGTGTAAAATTATAGCAATTTGTTTTCCAGATCAAGCCGTGTATTCTGTGTTCACGCATGCATACATGTATTATATAGAAGATTACAGTTTCTGCTGGCAGAACTTAAATCCTTTTGGATAAAAGTCTCAATTTTGCTGGTGTCATTTGGAGTCACCACTCTTTACAAGATGAAAGTGCTGTGAGACTGTGTTATTCCAATTTTTAAATCTTTAGTAAGAAATTCACAACATTTTCATCCACCACTGAAAGGAAAAAAAGTGGCTTATTAAGAGAGTTTTCCACTTCCTAGCAAATTTGTTTTCTTTTTTCACCTTGCTGGGGATAAGATAAGCTATTTTTGGATTAGCTTTATAATTAGTGATGATAAATTGTAGCTATTGCTATAGGGATCTGGGAGTTATGAGAATATGGTGAATGTGGATGCATCATCCATGAATCTTAAGTCACTTTCTGTTACCTTCTGTTAAATTAGCTAGTGCATGTAGAGTTTTACTCTGTGTTTTCAATGTATTTTGTGCCTGCCAGCCTGGCAGCGCTCTTTAGCACACTTGTAGCTGGAATCATGTATTTTGAAGACCCTGGGACAAACGTAACAGTACCTAGTACATATGCATCCAATCTTGCTTGCTGTATAAGCCCACATTAGGCAAATACCAGTTGTAGCACTTCTAGAGGAGACCCGATAGGATTGTGTCTCATGGAGCCTCTGGGGATGCAGGTATAGTAGACTACAGTTATACTGGGCCTGACAGCAAGAGTGGGCTGGCGATCCACAGCAGGGGTACTCTTTGCACTGTCACCTACAGACCAAGTCACCCTTGATATTTAAAAATGAAGTTAGTCTACCTGCATTTTTTTTCAATGGACTGACGTTTTCCTAGGTGAACAGCATAGAGCCACAGAACTGAAGCTTCAGCACACATCCCGGCCCTTTGTTTGACATGAGTTTTGGACCTCTTTAGCACGTATTTTACTCATCTTCCCAGGACTGTCATAGTTGCAGTGGGAAAGAGGAAATCTGCTCAGTCGACTTGCTTTGACAACAGCCCTTACATTTTTACTTGTTGGTGAACACTGTCACTGTACCGATGACATTCTGTGTTATCATGTTGAAATACATTTGAATAATTTCTCATGTTACTCCTCCCTTTTTGAACCTCCCTGACTAATCGGCGTCCTGGTGGGCTGTCACCACTTTTAACCTATTGTCAGGAGCTTCCAGCATCTGGGAACAAACCAGTTGGCAGGGGTGGAGGTGGGAACTGGTTTCCCTATAGACAATTATCCTGCTTATTCTCATCGTCACACAGGGACTTTTATTGTTCCAGCAGCAGCCAGCATCTGTGATGGATTTCAGCTTTCCAGCTGGCTCCTGCAGAGATGACAGAGCTTCTAGCTCTCTCATTCTGTTGAGCCACTTGTTGCCGTGTGGCAAATGCAGTGTCTAAATGCGCAATGGTATTTGTTTCTCAGTCCCGACAGCAACTTTGTGCAGTTACAGTTGGCGCAGAGGAAGAAAGCAGGAAATCTACTTAGGGAGGCTGAAGAGCTAACAGCACCTTAAGAACCAAGCCACCAGCCATTATGCAGTTAACTGGCTTTGAAAATGAATCGGATTAGTAAGGCCTGTGCAATGGGTGTAAAATTGAGCATCTGAAGAATGTTAATATTCAGAATTGCTGTAACGACGGGCTCAGGGCTGCAGATGGGATGCTTCAGGTTTCCGTGGCTATGAAACCTACGGGGAGACTATTCTGCAGTAGGGGTGGGGAGTGCTGGCT
Organism: Crocodylus porosus; assembly: GCF_001723895.1. Classification (NCBI taxonomy): domain Eukaryota; kingdom Metazoa; phylum Chordata; order Crocodylia; family Crocodylidae; genus Crocodylus; species Crocodylus porosus. The sequence goes on from NW_017728906.1 coordinate 195,899,420, forward strand.
CCATTAACATGCACCTCAGTGGTGGCCAAAATATACTAAAGCAGGGTAGAGGTGGACACTATAGACCACGGTGGACATCTACACTACGTGTGCCACAAGTGGAATGGGCAGCCTTTGCTTGTGGCCCCTGGAAAATTGGGAAGGCAACAGCACAGCGGCAGATAGGGCAGGGAGCAGAAAGCAGAGCATCAGATCCATATCTAGGGGAAGGGGATTGGCACTGCACTGGCAGGGAGGGGTGGGGGGGGTTAAGGCTAATTTGTGGTATGCCTGCCAAACAGGCTGGCCCTGTTATAGGCTAACTAAATCAGCTACCTAAGGGCACGTGTAGATGAAACAGGGGCCCTAAATTGAAGCGGTGGGTTTTTAAAAACACCACTTCCATTTAGGGCTGATTAAACCCCCCGTGTCATGCACACACCCCGCTGACTTATCTGCCTCTCCGGTGGCGGGGAGGGGAGAGTGAGCTGCCAGCAGGCAGAGCGGTCCCTGGGCTCTGCGGGGGGGCTGGTGCTTCCCTCCGCAGCAGCAGTGGGCCCCCAACTGGCAGCACCCACCTGCAGGCACCCGGCTGTGGTGGTCCCAGGGGGCACCGGAGCCACGGAGGGAAGCACCAAGCCCCAACACAGCTCAGGCAGGCAGGCTCCAGGGGGCCCGGAAAAAGAAAGATCAGGCTCACCACTTTTCTTGGGCAGAGCCTGCCTTCCCAGGCTGCTACCAGGCTGCCTGCAGGGCCACGGAGCTGCACAGAGCCTGGTGCTTCGCTCCGCAACTGTAGGGGCAGCGAACTAAAACTCCTCAAAAGAAAAATCTTGATCTTTGCCTATGCAGCCTCAAAAGAGTTTTAGTTTGCTGCACCCCAAGTCATTTAAGGTGCATTACGCTGCGAAATTTCCTACAGTGGCTGAAATTAATGTGCAGCATGCCGCCGAAGCATGCAACCACCGACACCATTAAAGCGGTGCAAAAGCATTCAGCCCACTTTAAAGTGTCGTGCACATATGCCTCTCGTTTCATCTACACATGGCCTAAATCAGCATAAGCTAACCACCGTTGTTTGCTTGTGGATAACAGACAGAGATGAAGCAATAGAATATCTCAGGAGTAGAGAAAAGGTTTACTTTCCTGCCCATTTTCTAATGTCTGCTGTTACCTCTAGGGAGGAGACCACAAAGGACTCAGGTAGGATGGATACTGCTCAGTAATTAAGGACCTGTCAAAGCCATGAGATACTTGGGCCTGTCCTGCCCTCATGCATATGCTTCCTCATCAGCAGCTCTCAAGAATAAGGGACTGGGCAAAGGTTTGCTAATTGTGGGCTGACCCTGCCTTCTAACACAAGGCATGTGGACCTCTGTAAAGTCTGTAAGAGTCTGCGGGCGCATCTACACATTGCCCTACAGTGACGTAGCATGTCACTACATTGCTGTATGGCATGCTACAGGGTCGTAGTGATCACATAGGTCTACACATAATTGCTGGCTATGTCGCCATAGTGGCACACTTCCCACTTACAGTGCACCACTATGATGATGTAGCAGAGAAATGCGTGTGCCACCCACACAGCACAGTATGGGTGGTTACTGCACCATGCTTTAATACTTCCAGAAGGAAGTAGTAAAGCACAGCAACATGCAGACGTGCCCTGTGTATGTGCATATCCAGGGTCAGCGCTGGGCCCACCCTCAATAACAAAACTTTTAGTGAAGTTATCTTTTATAAAAATGAACTAAGAGACTGTGGTCTGTGACCTAGCTGGAACCATCCTACAGTACAGAAAGGGGTCTTTCACTTTAATAGGCAGGGAAAAAGTGCTGGCTGGTGAGGTACCTGTTTAAGAAAACTCTACAAGAGCATGTAAGAGTTAGGTGATCGTGGATCAAGACGGGTGATGGTAGGAGCGGGAGCCACTCTGTGGAATGGGTACATAGAAGAGAGAGGCAGGCCGAGCACTGTATTCGTCAAAGATGTCTACATATTTTTTGTTATAGGGTGATAAAGAGAGATAAGCACAGGAAGAGATTAGTTTGGGAGCGTGTACAATCTCTCCCTTGGAGGTTTGTAAGAACAGGTTAAACAAACATCTATCAGAAAAGCCTTAAGTGTCATTAATCCTGCCTTGGGGCAGAGGGATCGAGGATATGACCTCTCCAAGTCCCTGCCACCTCTGTTTGCTATGATGCTATGAATTGTTTGATAAGTAGCAGAAGGTGAAAGATTCACCTCTGTCTGTAACTGCAGGTCAAATTTAGCAGACTTTGGGTCATCCGTAGTCTTGCTCCAACAAAACTCTCCAAGGAGTAGGGGGGCAACATGGGACTCTTAGGTCACTGCTCCAAGGGGACTTCCTCCACTCCAGCCTATTTGCTGGTACATGGCATTTTCCCCCACTCTGCATCTCCAGTGTGTAGCCCAGCAAATCTAGGGGCCTGCCTGAACCAAGTTTCCACCTATATGCATGGTACTGGGGAGCAGCATCAGGTTGCTGATAGTGCACTCCCATATACCCAGGTATCTACAGTCAGAGCAGCCCTGAAGTAGGGGACTCTGCATCTTTCCTCCCTTGCAGCGGCACCTAGCAAGACACCTAACCAAGCCCTAAGATCTCTTCATCTCATTAGATCTCCCTAGGTAAGCACTCACTAAACATCTTATGCATTTGGGCCAGTTTTAGGCAAATTTGCCTACACAGCCTGGTTTCCTGAAGTGTCAGCCCTCAGCTCCTGCTGCTAACGGGGAACTTTGAATAGTCTGCACCTTGGTGAGAATCAGGTCATGTAGATGCCGCTACCAAAATATGAACCTGACTCTGGGCTCAAGCTCTGAAAAATCTTGGACTTGGCTTCAGGCATTGTAATGGCCCATCACAGTCATATCCAGGCACCACCCCAATGTTAGAAAACAAGTCTGTTTGTGTAGTGGTTTCCTGGGACAGCCAGGTAGCTCTCTGCCTTTTCCCTTCTTCCCGCCTGCCTCCTGTTCCTTCCCTTTTTTCTCAGCCCTTCAAGCAGACCTCATGAGTGGGTTGACATCTTAGGTCCCTTGCTCCCCAGTGAGATGAGCCATCTTGGGAGCATCGTCTGGAGAGCCAGGTCAAACATTTAAAAAACAATCCACTTTAGCTCACCAAAGGCCGGGCCACTTGTGTCACTGTCATTTTCTTTACGCGCTCTGCATGAATTTTCATAAGAAAAGGTACCCAGGCCCTCTAGACTAATAACACTTCTCTTTGCTGCACCTCTCCATCAGGCAAGGCCATGGATGGTAAAAAGGGAGATAATTGTGCTTTAATTGGGCTCTGCTCGTTCAAAGAGGGGAGCCTGCCTTTTAGTTCCCATGGCTGCCTCGATCAGTTTTCACATAATGCCAATTAAGAGCCAAATAAAGAATATGCAAAGCAGATGACAACTGCTGCTCAACAGGAATCGCTCTTTTGTGACTAAAACAATGGCGCCTTCAGCTGAAGGGCGCCTTTTGCTGCTTCTGCCTCCCTTGTTCTCCGTCGGCATTTTGCATGGGATTTGCCGCTCAATGGGCTAAGCCTGTGGTTAAAGCAAAAGCAAGAGCCTTCCAAATGAGTGTGCTCACCCCAGAGCTGAAAGGAAAGTCAAATTAACTTATCTTTCTTGTGCCTCCTCCTCTGGGAGTAACTATTTTTCTGCAGGAGGAAGGACAATCAAGGGGTTCCCCCTCCTTTCCTTCCCCCCCACCCTTATTTGCATTTTCTCTTCTCCTTGTTTGTTAGTTTTGAGGGTAATTATTCTCCAGGACCTTTTCAGCTGTCCAATGTAACAAAAGATAATCTGGCCTCTCCTCTCTGCTTCCCCACCCCCTTCCAATCTCTTCAACAAAGGTAGCCTTTGTTGTGGGGAGGTCATCTCACAGGGAACCCTCTTCATCCCACAACATACAAATACTCCCCTGGTTTGAATCAGGGCCACCTTGAGCAAACGCAGGGAGACTCGGGATCCTTGCAATTGACTGCTCCGCCCTGGGCGAGGTTTCCAGTGGACAGCTGCCAACTTGATAAATTAGGCTCTGATAGATCATCCAAATGTTTCCTTTTGCTCAGAATGGGATTCCTAGACATACAACATGAGCTGGTTTCAATTTATCTACAATAGGTAACCTGGCATTAATCAGTCCCCATCGAACTAGTGGCCTTTTTCCAGTCGCTCAGATTCACAGCTCTATTTGATTTGGCATGAGACTTGAGACTTATCTGAAGTCACAATTTTTTTGTGGCCTGAGGTTCGGTGTCGCTGAAGGAGCCGCTACTGTGGAAATGGGTCTTGTTCTGCGCTGATGTATTTCACGCACTGGAATTTACCAATGAGCTTAAAAGGAGCACAATCGCATCTCCACCCTCATGTAAACATTTGCTTGGATGCTTAATTGGTCTTGTCCTAGATTTGTCAACTGGAGCTATAATTGCGACTCCATTTAGAAAAAAGAGCCCCTCAGTAATTATGCTTGCTCATTCAAGGCTGTGTCAGCATTTCACCGATAAACTCCTGTTTTCAATCAAACATGCAGTGTGAGAACTGGTGTTAGCATATTGAGTGCTGGAGTAGGAGGGCTGGGTGCATGGCAGTTTTGAAGAGAGATAGGTAAATGGATGTGAACGATGTCCAAGGCATTTTAGTCAGATGTGGAAACTAGGTTGGAGAAAATAACCATCCTAAGCCATGATTCAGAACTCAGACCAAATCTCTTTAGAGATCACAAAATCTTTGGTTAACATTTCTCCATCTGTGTGTGTTTCCTGTGATCTGAAGTTGAAGTATCAAAATGTTTTTCCCATGGTATTTCAGGGCATTATTATTGTTTCTCATTTGTATTAATGTTCCCCACCCCCTTGTGCCTAGACATTGCATATGCACATAGTGAGGAATGCTTTCTGTCCCAAAATGCATACAGTCTAAGTTAACAAGACAGATGAGGAGCAGGGGGATAGTGTTATCCCTAATTTGCAGATGAGGAATATAGTTACACAGCAATTAAGTAATGCTTGCAGTCTCAAAGAGGGAAGATAGAGCAGAATCAAGAATTAAATTTAGACCTCCCAACTGCCAATCTAATGCCTTAATTGTGAGACCACCCTTACTGTCAGCTGATAGCTGTTTGACCAGAACCAGGCACACCCATATCTGTGAGATAGGGCCTTGCCCCAATTAAATCTCTGACACTGTTCTTTCAGATTTCAAGACTGGCTATCTTGTAAAAGCCTTGGGGCTAGAGACAGACATTCAAAAAGCCTGAGCCTCAATTGATTCAGTTTTGCAGGTTAGTTTAATCTGCCTAGACTGAACTGATTTGCAAGTGCACAGACATTCCCTCTGGATAGAGGAAATGCAGGCACATGCCTGCTGTGGTTCATTCAGGCCAGAAGCCAGGGGGTGCGAGACCAGCCCTCCCTTTCCTTCTACAGAGCTGAGTGGGGGGGGGGGGCAAGGGGGAGAGGTGGGAGCTTGGTTTAAACCCCCACCCTGCCAGCACAGTCCCAGCCTTTTCCCCACTTGCTGCTCAAGGGGCGGGAGTGTATCCAGACCCCAGCCCCTGGCTAGCACTCTGAGACAAAGGGCAGGGGGAGGGAGGATGACTTGTGTGCAGTGCCTGCATCTGTCAATGATATTGAGCTTTTCAATCTCACTCTCCCTACTTTTTCATACTGTCTGCAAACCTGATAGGCAAGAGAGCCCTTGGGGAGCTGATAACACAGCTTTTAGCAGCCCATCAAGAAAACAAAAGCCTCTCTCATTAGTTCATGCTCTTCTTAAACAGCTTTTTCCAAGGAAAAGATAGACGGACATTACCAGCTTGTATTTGCAGACCCACAGAGAGTCACCTCTCAGCATTAGCTAGCATACCACATGCTGGCTAGGGTCCCTGGGGCTTGATTCCATGATGTGGGAGATGGGAGGGAGGGAGGGGGAGATCCCTGCTTGAGCAGCTAGCAGCGAGGGGCAGGCGGGGCAGGGTGAGCCAGGCAGACCCTGCTGTGCCTTCAGTCTCCACCAGAGCTGTGGCTATGGGGCAGAGCGGTGGGGCCAGCCACGCACTCTGAAGCAGAGAGCACAACCCAGCCCAGCCCAACCCAGGGCTGCAAAGCATCTGGGATGCTGGGGGACTCTGGTTTAACTTAAACCAGGAAGGGGTCTGGGACAGACATTGGATAAACCAGTTTGACCCAAATCAGTTAAGTCTGACACTACAGTCAACCAGCTTTATTTTAAACCAGTTTCAGCCATTATGAAACTGGTTTATATGCACTGAACTTATGTTCTGTCACAGGTTTAAATCAGTTTCTGAACACTTAATCCAGTTTATGTGTTATGTCTGTCCCTAGCCTGAATGTGCTTCCAGGTTTCAGAATACTTGTCTGAATCTTTCCATCTTTTGAGGTTAGCTCATCATTACTTGCTTTTATTCTTCTGAGTTGAAACTGGCTTCAAAAGTCATGTGCTTTAGTAACTGAAAACATTTATCCTGATCAATATACCTTCATCAGACCACAAGGTGCTTTCCAAATTGAATGTACTACATGCTAATGTGCATTCATCCAGATCACTGCATCCATCACTAAAAATGTAACCACATCTGGGGTGGTTTACAGTACACTTTTATCTAGCTATCTACCTTCAGTAAAGAACAATGTATCAGTGACAAGTTCAAATAGGGTATGATGCACATAAAGATAATGAATTAAGTTTTAATTAAGCCCTGCAAATACAAGACCCAGTTTCTAATCCATCAGAATTACTACCCACCTCCTCCTTCCCGATCATCTAAGTACAATATAAACACGGGCATTCATCAAAAATAAAATTAAATCATCTGGAGGAACGGTGTTCTGTTGAAGCACAGAGTTCAATCCAAAGACCACATCCATCATTAAGATGTTGAGTAGACAGTCCTCCAAAGTGGCAAACAAGAATAATAAGGGAATAACTCTAGCAATAGTAGAAGGACTGGATTTACATCATACAACATTTGTCCCTTACCATGCTTGCCTGTCATTAAAGAATCTGTTCCTTACAGCATCAGTAGCAGCAGGGAGTAGTACCTCAGTTGCCTAATAAGAGGTGGGGAGACTCTTATCCTCCACTGGCTTTAGCAGGTAAAAAATATTTGTTCTCTATTTAAACCATATTCTCTTCACTGTCAGGAGCTGTCAGTGCATGTGTGTGAAAAGGGATGGAGGAAGTGGCCTCTTTCACATATATAAGGATTTTCTTTTTTCCCAGAGCAGTTACTATTATCATCCAAAAGAACAAGAGCAGAAAGGCACATGTATTGTGGGAGCCATGATGTTCTTTAATATCCTTGTTCGTAAGACCACAACACTTTCATAGTAGTTTAACATAGTGTATGTATAGCATGTTTCTTTTATCATGTGACTTTCAGCTAGCATATTTACTAGTCAGGAAGACAGTGAAAAAGACAAATATCCATTTTATAGATGGTTAAAGAGAGTTATCGTGAATTTAAGTGATTTGCCCAACATTTCAAAGCAGCCCTAGAATCTAATTTTCAGCCCCCCACACTGAGCATACTCTTGCCCTCATAAAGTATTGTCAGATAGCAAAGCTAGGGCTTTAGGAATGCAACCCTTTGGTTAGCATGATAGAAAATCATTTACATTTACCCTAAGAGATCCTTGATGAGCGGTCCGTGTTGATTGATTGAAGAATTATAAGTAAACTGTGGATAACATGGGCATTAATCATAGCAAGACACACAGTTTAAGAACGTTACAAAGATAAAGCCTGTCTCTAGAACACAGAAGGGCCAAGGTCAGAACTGACATAGAGTTATTACATTTTGATGCATGTTGGATGGTATCCTTTGAGCCAGGGAGGACTTTGGCCATCCGTCTCAGACTATATTAGAATACAGTGCTAAAAATTCTAGTGCTAAAAAAAGGGATGCACTAGAGTCTGACCCTCAGATATGCCCGTTAAAATCAATGGGACCTCATAGTTGGAGTCTTTGGGCATGGTGTGTCTATCCTAAGGCAAGGGGTAGCCAGGAGGCATGAGTGTTAGGTATTTTTAAGTTTTGCATGATTGATCAAATAATAAAATAGCGGAAGGTCAATCTTCCAAGGTTTTAAGAAGCTCCCGTGAGTATGTTGATCATCCTACAGTCCCAGAGAAGTTATGGCATGGGTAGTATCTTAGTGACTAACTGATTACTGGGAGTTGGAAGTATTCAACAGATGGGAAGAGTTTTTAGAAGACCAAATTTAAAGCTTTATCCTCTAATGTAAGGCTTGCTAGTATCACTGTATCAGGTAGTTTCATGTAATGCTTCTATTTGTGTCACTGGGCATCTGAACCTGGGCAGTCCAGCTTCCAAGCCCCCTGGGCTGCACGTCCCAGGGGAAGCACCAGCAGGGGGCTGCACTCCACACGGGCTGTGCCGGCTAAGGTCCGAGCCACAGGATTGCGTGCCACGTGGGTGTTTCCTTCTTTCACCACTGCACAGGGCGCTATTGCACCACGTGGCCCGAGCCCAACCTCCACTCCTGCACGCAGCCCAGACTCACCCTTAACTCCCTGTGCTGCATCTCACTGTGCCACCCCCAGGAGGGAAAAACTAGAGACTCTGGGTGCTGTTGCAGCCAAAGCAATGTGGGGAATGGCAGCTGAGCAGGAGCCCGAGGGCTGCAGCTAAACTCCTCAGCCCATGGGCCGCCAGTTGGACAGCCCGATTACAAGCGAAATAAGCTGGCCTGCTTTTCTTTTAAGACTTACAAAATCAATGACCTGGGCTCGAAATCAATGACCTGGGCTCGTGCTTTTGCTTTGTTCTAATGCTCAAAGGGAAACCCAGGCCTGATTTCCAGTCCTCCTCCTAATTCCCCATAAGCCTGATTCTGTAACACAGAGAAGTGCTTCCATTTCTATTGAAATCTGTGGAATTACAAGCCATTCACCATTTTTCTGGCCCCGTGTGTGGAGCTTGAAGACCATCCATTACCAGGCTTCAGGTGAGTAACGTCTAGGGAATGTTGTAGCGATAGCACCCACATCCCCTGATGAGATGGGGGAAAGTGCTCCTGCTCAACTGCCACTTATTAAACCCCTTATTAAAAATTGATGCGTCTAAAGGGTGGCGTTTGGGTAAAGTCTCCAAAAACTCCTGCCCATACCAGGAATACAAACCCCTTGGACATTTAGACAAATAAGGTGATTTTTCATTGGCAAATATTGTGCTTGGCACAGTTCAGTTCTACAAATCCATTTTTTTAAACATCACACTAACCATTTTGCAGTTGATGAACTAAGCTGTAGTGAAATTAAATGATTAGCCTGAAGTGGTCTGCTGAGTCAGTGGCAAAGCTGAGAAGAGAACTAGAGAGTCCTAATCCCTAATGCCTGGATCCCATCTCTTCTCTGGGAACAAGTCAAGAAAAGAACGTAAGACTTAGATAGTCAGACCTGTGCATAAACAGCTGGACTGGGCAGACTTGTTTGCAGATATTTGTAATTGCAAGTGCATCGGGTAGGACTTGCAGGCAAGAAATACGGCTGCTTGCTGCTTACATATATGATGGGTAGTCTCAGGATTTAATTTAAAAACCTGGACTGCATAGTACTGTCTGGTTATTATCATTTAATACACTGTGTTAAATCTGAGGTATACCTTTATTAGAACTGATGCATCTAAAGAGTGGAGTTTGGGTAATGTCTCCAAACAATGCCCTCCCACACCAAAAGCGCAACACCATTTGACATTTAGACAGATAAGGCCATTTTCATTGGCAGATATTTTGCTTGGCACTAGTTCAGCATGTACTAATAGCTTAATAATTTTGGCAGACAAGCCAATGAAAAATGTTACTGAACTAGACCCAATTATGTGTGCAAAATGTAAACAGTTGTGTCTTTTGGGGATAAATGCTGCATGTTGTCAAGCAATGGCTGTAAATTAGATGTGGTAGATTGCTCTAAATTTGTTTTTGACAAATGACCATCTGAAGAGGTTGATCCCGGGCTGTATGACTGATGTACAGGCACTGTCGCTGGAGAGTTAAGCCAACTTTACAAAGTTTGGCAGCTCCGACTTAAGCTCAAGCTGCTTTTCTGTTGATTACTTTTGGTAGAAAATGCCACAACTTCTCCAGACCCAAATCATAACAAGATAATTCCCCAGAATTAGTTCTCCTTATCCTCATTAGCCACTAATGTCATGATTGCTTAGACTATTTCTTACCATGGTGAAATAATATGGTACTGGCTATGCCTGAAGTTTTGCAGCAAAGCTTTTCAAGCACAACAAAGCCTTTTCTTGCCTGCATTATATTGACCATTTTGTTAAGTTGTTTGGCTGCTGTTGGAGCCACTATTCAGCGGCATTTACTGAAAGAGAGTCTGAAACTAGCTAGAAAGCTGTCAGGGAGGGGGAAAAAAAAGAGCTAAGCCTTGTCTGTAATTAAAGGGCAGCAGTGGTGCAAAGGAGTGAGGGGTGAGCATCGAAAGGGGAGCAAACACAAAGATTTGGGGTTTCCTTGTCTCTAAATGATGAAATGAGGAGACTTCTCTAGCTAGCACCTGGCAATACCATTGAGCCCGCCTTCCCGCTAGCTTAAATTGGAGTAAAGCTGCAACGCAGCAGGTTCCTGCTAAAAAAGAGGTGGGGGGGCAGTCTTAAAAAAAAAGAGCCCTTTCTGATGCATTCAGGTAGAAGAGTGTAAAGTAAATAATGAAGTCTGAAGCCGAAGGGCAGCACACAAGAGCATGACTTTGCATTCCATTCAAGTCGGCTGCCGAGTCGCCCGAGGAGAGCTTAGGAAACGAACAACGTTAAAGAAGCCGCTCTCTGGTCCAACTTCACCTGGAAATGAAAACCAGCGTTACTTGGGAAAGTAAGTGAGAGCACCAGCCACTTGGAACGCAGGCCACTGCCAATCGCTGTCCTTATCAGACTTTGCCAGAGAGCCAATAAAGGCACATACTTCAGTAAATGGCATGTTATAAATGTGAGTGACTAACAGCATTGCAGTGGGAAAGAAAACAGGCTATTATTTATCACCACCGTTGTGCAGCCACCCATGCTCTTGTAGCACTGGGCTAGTTGTAGGCAAAGCAATTTCCCAAGGTGGTGTGAAGCTATGCACAAGGTAAGCTTTTTTTTTTTTTTTTTAAACTCGTCTTGGTTTATTTATTCCACTTTTCTATCGCCTAGTTTTCGGTAAAGGCCCGCAGCTCCAAAAGGGTCACTTCACCTCGTCGTCCACCAGCAATGCCTGTTCTCCCGGGGTTCCCGTGAGCAGGGAGGTTAACTGGAGAACGTGAAGGGAGATTGTAATTGAAACAGACTGGGAGATATGTTCTGCTGATTGAAACTGTTGGCTTTCTGGCTCTGTTTAATTATGAAGATCGCAAGACGAATTCATGCTAAACTAAAGAATGAAAAAAAAATGTTGAGATATGGAGTCCGGTTAATTTTCTTTGCAACGTGGTCTTATTTATATGTATTTAAAGCAAAGATAGGAATCAGAAAAATAACTGACAGCTGTCGATTTACAAGATGTGGATAAATACACAATTCTCCCTCCTAGGGTAATACTGGTGTGGAGTATTAGATCAAGGTTGGTTATAGTAGGATCTGAAGAAAACTGAAGTCAAATTTCAGCAGAGAGAGAGAGCGAGCGAGAATAGGACTAAAAGAGGAATCCCTAGAGCGTAGGAAGTAATTTTTTTCTGCATGGAGTTAAACTTGATGAAATCTTCCTCCCCTTCAGTGAAGTGATGTACAGCAGCCTACAATATGCTTCATGGCTATATAGTTCCCGCCCAAATGACTTCCATTCCCTCCCTGAACTGGGCTAATAACAGAAAACCAATTTAAAAAGTAATTATAACTTTAAGCCAGTCTCTTTTTTTGGTCACGCCCTCCTGTTTCTTATCATTTGGGGTGGGTCATTTATTTAGCACAGGCACTGGGAAGGCAGAAAATATAAATGAATAGGTAAGAATTCCTAATTCTGCTTCCTTCGGCTCATCAGCTCAGAACTGATGGGATCGGCATAGCCATCCTCAGTGCTCGGCAGAGCTCGGAGCAAGGGAGGGGCAGGGAAATAGAGCAGTTAGGCCAGGTACAGACCTGACACTTTTACCGGCATAAGTGACTGGAAACCCGTAACAGAACAGAAGTTCGGCGCACATGGAGTGGTTTAAAAATGGCGGAACCTGGTCTAAGATTTAGCCCTGCTTCCCCTCCACCGAAGGGTGAACGTGTGTTCTGTTTGCTGGTAAAGCTAGTCTCTTGAGCCTTCACGCAAAGACGTGCACAGGATTGCCTTGAATACTGCAGAGACCATATGCAGATTCAGCATTCAAAACAAGAGTTTGGGGAAGACGGGGAACGGGGTCTCCGTGGGATTTAGATGGGCAGAGAGAGTCACCCTGTGATGTGAGCAAAGACAAAATGTACTTGGGGTTAGTTAGTTAGTGGTGAATATTTATTTTTAAAGAGGAGGACTAGGTTAGAATGACTTCCAGTTCCTGCCTTCTTAGCATAGCCATTGGTTGTCATACAGCCTAGGAATGGGGTGGTTCAGCAGTTGCTTCTGGAGTGTGCACAGAGTAATATTGCTTCAACATGTAGCATGGAAGATTGTCACGAATGTACCCAGGGATAACACACAGTTTGAGAATTGTATGTAGGGACAAATCCCAGTAAGTCTATTGGGAAATGCATGTGTGACACCAAGTTCTGAATTTGGTCTGTGTGTGCATGTATATACGTATGTACATATACACATATGTGTCCACATTTGTGTGGAGTGGGGAGGCTTGGGGCAAGAAACAGAGAGGAGATGGGAAGTGATTGGTTTCAGTGCTTACTTTGGTTATTAGAGATGCTTGGATGTTGTTTGGGTGACCTTTGGAGTCTTGACAAGACTTAATGATCCAGGTTTTCCTTTGAACCTCTTATTTTTTTTCTCACTACCCTGCTCTTTTGGGAGTTATATCCCATCAACAATGACCGACTTCTTGTTTTTGTGGGTTTTTTCCCATTGCTCCTCATCAGTAGAGTGGTAGGTCCTCCCCCTAATTCAGGTTTTGCTTCCCTATCTTCAGCTTCCAAGGCCTGCCTAATTCTCTTTTTGCAGGCTTCCTCAACCAATTTCTCCTTTATAAAAGCCCACTCCTTCCACTGTCCCTCCTCCCACTCCTTTCACTTTCTATACTACTGCAGTTTTCTCTCACTATACAACCTTAATTCTCTGTAAGTGTGTACGTCTAAATTTAGACTGTGGCGTTCATGGGGCAGGGACCTTTTCTTTCACTGTGCTTGCAAAACTGTGTGAGGAACTTGAACAGTATGTCCATATCAATAATAATAGATTTTTAAAAGGCAAGACAAGCCTAGATATTTTTAACTGGGAAGACTTCCCCTATCATATTATACATTTCCAGGTAACTACTCTGTTCAAGCTTAAAGGCCTCTGGAGAGCTACTTTAAGCCCAGAATATGAATTAGAGTTTCCAGTATATTTAAATTTGAGGCATATAAGTGAATTTGTCTTCTATTATTTTTAAGCTGTTGAATACAGCTAGCTGACTATTAATGGCTAGTTGCTGTAATAATTAAGAATCATCCCTCTCTCGGAGCGTGTGCGCCTGTATGAGTGTAAAATACGTGGGAACTGAAAGAGCTGAAACAATCTAATAGCTGGAGCAAAGAAGCTGACTCCTTATGTGGCCTAGAGCAAGTTATTTAGGAACACAGGACTGGAAGGTCTCCCAAACCATTGTGTCCAGGCCCCTGCATTTGCATGCTACCCTTTACTCCAAAGGGTCCACCTCATATACCGCAGTCATAATCCCTTCTATGAAAGACCTTCCCATCTCAATTGGTTGTAGTCACTCCATCTTTCTAACTTAAATATCTCTATTCCCTCCCTGGGATACAGTCATGAAAGTATTTATAAACAAATCATTATAATCCCTGTCAACCCTCAACTAAACTAGCCATGCTCTTTTACTCTCCGCTCACTGGATGATAGACTTTCCACTCTCATACCCATCTTAACAGCTCAGTTTTAAATCAATCCTTTTTTGGACATAGGCTACCAAAACTGTATACTGTATTCTAAACTGGGTCTTACTAATTCCTTGTACAGTTTACTAACATTTCCATGTTGTTTCTAAAAATATCCTGCCTGCTACATCGTAGAATTGCATTAGGTTTTTCTCATGGCCTCACCATGCTGGCAGCTCATGGTTATCCCATGATGGACTAGCAAACCCAAGTCCCTTTCATCCTCCATTGCCTCCAGTTTATGAGTCCCTATCCTATAGCAGATGTTCTTTGTATTGGTTTGTGAGTGCATGACTTTGCACTCTGTCCAATTACATTTCATACTGTTTTATTGCTCCACACTACAAAGGTATAAAACAACCTAATCTTCCTTCATATCGGCAATACGTCCCAGCTTTGCGTTGTCCATAGGCTTCATAAGCATGCATCTATTTCTTGTAACACGGTTGCTAATGAAAACATTAAGCCTGATAGGATGCATTCCAAGCCAGCCCCTTAAGGAGCATAACCCAATCTGGTAACTCCCACATGCACTCTCTGCCTCTGTTTCCCCACATATGACTTTGGGTTAAAGATAACTATTAATCGTTTCCTGGTTTATGGTTGAAAAATGAATATAGTTACTGTGAGGCCCATTGGCAATGTGTAGGGAGGGCACACGGGTGCACGTGCACCCCCTGAAACTGGCCATGCACCCCTTGGAAGCACCAGCCATGAAACTGGAAGTGCACTTCAGGTTTCACCACTGGCTTGGTGATCAGCCGCTGGCAGACCACTCCCCCTACCCCCCCCGGTTGGTGATCAGCCACTGGGGACCCCCACCCGTCGGTGATCTGGTGCCCCCCCAGACTCAAGAGCCACCATTCACCCATGGTTAGGCCTAATCTTGACACCCATTTTCAGTTTTTACCTAATCAGGCTCAAGCATCCTTCCAATGATATTAGTAGAGTATTAGTCTGAATGGAAATCAAGGCAAGCGCCGTAGGATTTGGTCCCATATCTTTTCCACTATTTATTTTTAGAAGTTGATATCCTAAGTTCATAACATCCATAGCCTGCCTTAGCCAAAGAATTGTGTTACCCCACATCTCTCTTGCAGTCAGAAATTCAAGCATTTATGCCCAGCCAGGTAGAGTAGATTCAACGAGGACCATAATGAGCTCTGACAGGAATTCACAAAGGTATGAGAAGTGACTGATCCGACATCCTGAACCAGTGCTAAATAAACAACATGAGGCTGGCCGTGGCCTGCTGTAAATGACTTCATAGTCAGCTTAGGTTTTGAGATCGTCAAAGAGAATAACTAAACATCCAGCCCCATCCTGTCCCACTGTTCTGTTATCAGCTTCACTGGGGGAAGACCTGGAGGTAGAATGACTCGTATACTGTATTTATTATAGCACGTTTTATTTCAAAGACTATCCAAATATATTATACAAAACTCACACCGTTTTATTTCAAAAGATATCCAAATATATTATACAAAACTCACACCAGCTGCCAAAACACGACCATTTTTACCATGAAGTGAGGGGCAAAGAACTAGTATATAAATACAGTTAGGATTGCCCAGTCAACAAACGTAAATCTCTTTTTGGTCAAAAAAATACAAACAAGTCTGTGACTTTTCAAGTTCTCATTTGCGGAGAGAGAAAAGATGAATGCGTGCAGCTGAGCTTGTGTGCTTCAGACAAATGAAAGATGGGGTCAGTTTTGCTACGCCTGTGGTTCCAAGGGGTTTTGGAAAATGGTGTTTATACCAGCTACTCGGTGTTTAAAATCATTCCCTAGTTTATCTGATGCGGTGCTTACAATTTAACAGTCGGCATTTGCCCAAAGTTTCTGCCCCGTAGGTTTTGAGATAAACAATTACTCCAACCCCTGTATTTTAATACAAATTGACTGACATTTAGGAGTGGCATCCCATCAGTGTCCTAATAAAAGTCCTCAGATTAGCCAATGAGAAACTGCAAAAGTATTGTAATTATTTGTATACCTCAAGGCCCCCATCATCTGAGGCAGTATAGAAACCCATAGTAAGAGACTGACTTGACCATGAACTTCATATCTAAATAGGCAAGGGATGGGAAACACGCTAAGAGAGAGACGAAGTGAAGTACCCAAGGTCACATACAATATGAGTAGCAGTGCCAGGAATGAAACCTCTTCAGATCCCAGTAGTTCCCTATTCACCGGGCCACAATGCATGTCTATACATTATTGTATTGATTGGTACATACTGAGCTTAGTAGCGGTGACCGCTGTGTTCTTCTTTAACTGCTCTCTCCAAACCATTTTGTTTTCCAATGAGCCACACAATAGTATGTGAAGTTTGATCTCTCTAGTGATTTTAACCAATTATTATTTTCCTCTAAGCTATATAAATTGCGTGCATTTAATATTTAGTTATCTCCAGTCTGTTTACACTAATTTTCATTTATACAATGCTTCTCACAACAGCAATAAAGTGGATTTCTTTTGCTACTTCAGTTTCACATTGAAGCCTTGAGGGAAGCCCACAGCTTTTGAAAACTCTCTGCTTTGATGTAAGCAAATGTTTAAGTTCGGCTCTAGCAGAATGTCTAACGCTCATATTCATGAATGATGCAAGGTATTTCCTCCTCCTCTTACTGTTCTCTTTATAGTTACTGTTGTGTTTGTGGGGTTTTTTGTGCAGTCATGAGCCAGAGAGAGAAAGTGTAAAAGAAACAATTGCAATTCCTGTCTAATCTCATCCCGCTATGTTCTGGGTGTCTTGTTTTGTTTGCTTTGCTTTTTTCTTTAGCATGTGTAGTAGGATCCTTGTTTCCTAGTGTTGATGCTGGCTCTTTGGCTCGGTACAGACAGTCAAAAAGCCTGAGGCTGAATTGATTCAGTCTTTGCAGGTTAGTGTAAGCTGCACAGATTAAATTGAAACAGACATTTACCTTTGATTCAGGAAATGCAGGCACAGGCCAGAGGCCAGGTGACACTAAAGCACAGCTCTCTGGCTATGTATTCACTTCCTCTTCCTGCTGCTTCCTGTGGTCTCTGGGATTTGCAGTCCAGACTTACAGCAGCAGGACTCTGTAGAGTTGCTCACCACTTTTCTTCCTTCTTTCAGGTGCCTCTGGGATTTGTAGTCCACAGTTGCAGCCAGCAATAAGTTTGAGCAGGGGAAGGGATGTTTAGTCCCCCTCCCTGGCCCCAGACCCAAAGCAAGATTTGCCTGGAGGAGACAGACACCCCCCATAGACTGGGCTGCATCCCCAGCCAGGTTTGCCCTCCCCCACCATTGTCAGCCAACACTCATTGCTCCACCTAGGTCTCTGAAGCAGACAGCCCAGCCCAGCCCAGGGTTGGAAAGCATGCTGGGATGCTGGAGGACTGTGATTTAACTTGAACCAGGAAGGGATCTGGGATAGAAGTTTCATAAACCAGTTTGACCCAAATCAGTTAAGTCTGATACTACATTCAACCAGGTTTATCTTAAATCCGTTTCAGCCATTTTGAAACTGGTTTATGTGCACCAAATTTCTCTTCTGTTAGAGGTTTAAACCAGTTTATGATCACTCGAAGGGTTTATGTGTAACTTCTGTCCCTAGCCTTTATGTCTCTTGACAGATGAAATTTTCCATGTCTGATTATTTTAAAAGGATGTGAAGTAATGTCAGATTTAAATAAGAAAATGCCATATTCCCTTTGCCCTGTTTTAAATGGCTACACAGGTAGAAAACAATGGAGAATCAGACCCAGTGGACTTTTCAAATGTATCTGTTTAGTGCTGATTACAAATCATGTATAGGGCCGCTGTGTTGACCAAGGAGTTTTGCTGTTTATTTTGGTAGTGTGAAATGAAAATGACCCTCTTTTATACAGAGGTGGACAGACTACACTGTTTAGAGCTGGTCTCTGGGGTTTTTTTATAGAGGGCTATGATTTGGCCTCTCGTAGAAGAAGTTTGGATGAGAATTTTCTTGTGTGCTCTGAGCTAGGATTTTGGTGAGCCTCAGTTCTGGCTTCTGGCAATGGGATTTCTTTCTTCAGAGTGGGGTGCAGATCCCAAAGCAGCTGCAGTTGGTTATTGACTGGAGTAGAATAGGGGGTCGGTGTTGTCCCAAACGCACACCGGTAGCTGATGGAACACATTGCCTCAGCATCATCAGATGGCAGAGCATCTGCTCAGTACCTCCTGGGAAATAAAACTGCCTATCTCTGGAAGATAAGGCAGGGAACTAGTTAGAGTGATTGTGGTTTTCCCTCTTGTAGATATTTCCTAGATTCAAGAGCAGTTCTGTCAGTATATAGAAATTAAAAGGCTAGGTCTGGCTAATCCATGTCACACTATTGAATAAGATGCATCAAATAGATCTTTGGGAAGAGGGTTGGTATGACATGGCAACGAAGACAAAATGGTATTCTCTGGAAACAGAAGAGCCTTAACAAAGAGTCCTTAACAAAGGCTGGGAAAGGATGCGGTTAGGCATCCAGGACATGACTTCTCCTCCAGGATAAGCACAGCAGGAAACAGTTATTGAATATAAAATCCAGATGGTCTTGCATGGGCACAATAACAGGACCCAAGAAATTGTGGCCGGTTAGAGCGTTAAATAGCACCGTGAAAATCTCCAAAGATTCAGGGATTCGTATCAGATAACTCGCAAGTGAGGATGTGTGGAAGTGGACAAAAGCATTGCAGACCAGGCTTAGCCTGCCATGGTTTTCACAAGCTGCTGTCTCCATGTGGCTCAGAGCATGGCTGCCAGCCCCGTATGATTTCTGAGAGTGCATGTTTGCGGATAGACCTTTCTCAGAGCACCTTGAGGCCTGCACGTGAATTTTGAGTTGCATGGCTTGCACGAGTTTTCCTTTAGGAGACTTGGTGTCCATTCAATTCGGTGTTCATTTCAAATTGTCTAAAAGCAGCCAAACTAAAGAAAGAACTAAGGGCTTTCACAGAGGTCTGATTCCCAAGAGTCCCACTGGAGCCTCAGCTTTTCAGTGGGAGCTCCCAGGATTTAGCCATTTTCCTTACTTCCCTTGTATAACAAAGAAAGGAGCCCTAAATCTCGTATTTAGACTTTGCACCTCCTGAGCATCTGCCTTGTAGGCCTTCAACATACTACACATTTTAGGTACCTTTATTCTGTCTCCTAAGTATGTACTTCTGTTTTGAAAACAGAAGCTTTTGGCCTCTTTCAGTGTTTCCCAGACTTTTGACCCATTGACCCTTTGCTTCTTCATGAAAATAAATCTGGCAGCCCCTCTCCCAGCTCCATAGTGAGGTGTTCAAGGCCTCACTTAATCAACCACATTTCCTCCCCATCCTCTGTGCGGTCTCCCTTCCATTCAGGGTATGCCTCAACAAATTGGTCTGCAAGGTGGCTAAATAGAGAGATGAACACTGACCCCAGGTTAAATTGCCCCAGCACTGATGGAGGCAAGGCCTGTGGAAGTGACTTATACCCATTTCTCCTGGGTCTAAATTAATGTTGAGGGCAGGTTGCAATGTACTGCCTTTATCTATCGTGATTATACCACAGTCTGTTAATTGTTGGCAAAGGAAAGCTGTCTGAATTGCAGCCACTTGTCTGGGTCTCACCCGAGGTCACACAGCTCATCAGTGGCACAGAGCACCAGGTCACTGACTATGGAGTACATGCCCGCTGCATCTTGCCCTGTTTCAGGGCTGTAGGTGACCACCTGAGGCAGGTAAGCAAAGGTCAGATAAGAGCTCAAAGCTTTTATCCTGTAAAAGACTCATTCCTGAGTCAGAGCAAAAAGATATAAGCCTGAAGGAAAGACTGGGGAGGCCTCCATCTGCAAGATCTGGGCACTGGATCCAGTAGGAGATCCCCCACTAGGAGCAGAGGAAGAAGCTCCAACAAGGAGAGGATCTGGGAGGGACTGCATGCTGTGTTTTGGGAAGCAGGTATAGAGTTTACCACACACTGGTGCCGAGCTGAAATCTTTTTCTTTAAATAAAGAAAACCCTGAAGAAAGAGATTGAAATTCTGCCACTGGCTTTTATGACATAGGTACAAGACAGTCAAGTGACCCAGTAGCTTAAATAGCAACAGATCAAACCTACCCCTTCCGACTCCCCCCCTTCCCCTTTGTTTTTTCAAAGATGACAGTGGCAAATGCCCAAATGCAATGGCAGAAAAAAGAAAATGCTTGTATTGTTGCTACAGGTCTTGGAGACCCTCAGCTGCTGTTACGCTGCCTACAACCTAGGCTGCCTCTGAAATTTTTCTCCCCATCTGACGGTATCGTACAAGTTAAATAAACGGCTGTTATGCCGTTAATGGTGAGATTGCACAGTTTCTCCCCACCTTTTGTAGCAAAATAAAATAAAATGTGAAGGGAAAAAGGAAAAAAAACGAGAAAGAAAACACGGGGAAGGAGAGAGTTGTGCGGGCACAAGGGGCAGCTTGGTTGTGTATTTTTATGACACTGTTCTCTTCTCAGCCTCCGGATTGTAGCTGCTGCAACATGAGTGCGCTCAAAAGGGTTCTGCTTGAATTTCAGTTAATCTGATTTTAGAAGCATTTTAAAGCACAAAATACATCTGAAGTAGCCCTGCAGACTGACTTGACTTCTACCAACTTCCTCTTAAAAAAGAAAACTAGACCACAGCAAAGGGCCAGATTTTATTTTCAGGCACACCGGTGAAATAAAGTCCAGAGTATTCCCACTAATGGAAATAAAATTATACTGGAATTTACAACAACATCACTGAGAACAGAATTGCGTCCAAAGCAAAGGAGTTTTCTTCCAACTCCTCCTTGTCTTCCTCTTTTTTTTCTTCTTCTTTTTCACAAGTTGCAACTTGATTTGGGCATTGGTTTTGTATGAAATATTCTGTTTGTTTGGGCTGGATTATAGCTCAGTGATTATTGGAAAGTCGATGAAAGCAATATGAATACCAAATAAAGTGTTTCAAGTTAATGGGCCCCAGCAGTTGCTAGAATTGGATCAGGGTAAAACTGGAGGAAATATCAGTGAATCTAACCTTTTGATGTCATGCTGACTTTTAAATGTATTCCTAAAGCGAAGGTACCTTTCGACTGAAACCACCCAGTCCTCCCCATATTTCAGCCATAATCGCTGCTTTTGGAGTACAGTAAAAATGTGGTTAATGTTCTGGAGAAGGTACACAGACTTGGGGATTATTATATCACATTTCATAAGACTTAACTAACATGCTTGCTTATCTTTCATTTGCTTCACATTAGTGGAACAAATTACTACCCTGTACAATTTAATTAACTGCTGTGGATCCCTCCTTGAAACTAAAAATAAATGAGGGTGGATTAGTGCAATAGTCAAGGCATATGTCCAAACACTCAGCTGGTGATTTTTTTTTCCCAGTGTTTTTCTTTCACTGCTGTACTATTAAACTTCCATTATAAAAGTGAAAATTCCATGTGGTAAAGCTGCAGGATGCCTAAATGGGAAGGTATGTGTATGTCCTGGAGTCTTATTGAGCTTGATTTGCCACTGCCTTGAGCCCGTGAGGATAATTTACCTGTGTGAAGCATATGTAAAATATTTATCAAATCAGTTCGTAGCTTTTTTCATCGCTGCTTTGCACCTATGCTATTTGTTCCTGTTATCGTGATTGTGGCTATTGCTTCTGTTGTTTCCCAGTCCCGGTCAAAGGCCTGGATACCATTACACCAGGCACTGAACAAATACTGCTCTTCCTCTCAAAGCTCAGAGTGTAAAGGACAGATGCCCAATGAAGATGAAAGGCTTGTTTCTTCCCTAGCTTTTGCCCCAAAAGGAAGCACACATTTCTGCTTGATTTCTTCTCCCAAGATACTGCCAAGGGACTTATGCTTGCTCTTAATGCCTCCTGCCTTTGACACACTGGTTAATCCTTCTTCCTCTGCATTTCTGCTGCTGCCTTCTTCATTTTCTACCCAACTTGCTGACTGTGCCTTCAATTCCCCTTTTGCATAGATCGACAGGTTTCACATATGGAAGAGTTACAAGGTCTTCCTGGCTGTAATTCCCCATCAGGCTAGTGTGGTTAAATCACAGCAATTTCCCCAGCCAACAGCATGCAAGGCAGTGATGTGACCACCTTTGACTCCCCAGCCCAAATACCCGGATGCCTATTTACAGCTGAGACAGCTAGGGGCAGCCTTTGGCATGAGTCAGGGCTTGAACTCATGACTTGATAGAGACACAATAACTGTTCTGTCACTATATTTTCAAGATATGGTGAGAGTAATTTGTACCCAGAATGAGATCTTCCCATGTTTTGTTGGCCTTGCCTTTTACCTTCTGTGAGGGCTATGGTATCAGATCTTGCATTGTTCTCTTCAGACGCTCTCTTTATGTCCTGGAGAGTAGCTTACCAGTCCATTAAATCTGCTTCTTTAATTGTTCCTACTGCACATGCTATAAACCTGTTTGGAGTTTGACCAGTGGGTTTGCCATGTGCAAAATGGATCCATTGTGGGATGGATGCAGGTATAGCTAGCTAATGTTACCTAACGTGAGTGATCCAGGGTCTCATCAAGAAAAATACCTCACTAGTATAGTACTACCAGTTACAGCATTATTTCTTCAGGTCAAGCAGTTGTGGCATAATCATCTGATGCTGAATTGATATGTTCTGTGCCTGGTGACAGCCTGTAATGGGGAGGTGGTTAAACAGAGAAGCTATGGTGGTTATTATGGATTTTTAAACGTAACTCATAATAGATTGCATGCATTTACCATGAGCTGCCTCACTGCAGCTATGCCTACCTGGCCTTCATGGTGAAACGGGCCTCCATTATTTCCCCACCTACCAGTCACTTTTTCCCCCTTCCATCTGCCAGCTCCCCAGCAGGTTTTCATGACAGGTTGCTGTAAAACCCTAAGCTCTGTTCCCCACATCACTTATACCATTTAATGAAGCTGGGCAACCTATTTTCGGTGTAGATGTAGCCTGGGGATACACAGAGATGTGCTATCTAAAGGTATTCAAGTACATAAGTAAACCTGGCCCAGATTTCCTTGGGCTGGAACATTCAAAGCCAACAACAAAACACTTCAGTTAATTTGTACTGGTTTAATCTTCCTCCATTGGAGGAATGCGCATAAGAGACATCAGAGACGTTAAACATTCATTAAAGGAACGGATAGTGGACAAGAGAAGCTTTCACCCTATTTTAAGCACCCCTTTGTTCAGTAGACTGCAGTCTGGACTTGTGAGTGGCTCCATGAATAGAAACAGATTGTGTCATATAGGTAGCATATGTGATGTGGGACACTGAAGAAAAATTGAGTGCACAGAGTACACAGAGTGGAGGAATCTGACCACTGATAAGGAGTAAAGTAATTTTAGGTTAAAACTCTGTGCTGGGAGTGGAGTTGCTTGAGATTTCCACCTATGTAAATGAGCACAGAATTTGGCCCTTACTAATTAATCCTGGGACACAGTGAGTCTTACAGTCCCTTGCTCTGGAAAACCTAAACCAACTTCAAAGAGCATATTTTAATTGACTAGTGTATTCATTGCCGGAGGAGGGTATAACATGAAAAAGGGATTAACACCCAGCTGTGTTCTTGCCAAAACTTAAGGCACAAACATACGATCGATTGGATAATGTCTGCATCAACACTTACAATGAGAATCTTCTTCGTCTTTGCTAATGCTTAGAAAATGCACCACCCCAAATTAAAAGCTTCCCCATATTGTGCCTTTAATGTTGCATCAACGTTGTGTGCCTTTACTTACCGTGAGGTCACTGTGTCATTACAGTCATATTAACAATACATACTCATCTTTGTGTTTGCTCTCTCCTAACGGCATTACAAAGGTAGAGCAGAGTGCACCAGCTCCATCTCTATAAGGATGCGGTCATGAAACATGGAAACACTAAACAGCGGATTTGAGTTGTCACTGCCTTGTGGTGTGTACTGTCATTCATATCCTGCAAGCAGGCCTTCTGCATTTTCCTCCTGAAGCTGCTCTGTACTAAGCCAGATGTCTAAAATGGTTTGAGAGACCTTCTTCTCAGGGTGATAGGGCAGTTGGGGATTACCAAAGAGTAATGGACCTCTAGCCATGCTCCCTATGTTGACTATTAGATATTGCAGCCTTCAAGGCAATCTGTGTATGGAAGACATCAGGAAGCAGAGAAAGTGATCCTTGTAGGGGTGAATCAGGTGGTGTTGGCTACAGGGTAAGGTTATCAGGTTTGAGTTGTATGGGCAGGACCTGCACTGATTCTTCTAGGATAACCCCAATATGCAAGGCAGGCTGCTTGTTATTTAAGACTCAGTCCTCTGCCTGAGACTACGCTCATGCCATGCTACCCTCTTGAATCAGCTCTTGCTCTTTCCAGCAGTGGAAGAAGGGCCTAGGGTCATCATCTTTTGACCACTATCTTCCCCAACCCAGGACCGGACCTGCTTGAGTTACCCTCTCCAAGTATATATAGTAAGTCTCCTTGCAAACTGTTTCTCCTGTTATTTAACAAGCTGTTTCTGGTTGGGCCTTCCATGATTCCTCTTGAGCAGGAAACTGGGCCCACAAGTTGCATCTGTTGCTTCTTCAAAAGTGTTTGTGGGTCCACCAAAGAAGTCCTGACACCCATTCCTGTTGACACTGTCTTTTTATGCAAAGGCTTTAGTTTCTCCTTAGTTCAGGGGCAGATATATTCCGTCCACATTCTCTGCTACATGTCGGTCAGTAGACCCTTTCATCCGGCCAGGAAGGAATAGCATCACAACACAGTCTGTCAGAACACAGCTTATTAATTCAAAGACCTGAAAAGTATGCAACAGGTTGCAGGGGCCCCGAGGCCCTTCACTTGCACGTATTTCTCACTTGCAAAGCTAGTTGTAAGAGCCATCCTTCCTTCTGTTACCCTGAACTGACCTCCCTCAGCCCTTTTTAGAAAAACCTTGGCCTTTTCCCAAATGGATCTGATAGTCAAACAGAACTGGTTGGCTACAACCTCTCAGCCCTTAAAGGGGTTGGTTACCTCCTTAGAGACCCTTCTTCCTTGTGAAGCCAAGGTCTCATCAAGGGACAAATCTTGGAGAAGATAAATCAAGGGAAGCTCGGGGTTGTGATGCCAAGAGAAGGAATTGGTGGTGGTGGTGTAGAAATGGAAATGAGGAAGGAAAATCATCCACCCTTCTTCCTCGGGGGGAAAACACACTGTCCAGTCAGTTGCTATGAGAGTGGAGGGTTGCTATTACTGACTGTCTTCAAACAAGCAACTTCATGCAAATATGTGTAAATGAAGTGGCATTTTGACCTCAGGTTTTTTGATAGCTCGGCCTCCATGAGGTTGAAGAGATAGTTGTTACTAATGTCATTTTCATAGGAAATCCCTTGAATTTGTGTTAAACCCTATTCTCTGTCAGCGCTTGAGCTTGCATTATTGAAGTTGATGGGCGTTTAGACACCGTCTTTAATAGGAACAGGGTCAGACTAATTTAAAATTGACCTTCATTTTTCATGCTGGAGAGGCAAAACATATGCGTGTCATTTGCTCTTTGGCCTCTAAAAATACAATCGCTGAGGACTTAAAAGAGCAAAACAAATTAAAAGAAATGTCTCAGAAGCCAGCTCTGTATCATTTAACAAGCTGCTAAAAAGAGGGGAAAAAATGATTAAAATCAAGTTTTTAAAAAGTATGCAAAGTCTCCACTAACACATCTACTGTTGTGTTCACTGAATCCCCCTGCTTATTTGAATGCACTTAACGAGGTGGGAAAAAGCTAAGTTTTGTGGCAGGAAGAAGGAAACATTGTAGCTGTTGGGTCAATAAGCATTATGAAAGCATGTTTTCTGGCAGACCAAAAGTAGGGGGGCTTTTTTCTTTTAAAGCCAAATGTTAGTTTTGGTTTTCTTTCATTCAATAAAGTACAAAGTAAAATGCCACAGGAAGGCATGAATTATCCAGAAGTCTCGCTTTCTCAACTGGAAAGTTGACTGTTCACCAAGACTAAACATGAGGGAAGGCAACCAGCAGAGAGGAATGCTGCTGGGCTGAGAGCTGAGAGATCTGGGTTTGGTTTCTAGTGTGGGCAACCTCAGGCTATGTAACCTCAGGCAGGTTACTGCATCCTTCTGTTCCTCAGTTCCCCGTTTTCTTTTAAAAAAGGGCCATTGCCGTGTCTGTTCCTATCCAATATCTGTTTTGCCGCTTTATCATGTAATGTACAGTTTTTAGGACAGAGTGTATTTCCTGGCATACGTTGGTCACAATAGTAGAGCTTGGATCTCAGTCGCTACCCTCTAGACATCACTGTAATATTAATCAAAGGATAATAGACCAGTCTCGTGGTTTGAGCATGATCCAGAAATTAAAAGATGTGAGTTCTGGTCTCAACTCATGCTGCCATTTACAAATGCCAGGATGATTACCATTTATACTGCAGCGGTGCCAAGGATTGCAGTCAGAAGCAGGTTCCCAGCAAACAAGCCATAGATAAAGACACATGAAAATACAGATTGATCTTTAAAGAACTTGAAGTCTAGTGGCCAGCTTTAATGGTAATTACACCCCTAATAGTTCAGACATGCACATATACTAAGTATACATTTATTCTCGAAGAAAAGTGGAATGGACCTCGGTATTTCCCTACTGGCTTTGTCATCTTTTGGGATTCACGATTCTAAACATCTACTACATAGCATTTAATCTGGAGGAAATGCTGTTCTTTGGTGTAAAGTCATTTCTGAGGAACTGTGGAGAAAAATTACTCCAATCTATGTGTTGTATGTATAGCACGATTTTCAATTTCACTCTGGAGTAGCAATTTTCAAAGCAAAATGGCTCCTCAACTGGCTAGTGGTTAATCACTGTAATCGTGGCTACTTTGGGCAGCCTGCTCGAGAGAGCTTGTCACACATCCACTCCTCACTATAGAGCAGCTTTACTGCTAAGTAAAACAGTGGGTAAATCACTCTGATGCATATGCCATGTGTCTGCACCCTCAGGGTACACATATAGACACCTAGTGAGATGTTTAAAAGCATGTAGGTACCTGCATCTCATTGAACACAATGGGAGTTTGATGTCCAGCTATTTCAAAAGCACTTGCTAGGGGCCTTTCTGCATCTTTCATGCCTTCAGTACCTTTAAAATGTGGGTGTTGATTCCCAGGGACCTCAGCAAAAGCTATGCTCCAAGGAGTAGTTTGCAGAATGGGGCCAGATTTAATTCAAAATGCAATCTTCCTGATTAAATGTCCACTGCAGCAAGTTTATCTGAGCACAGGGCCTGGTATGAGGAATGCATCTATCTGATTGAAGCCCCATCTACACATTACACTTAAGGCATGGTGATTAACCAATTAATCACACCTTGGGTTGTGACCCAGCTACATGTTCAATCAATTCTTCTTCTATGGCAATCCCTTGCAGTCAAGGACGATTGTCTACCAGGATTGTCTTATCTGTGTGTCTGAATATGGCTGCTGAGGTTTATCCAGGACTGACAGACTCTACTGCTGCTCAGACATGTGTTTCCATGTGGGGTGCAAGGTGCTGGATTCTGTATTTGATCCATGACACACGGTTTCTGCTGCTTTTTCTTTTCTGTCTCCTGTTATTGTCATGAGGTTTCAAAATATTGAGATCCCTGCAGCAGACTCTTCGTCCATTTGGGGCGGTCCTGGACAATAGTCTCCCCCAAGTTGCCATTGATGTTGCATTTTTTGAAGCTGGCCTTGAGGATGTCCCTGAAGTGATTTCTCTGCCCTCCTCTCGAGCGTACACCTTGCCTGAGCTGAGAGAATAAAACTTGCTTCAGGAGTCTGAAGTCCGACATCTGGATGGCCAGCGGATTTGATCTAGGATGATCATCACCTCAATACTCACGGTGTTTGCTTGCAGGAGGATGCTAATGTTGGAGTATCTGTCTTCCCACTGGATTTAGAGGATCTTCTGCAGGCAGCGTTGACGGGACATCACCAACAACTTCAGATATCTCCTGTACGTTGCCCATGTCTTAGCTCTGTACAGCAAGGTGGGGATCACGACTGCTTGATAAGCCATGAGCTTGTTTTCAGATCTGATGTTGTGATCTTTGAACATTGATTTTGGGTAGGCATCCAAAGCCTGCACTTACACATTTGAGGCGATGCTGGATTACATCATTGATATCAGCCTTCTGGGAGAGATGGCTTCCAAAGGTACAGAAAATACTCAGCATTCTCCAAAGTCTCACCATGGATCTGGATTCCTGGAGCTGGGACTGTTAATTAGGAGCTTGTTGGTGGAGGACCTTTGTCTTCTGAATGTTAAGCATCAGTCCCATTTTCTTGTATGCCTCAGTAAAGATGTTGACAATTGCCTGAAGGTCTGCTTCTGAGTGAGCATGCGCTACAGCACCATCGGCGTACTGGAGCTCAATAACTGAGGTCAGGGTGGTCTCGGTTTTGGCTCACAGTCGGCTGTGGTTAAACAGCTTACCATCCATTCGGTAGTTTAGCTCCACTCCAGCTGGAAGTTTGTTAGTGTTCAGATGTAGCGTCGCAGGAAGGACTATTGAGAAGATTGTTGGAGCGATGACACAGTCTTGCTTAACTCCCATTTTAACCTCAAAGGGATCTGTGATAGACCCATTACTGAGAACCGCCACTCACATACTGTCATGAAGCAGGCAGAGAATGGTGACAGATTTTGGTGGGCATCCATACATACTTCAGAAGGATCCTCCACAATGCTTCTCAGCTGACAGAGTCAAAAGCTTTCATGAGGTCAGAGGCCATGTAGAGAGGCTTATGCTGTCCCCCACATTTCTCCAGCAGACGGAAAGCTGTGACAGTCATGTCAGTTGTGCCTCTTGATGCCCTAAACCCATAGCGAGATTCCAGGAGGAGCTCTTCTACAAGTGGCAGGACATGGTTCAGGGGGGTTCTTGCAATGATCTTTCCTGTGGTGGACAGCAAGGTGATCCCTCTGTAGTTTCTACAGTTGGACTTGTCTCCTTTCTTGAAGATTGCCACAATCATGGGGTCCCTGATGTAATCTGGGATTTCCTCAGCACTGCAGATCCTTAAAATGAGGGCGTGAAGCTGTGATGTCAGCTCCCCCCTCACCCCCCACCCCACCTCCAACCCCGCAGCATGATAAAACAAGCAATAAGCTACACAGTTATTCCACAGAAAATGTGTAGTAACTTTGTGGCATGTTCTTATCACTCCATTCATTGAATATGTGGCCCCATCAGTTGATGGGGATTTCTGCACTGCCGCGGCTGTGTGCTGTTGGGTTCACAGCAGGGACAGCATGGGAAACGTTGCCTCTGCTGCAATCCTGGTCAGCTGTGGCGTTTGCAAGGTGGCGGAGAGCAGCGTGGGGAATGCTGCAAGTCTCATCAGCTGACGAGGCTCGCAGCCAGGGCAGTGCACTGAGTCCCACCAGCTGCAGGGTTGCAGCAGCAGGAGTCAGTGCAGAGGGAGCCTGGGATCGCGAACCCCAGCTCCCTTTGCACTAGCAATAAGGCGTGATAGGATCTGACGTGCAATTCCAGTCACGCCTCCTGCCATGCACATATGTGATTGTGTGGATTGCACGTCAGAGCCCATCACATTTTTTCCTGAACATGTAGATGGGCCATGAGGGCTCTCTTCACAGGCCCAACCACTTGCCCTCTTCCTCAGCATATATATGTGACGAATGCCACTCGCATGTCTCTTCCTCTACAGTCATAATCTAGTCCCAAGCCTCACAGGGCTTCTACCTTACTGAAGTGTTGGGAAAGTTATTCCCATGTTAGCCATTTTGAAGTTAAAGAGCAGCACAGATGACTGCTGTTGCAGCTGGTATCAAGCCCTCTGCACATGGTGCTTCTGTAGAGGAATTTCCAAAAAATCCATCTCCCATTTTCCTATTGCTACATCCCTTTGCTAACATACCATCCAGATTTTATCTGAGAGACAGGCTTCTTGATAATTTATAGCCTCAGTGGGAGCTCTGCAAGGAGGGTGTCCAGGATCAGGCCCTGAACAATCAGGCCTGTACATTTCTGTCCTGGGACTCAGTGCCAACCTGAGTGAGTTGCAATTTTTTTTTCTCCTGGGAGGTTTCACACACTTATGCCTTGCCAGTGTTGGCAGTGAGTTAAGAGGCAAGAGAAAACATGGCAGGGCTTAACTCCCCTGGCTCCTGGTGAACTGAGTGTTCTTCTTCTTGGCATGCGTATCAGGACTTTGAAATCAATTGCTCATTTTGCGCTTTGCCCAGCATCCTGGGCTGCAAACTGAGAAACTTCATGATTGCAAAGGCATAGATTTGGAATAAAGGAGGGAGAGAGAGAGAGAGAGAGAGAGGACATCTGTGCCAGTGTGTAATGAAATCGTCGCTCTGTGCAGACATGTGGGAGATCAAGAGATGCTTTTAAAATATTAACACAATTGCAAAACAATCCCCAGGGGAGCTTTAAGAATATTTGATTTGACGATGCTGAGATTCCAATTCACTCTTTTCCAAGAGCCAGGGGAGACAGTGTGCATGCCCACTAATCCCCCAGAATGGCGCCTTTCTTAAATACTCCTTGGCTATTGCTCACATTGTTTATTGATTTGCAGGGCTTCATGTAATAGCCTGAAATCAGAGATTAGAGCAGGAATGGAAATCTGGCAACATTTTCCTCTGTCTAGTACTACCTTTATCCCCAAACAGTGCATCCCAAACTATAACAACGCTTCATACGGACTTCCTAATGAAAAATCAGTTCTGGCTAATTCATGGTAAGCGTCTGTTTTAGGAAGTTCTGGTGCTGCAAACCCATCACATTTCTAAACAGTCTTAAATATTGGTGGCAGGAAAAGGAAAACCAGTTTTAGGAAGATCTTCAAAGCCAGACATGCCAATGTTTTACCATCATAGGGGTAAAACAGCAGGGTTTCTGTGATAAAAAAACGCATCCTCAATTTTGGGGTTAAAAAAGTAACCCAAAATCCACATTTTTCCATAATCAAAATGAAATGCCACTATATCTATCTATCTATCTATCTATCTATCTAACTATCTATGTAGCATGATCCTTGGCTGCAGGGAACTATGCTGTGGTGACATGGCCAGTCTGGGCTGCATTGGCCCAAGAGGGGTTTAATTCTCCCCTGCTGTGCCACCATCAGAGACCGGAGCCAGGTCTGCCGGGCGCTGTGCCCTCGCTGCTGCAGCGGTGGGCCAGCGTGGCCCCTGACGCAGAGTGGGTAGGGAGGGAGGTTGTTCTTCCCTCTAACCCCACTGTTCCCGGGGGACCGCAGCCGGATCTGCCCACCCTGACCACCGCCAAGCAGCAGAATAAGCCCCCTCCTGTCCCCTGCACTGGATGCAGAATGGAGGGAGAATAACCCCCGTCCCTGCTCCCTCCCCACCAAAGAGCCCTGCTAGCCAGCATCTGTCCCTACCAGGCGGGCTGTGCAGTGTGGCTCCAGCCCCGAGCAATGCCGCACAGTGCAGCAGGAGCCGCAGCTGGAGGCGAGGGGAGAAAAACAGCCCTGCCGGGCCAAGCCAGCTTCCTCTCGCCTGCAGCGGTTTCTCCTCCTCCCGTTCCTGCTGCTCCTGAGCCGGTCCGGGAAGTGGCAGGGGGTAGGGGAGAGCTTCAGCCCAGTGGCTTTTGCAGCCCCAGGTGCTGCCCAGGGTAGGGGGCCCAGCAGTGGCAGCTGCCAGGCTTGGGGCCCGCTGGCATCTCCAAACTGGCCAGGGAAGCCTGCTCCCCAGCCAGCCCCAACCTGGTGGGTCCAGATGCCAGCTGGCAGGGTCCTTGGGAGAGGGGGGCAGAGACAAGGGTTATTCCTCCTCCCTTTGGCATCCAGTGGAGGGGACAGGAAGGGGCTTATTCTGCTGCTCAGTGGATGTCAGGGTGGGCAGACCCGGCTGCTTTCCCCCCAGGAGCAGGTGGGTAAAGGGGAGAACAACCCCCTCCTTGCCCCCTCTGCATCAGGAGCCATGCTGGCCCACAGCTGCAGCAACAAGGGGGGAGCAGCTGGCAGACCCAGCTCAGGTCCCTGCCAACGGGACATAGAGGGGAGAATTAAACCCCTCTCTGACCTGTCCCCCAGCCCTGCCTGTCCCTCTCTGTCCCTGCTCTAGCTGGGGAGCAGAGGGGCAAGGCCAGCTTGACTGAGAGGGAGCAGAGAGCCCAGCCCAGAGAGCATGCTGGGATGCTGGGGGACTCTGGTTTAAGTTAAATCAGGAAGGGGTCTGGGACAGACATTGCATAAACCAGTTTGAGCCAAATCAGTTAAGTCTGATACTACATTCAACCAGGATTATCTCAAACCGGTTTCAGCCGTTTGGAAACTGGTTTATGTGCACTGAATGTCTGCTCTGTTACAGGTTTAAACCAGTTTCTGATAGCTTAAACATGGTTTATGTGTAATGTCTGTCCCTAGTGGTTACAAATGTTGAACTATGGGTTTATATAAAACCTTGTTGGTAAGAAAGTCCATCATAGGGAAAAGATAATGGTGTAGAACCACCACGTTCCCCACATCTGAATGTCAGGTTCCCAGACAGGTCAATATAGTGGAAGCCAGCTCCAGAAAAAGGATATTACAGAGGGAGGTTACTAATATATTCATTCCTGGTTTCTTTTTGGTAGTTCCTCTATCTGGGCTGTTAGGGCAGAATTATAACCAGCTCTTCCTCTTCCCTCCTGTATCACTGCAACCAACAGTATAAAGAAGACACTTGTAACAAGCATCTTCTAGCAGCAAAAATGTCTATGTGGCATTAAACCAGACATAGAAATGGGGAGGGAATAGTGATAGAGAGCAATGCAGTGAAAGGAAATCTTCTTCATATGCGTTTTACCTCCTGCCCTGGCATTGTTTAGCATCTGTGCATTGGCTTGGACTGAGGCCAGTGAGTCAAACAAAATTCTCCTTGTAATTATATGCTTAATGAAAACAAGCAGTGGCCTCGGTGGCCTAGATTTGGAGAGGCTTGTTTCTTAAGTAGTTGCCTCTATGGAGAGGAAAAATATCTGAAAGCTATGCTTGGGCAATGCAGATGAGCTGAGTTTGAACACACATCAAGCATCGTGAAGGGCATGAGTCTTGCTGCTCTCTTCAACCTTACCAACACCAGTCAAGGTGCTTTCTAAAGAAATTAAGTAGCCAGGAGTTGGTGGGGTTGGAGTGATGGGCCTGCTCTATCAAAATAGATCTCTCTTCCTTGCCTTTCCATTCTCCTATGAGCCCACTGACTGGACTTCTCTATGGTGGCTGATCTCAAAACATCATCCTGCTGGTTCAGCCAACTCCTCATGAATATCAAGTGAGTTTGTTTTGAGTCTGGGGTGTAGCTGAAGCCCCTTCTTTTGGTCAACATGGCCGTAATGGTGTCACATCGTGGTGTGAATGTCTCATTAGGTGGTTAGGGCCTTTTTGTATGAGTGACCATTGAGGTGACTATAATGGAGGAAGGGGACTGAAGGGACTTGGTGGGGAGGAAGACTGGGCAGTGTGGGCCAAGATCTTGCCCCGGTATTTTGGAAGCAAGGAGGGGGTAGTGAGATGTGATGAAAGAAAGAATGATCCAGTGTTTAGGGATCCTGCCTTTGGGTCTGGGAGACCCAGTTCATTTCCCATTTTTGACACAGACAACTCGGAGCATGTGGTTTAGGATAAAACTTGCCCCATTCCCCAATCCTGTGTCACTTAGGAACTTACATCCCATGTTCATGAGCCAGTTTTAAAATCACAGAAAATTAGAGGTGGAAGGGACATCAGGAAGTTATCTGGTCCAGTGGATCTCAGTCTTTTTCACACTGGACCCATTAACATAACTATCAGACGGCCATGACCCACACCCTCCCGGTCCTCGACCCACAAAGTGTCACTCTCCCTCTGTCCCCAACCTTCCCCTCCAGCTGCTGCATCCGGCCCCCTCCCTCCATCCCTCCCTCCTTCTCCTGCTGCTTTACGCTGCCCTGCTGCATGCTCGCTGCACCCTGCACTGTGTGCCAGGCCCATGCAGCCTTGCAGCCTTTCGCTCAGACCCCACTGTGACCCTTTAAAATCCTCTTGCAACTCATTTTTGGGTTGCAACCTACAGGTTGAGAAATTTTTATCTAGTTCAACCCCTTGCTCAAAGTAGGACCACACCCAGTTAAATCATTCTAGCCAGGGAGTTGTTGAGCTGGTCCTTAAAAACCTCCAAAGAAGGAGATTCTAGGTAACCCATTGCAGTACTTCACCATCCTTCTAGTGCGAGAGTTTTTTCCTAATATCCAACCTAAACTTCCCATGCTGCAACTCAAGACCGTTGCTCCTTGTTCTGTCATCTGCTGCCACTGAGAACAGTCTAGCTCCAGTTTTACATTTAGGAGCTTAAGGTATATCACACCTTAGGTTGTGACACAGCTACATGTTCAATCAGTTCTTCTTTGGCAGTCCCTCACAGTTGAGGATAACTGTCTTCCAGTATGACTATCTGCGTGTCCGAAGGTGGCCGATGAGGCTTATCTGGGATCAACAGACTCTATTGCAGTCTGGACATGTTGTTTCCAGGTGGAGTGTGCGGTGCTGGATGTTTCTGCTGCTTCTGCTTTTCCATCTCCTTGAGGTTTCAAACTACTGAGATCCCTGCAGCAGACTCTCCCTCCATTTGGGGGTGGTCCTGGGTAATAGTCTCCCACAAGATGACATTGATGTTGCAATTGTTTTGAGTTGGCCTTGAGGATGTCCCTGACACACTTTCCCTGCCCTCCTCTTGAGTACACACCTTGGCTGAGCTGGGAGGATAAAACTTGCTTCAGGAGTCTGGAGTCAGACATCTGGATGACCAATGAAGTTGATGTTAGATAATCATCATGTCGATACTTGTGAAGTCCTGTGAATTTTCAGTGAGAATTGGGCTTCTGAATAAATCACTTTGGAACATAAGACTTAGGCTCTTAAGGCTTTTGGGTACTTTTTTGACTTCTACCCTTCATCACATTGTGACTTCTTTCCCCATCAATAAAATGGGGACCACTTTCCTGCCTCACAGGGTTATAAGCAGTACACGTATATTAAAGGTCATCAGTTGCTCAGATTTTAGTGACTGGAAGGATGCAAGTACTTAACATACAATCATTGGAAAACCTAGTGAAATGGAGTTGTTTTTCCCTCTTGGGGGGGAGCAGAATAAAGAGATTGTGCGGGGGGGGCATCATAGTAGTCTGAAATAGGAATTATCACTGAAATCATTAGATTCATTCTCCAAACTAGAGCCTAATCCAGCAACCTACCTACCTGGCTTTTTTTGAGGCCATCCATCTCTGTGACACCTGGGTGCACACACACATTCTGCAGATGAAGGAACGAATTGCATATGCTTCAGTCTTTTTTCTCAGCCTGATGTTCCTGTTGCACAGGACTCCAAACAGCTAAAGGGAACACAGCTGCTCTGAAGTGAATGGAGAAGCCAAGGAATAGTGCACCTCCTGTAGATCTCTTTTTAATGAGATACATTTTTGGCTCATTTAACATTTGACTTTTCTTTAAAAAAAAATACTGTTTGTGGGGTGCATGTGCGATTGTGGATGTACAAGAAAACAGCAGCTGCAGGCATGTGTGGATGTGTGTGTGCATGCATTACAAGAAATCTGCAAAGAAGTTTCAGTAATAAACTTCTGTTTGGGGGATTCAGGACCTGACATTGCCCAATTGAGCACTGTTAGCTACAAAGCCACTGGTGTATCACTTTTAACAGCCCGGCATCATTTTGGGACTGAGTAAGTTCCTTGCCTCAAGTCTCTTCTGTGTGTCTTGTGGTGTCGAGGTTTTCCTTTAAATTTCTATTATTATTGCCATTTTATTTGGTGAGGCATTTGTTTACATGGCTCTTCCAAGTTCACCTCTCTCAGGGGACCTATTAATTTAACTGCATTGGCTTCTGTCAACAGAAGTTGACAGGGGGAGTTACGGGTTAACCGCTCTGTTTAGAACAACTGGCAGGTGCTGGTATCACTCCAGCTAAATGAAAATATAAATATCTCTCTACCTGCCCAAAACAGCCACTTAAACTCAAGGAGCAGACCCATGTGTTTGGGTTCTGTCTGTTTATAAACCTAATGATTTGGAACGATGTTGAATGTGTTTAATGACAGGCAGCTCGAATACTTGGCTGTCCAAGACCCCAGCTAGCTAAAATCACAGAGCAAGAATTTCAGATGTGACGTGGGTGTCTGTGACTTGAAAGAAGCCACAGTTTCCACAAGGACTGGGTGCTTAATCTCTGAAAAGAGGTTGTTTCAATGTGCTTCAAACTTAGGCACCCGAAGTCTTTAGTCACTTCTGAAAATTAGTCAGCTATATCCATATTATGCATTTAATGAACAAACTGTGGCTTCATTTTTAGGGGTGTTTTGCGGCTGATTTTCCAATACGTTTCTACCTCCATTGGGTCTGAAGATGCACTCAATGTTCCTTAGGTGATCGTATGCAGAATTTTCTGCTTAGCTTCAGAAAGCCATGTTTGAAAATATTACCCTTTAGCAGCAGAGAGATTATAATACCTTTACAAGGAGACTAGCTAGCTCATTCATGAACAGTTGTGCATGGTTTTGTGCTAAATGCTTTAGTTCCTACTAGTTCATACCCTGCTGACATTAGTTTACTCATTATAGCACACTTTCTAGTGCATAGTTTTAATTGTCCAAACCAATAAGGGTTCCACTCATTCTCCTTCTTCTCTGTATAGATTTGACTTGGTAGAAAAAGAAATAGGGTCAAATACTTGATGCAGGGAGTGGTGGGTGGGGAGACATTACACAGTCACAGTCAGATGGGTTGCAAATTGGCTGGAGGCCCGCATCCAGAGGGTGGTGGTGAACGGGTCACTTTTGACCTGAAGGGCTGTAGGCAGTGGGATTCCCCAGGGCTCAGTCTTCAGGCCCGCACTGTTCAACATCTTCATTGGCGATTTGGAAGAGGGGGTGAAAAGCACCTTGTTCACGTTGGCAGATGACATTAAGATGTGGGGAGAAGTGAGCACGCTAGAAGAGAGGGACAGGCTACAACTAGATCTCAACAGGTTACAGAGGTGGGTGAATGAGAATAGGATGGGTTTCAACACTGACAAGTGCAAGGTGCTGCACCTGGGGAGGAGGAACCGGCACCATACCTACAGGCTGGGGAACTCCCTTCTCGTCAGGGCAGAGGCAGAAAAGGATCTTGGAGTCATCATGAACATGGGCCGGCAGTGTGGGGATGCGGTCAGGAAGGCCAACCACACCTTGTCATGCATCCACAGATGCATCTCGAGCAGGTCCAAGGAGGTGATCCTCCCCCTCTATGCGGCACTGGTCGGGCCACAGCTGGAGTACTGCGTCCAGTTCTGGGCACCGCACTTCAGGAGGGATGTGGACAACATGGAGAGGGTCCGGAGGAGGCCACTCACATGGTCAGAGGCAGCAGGGCAGGCCCTACGAGGAGAGGCGACGGGACCTGAACCTGTTCAGCCTCCACAAGAGAAGGCTGAGGGGGGATATGGTGACAGCCTACAAACTTGCCAAGGGGGACCAGCAGGCAATGGGAGAGTCCCTGTTCCCCCAAACTCTACCAGGGGTAGATTCAGGCTAGACATCAGGAGG
Organism: Crocodylus porosus; assembly: GCF_001723895.1. Lineage (NCBI taxonomy): Eukaryota > Metazoa > Chordata > Crocodylia > Crocodylidae > Crocodylus > Crocodylus porosus. The sequence continues at coordinate 195,937,019 of NW_017728906.1, forward strand.
CGCTACTTCACTGTCAGGGCGGCTAAGAGCTGGAGCCAACTTCCAAGAGAAGTGATGCTTGCCCTTACCCTGGGGGTCTTCAAAAAGAGGCTAGACAGCCACCTAGCTGGGGTCATTTGACCCCAGCATCCTTTCCTGCCCATGGCAGGGGATCGGACTAGATGATCTGCTCAGGTCCCTTCCAACCCTACCAACTATGAAATCTGTTCACCAGAGCACCCTAAGGGAAGACAAGGACCAGTGGTTACAAACTCCTGCAAGCCCATTTTAGACTGGACATAAGGAAAAACTTCTTTACCTTCCAAGTGTCCAGAGTCTGGAATAGACTCCCTGTCAGAAGTGGTGCAAGCACCTACTTTGGATACTTTTAAGACACACTTGGATGCATATCTTGCTGGGGTGATCTGACCCCCACTGACTTCCTTCCCCTTGGGCAGGGGGCTGGACCCGATGATCTCACGAGGTCCCTTCCAGCCATGGTGTCTATGAAATCTATGACATCTATGAAACTAGGGAGACAATGGTGGCCAGGGTTCCGCTGCTGCAAGGGTTGTTAAAAACCATTTGAGAGATCCAAGGAAAAGAGCCACAACCCCCACTACACAGGAAGGCAAAAATTCCCACAGTCTGTACCAGTCTGACCATGGGGTAAAACTCCCTCCTGACCCCAAATGTGACAATCAGTCTGACCCCAAGGAGAGGGTCAAGACTCTGTAGCCAGCAGCCTCCAGGTTTTAGTCCCAGCAGGATCACTGGCACCCCAGTAAACATTCCCAGCCTGGGCTGCAGCCAACACCCAGTGCCTCTGAGAAAGTTGGAAAAAAACCCCTCTTTTTGGAGCTCATTGTTATCACCATTATCATCACCACCACAGGCGACACATGGAAGGTGGGGGCACAGGGGGACATGTGCCCCCCCCCCAGATTTCTGTGCTTACAGTGTGGTAACAGGATACCAGTTGTGCCCCCCCACTGTCAACACTTACACGTTGTCTGAGGCCACCACCACCATCACCATATTTTGTCTTTTTCACCCAGTAGCAAATTTGAACTAGATTATTTTCCTTCTGTCTATTCAATGCTAATAAATGCTGATAATTAACATTTATACAGCACTTGACACTTTCTAAGCACTGCACAAACATTAACTAATTACTCTTTGGGTTAGTGTAAATTAATGTAATCCTGTGCTGCTTTACAATCTATTTGCATCTTTTGTTGACCAAGAGCTGGTTCAATTACTTCTGATCTTTGCTCTAACTAGTCATTAAGGAGTTGGCAAGAATGAGGCATTTTTATCCACCATTCCACTTCCCCATCTCCCCTCCTCCCTTCCCTATCAGCCCTTTCTTTTCTCCAGCAATTTTTCTTTGTTCAGACCTCTTCCAAATGAGTGCCTTGTCTGCTAGTAATTTCCAGAAGCAGAACTGTAGATAGCTGTACTGCATCTCTTCAGGCAAACCAATGTAAGGTGTGGGTCCTTTTTTCCCTGTAGTTAAATGTTGCAAAGACATCTTTGTTCATTACAGTTTCATTAATAAATCCTTCCATTTTTCCACAGATGGAAATATCATCTAGCGGACAGATTAGGGATCTAGGAACCAGGTGTTTGGTATTCTCTTTCCAGCTCCAACACTTGGACTTGGATAAATTGCCTAACCTGTTGGGTATTATATTGCTTACCAGTAAAATGTGAATAATGATTTCCCTACGTGTAAAATGACACTAATTTAGCTTCACTTTTTTTTTTACCGTGCTGGGTTGCTTGGATAGGAAACTGCATGAAGAAAGTGCTAGCCAGCACCATTAGCATGTTCTGTAGCATTTTAGGATCTCTGGGTAGAAGGTGCAGTGTGCATCAGCCTGGCAAACCTGCCATACAGAGTCACTGACTAGTTAATTTACTTTCAGCCCTTTTACCATGGTGACAATGGGGAAAAAACCTGACACTATTTTGCTTTGCCTGGGAAACAGGAGAGTAGGACTTTGCAGGGAACTAGGTGGGGTGCAGTATTACCCTCCACCAGCTAGTTTTTCAACCACATTTTTCCGGTCCCGAGGCACTGGTAGAACATTTCAGTCCTGAATTCTTCTAATGACCTTACAGAGGTTTCAATTCCACACTGCAGCCCACCTCCTGGACTTTATGAGTAAATCTACATGTTGGTAGTCAGTACATGTGGATTAGGTGGGAATTCAGATGGAAAACTTGTACCATAGAAAGGATTTCTTTTACTTAAATCCCCTTACTGGTGTTGATGACACTTCTTGTTGTTCTAATTTGGAACCTGTACTTTTTTAAAAAGGAAAGATTTCTAATTTGCTATTTTTATCTCTCTCTTTCCCCAGTAGACATTTTACCTAAGGAAAATATACTACCTAGTGCAGACACTTGAAATGTAATTGAAAGTTCAGCTTTGGACACCGTAGGGGTTATACTGATTAATCAGTCCCTAGCATCTTTCAATATGCTCTGATTATCTTGCAGAGAAGACCTAAAATAAGTCCATAGAAAATCAGAAATCAATTCTTGGGCATTTTAAGCCTTTTTACAGATAATTTATATTTTCATAAACTTAGTTTGAAGTTCAACTCTTTATGGGATTTTATCAGCAGGAGAAAATGGGCTTGTTTCTTTGACCGCAAAAGAAAGGCAAGGGCAGCTAGCCAGTAAAGTCAGGATCATATATTTCATCATGGCTATCAGGAGCGGTCCCAGATGATTGGAAAAGGGCAAACATAGTGTCCATATTTAAGAAAGGGGAAAAGGAGGATCCCAGGAACTGCAAACCAATCAGCCTTACCTCAGTCCCTGGAAAAATCATGGAGCAGATCCTCAAGAAATCCATTTCTAAGCACTTGGAGGAGAAGAGGGTGATTAGGAACAGTCACCATGGATTCACCAAGGGCAAATCTTGCCTGACCAATCTGATTGCCATCTCTGATGAGATGACTGGTTCTGCAGATGCAGGGAGACCAGTGGATGTGGTGTATCTTGATTTTAGCAAGACTTTTGATGCAGTCTCCCACAACTTTCTCACAGGCAAGCTAAGGAGGTACAGGCTGGATCAATGGACTGTAAAGTGGATGGAAAACTGGCTGGTGCATCAGGCTCAGAGGGTAGTAATCAATGGTTCAATGTCTAGTTGGCAGCCGGTATCAAGTAGAGTGCCCCAGGGGTTGGTCCTGGGGCCAGTTTTGTTCAATGTCTTTATCAACAACCTGGAAGTTGGCATAGAGTGCACCCTCAGCAAATTCGTAGATGATACCAAGCTGGGGGGAGTAGTAGATATGCCAAAAGGTAGGGCTAGGATTCAGAATGACCTAGACTTATTGGGCAAAAAGAAATCTCATGGGCTAGGTACAGACAGTCAAAAAGCCTGAGGCTGAATTGATTCAGTCTTTGCAGGTTAGTCTAAACTACACAGATTAAATTGAAACAGAAGTGAACGGACATTTACCTTTGATTCAGGAAATGCAGCCACATGCCTGCAGTGGCCCAGGCCAGAAGCTTGGGGGCACTAGAGCCTGACTCCCTGGCTGTGTGTTCACTTCCTCTTTCTGCTGCCCTCGAGGTCTCTGGGATTTGCAGTCCAGAATTACAGCAGCAGGACTCTGCAGGTTTGTTCATCACTTCATTTCCTGCTTCCAGGTGTCTCTGAGATTTGTAGTCTGCAGTTGCAGTAAGTTTGAGCAAGAGAAAAGGTGTTTAACCCCCCTCCCTAGCCCGAGGCCCCAGCTGGGGTTTACCTGGGGGCGGAGTCCCCCCTGTAGACAGGGCTGCATCTCTGTTAGGCTTGCCCCTCCCCCTCCACCCCTTTGTCAGCCAGCCCTCACTGCTACAACTAGGGAGCAGAGGGGTGGGGCCAGCCCTGCTCTCTGGAGCGGACAGCACAGCCTAGCTCAGCCCAGCCCAGGGTTGGAAAGCATGCTGGGATGCTGGAGGACTGTGATTTAACTTGAACCAAGAAGGAGTCTGGGACAGAAGTTTCATAAACCAGTTTGACCCAAATCAGTTAAGTCTGATATTCCATTCAACCAGATTTATCTTAAACCAGTTTCAGCCATTTTGAAACTGGTTTATGTGCACTGAATCCATGTTTTGCTACTAGATTAAACTAATTTCTGATCACTTAAATGGGTTTATGTGTAACTTTTGTCCCTAGCCATGATGTTTAACAAGGACAAGTGCAAAGTTCTGCACTTTTGGATGGAATAATCCCATGCACCGGGACAGGCGGGGGGCTGATTGGCTGGGCAGCAGCTCTGCAGAAAAGAGGAAGAGGACAGTAAGATGAATATAAGCCAGCAGTGTGCCCTTGTTGCTAAGAAGGCTAACAGTGTATTGTGCTGCATTGGTAGGTGTGTTGCCAGCAGGTCAAGGGAAATGAGTATTCCCCTCTATTCTGCACTAATGAGGCCAGTTTTGGGCCCCCCACTAGAGAAAAAAAAATGGACAAATTGGAGAGGGTCCAGTGGAGGGCAACAAAAATGGTGAGAGGGCTGGGGGACAAGACTTATGAGGAAAGACTGAGGGAACTTGGCTTATTTAGTCTACAGAAGAGGAGACTGAGAGGAAATTTAATAGCAGCCTTCAACTACCTGAAGCAGGGTTCAAAAGAGACTGGACCTGGATATATTCAATACCTGTTCTCAATGATGGCAGAGATGACAGAACAAAAAGCAATGGGCTCAAGGTGCATCAAGGGAAGTTTAGGTTAGATATTAGGAATAATTTTCTCACTAGGAGGGTTGTAAAGCACTGGAACAGGTTACCCAGAGAGGTTGTGGACTCTCCGTCCTTGGAGGTTTGTAAGACCTGGGTAGACAAAGCCTTGCCTGGGATAATGTAGTTGGGGCTGGTCCTGCTTTGAGCAGGGGGTTGGACTAGATGATCTCCTGAGGTCCCGCCAACCCTCATTTTCTATGATTCTATGATAGCAATACAAGCTTGGCCACGGTTTATACCTAAGAATGTATTTAAAAAACGAAAGGGTGGTCTTATGGCTGAAGCACTGAGCAGGCAAACAGGTGTCTTGATTGCTACACACTCTCCTTTGACCTTGGGCATGTCACTTAGTCTTCCTGTGTCCTTCTGTAAAATGGGAACAATGATACTTTTTTCCTTCTTGGTCTGTCTTTTCTATTTAGATAATAAACACCCTTAGGTAGCAACTGTCTCTTGCTGAGTGTTTGAATAGGGCTAAGAAGAGCAGGATCCTCATATCAGCTGGGGCCTGCTGGAAGTACCGTGGTACAGATAATAGCGGCAATAAATAAGCAGGGCTGAAATGAATCTGACTCTGGCAGTGTTTTCTGACTGTATCAATATATTCTTCTAAATTCAATTGAATCTGTGTTGTCCCTGTGGCCATTCAGCTGCAGAAATGAAGGCCAGTGCAGGCATAAACTATTATTCATTATTGTCAGAGCCAAAACAAAAAAAAAAAAAGGGAAGGAGGGTGGCATTCAGGAATTGTGAGTTGTACATGTCACTTTAAGGTAATTTCTTCTTGAATTGGAGCTGCTGCCTGATAAGTAGTGCAGACACTGGGCTGTAAAAAAAGAAATGTGTTCTGATGTCTGAACTTTAATTCAACTATAAGCTGAACACTAAAGTGACTCTCATTGCAGCAGATAGAGAGATATGACTAGATAGATGCACGTGCTTGAAAGTGCCAGTTCTCTCTTTCATTAGTTTTCCTGTTCCCATCACTTCAAATACTAATAGTAGTAGTATGTTTTTTGAAGCCAGATTAGATACCACCCTAAGGCACGTCGCTGTATCTACAAGCAACTTCAGTCCCCAGAGTTCCCAAACACTTTACAAAGGAATGCATACAGAGCTTTTTTAATTTTGTTGGGGGGGAGGGGTTATGAATATGCATCCAGAGCTGAAATGACAGAACAGATGCCAAGTGATGTGCAATAGAGCTGGAGAAGGGTAATTTTGGGGAGGAGACATAAGGTAAAGCCCTGCTCCCATGTGAAGTCACTCAAGATCTATAATGCCCGCACAGACCATACAAGACCCGTGTGAGTGTTTGAGAGAGATTTTAAGATCTCCTAACAGAATGGGCTGTTCTTGTATTACATGCAGTATGTTAATGCAGAGGTGGCCAACCCATGCCACGTGTACCACAAGTGGGATAGGGCAGGAAGAAAGCAGAGCAACAGATAGGGCAGGGAGAAGACAGCAGAATAGCAGATCAGGCAAGGGAAGGGGGATTGGACTGTTACCCAGATAGGGCTTGGGATTTAATTGGTAGCATGCCTGCCAAAAAGGTTGGCCCGCACTATGTTAGTGAGTCAGGCTACTGAATATATCCATTTGATAGTCTTCATGTCATTGATGCCCAGTGGGCACGTCTACATGTGCATTTAGGCATCGTTGCTACTGCACATTAACTTTAGTACCTCTAATATGAGGTACTAACTAAATTTGCAGTAGCCAGTGTTACTGCACAGTAGCAAAGGCATGCCATCTTTTCATGACAATTAATATGCAGTACACTAATTCTACTGTGTAGTAGCACGGCTTTTGCTGTGATGCGCTAATCCACAGTAGAATTACTGTGCATTAAGTGTCCCGTGTAGATGTGCCCAGTCCTGCATAAATCAGCAAGAGTTTTGCCTGTCTCGAGACTGTGGTAAGCCCCTCAAGTTAACACTGTGTGTGGTATTTTTACATATGTAAATGGAGGATAAAATGCTCTGTCGCTTCCAGGTGCACCAGACACTTCACAGAAATGCTCCCCTCACCTATGACTGGGCAAGCGCTGCAAAGAAAAACAGCTTTTGAAGAGTTAAAACTGTTTGCATTTAGGGGTACTTTGCTGGAGGACCCTGCTTAAGTCCTCAGGATCAAACCAATTGCTAGATTTGTGCTCAAGATGGAATTTTTCACCTAGGTTAGATTGGAAAGAATCATGTTTTTGTTTTGGGAAAAACTTGATTTTCCCTCTCCCTTCCTTTGTAGCGGAGGTCATAATCCTTTCTTTAGGACTACTTAGGACTTCCTCACCTAAGCATATATTAATCCAGCCAATTCACTGCCAGTGTGATGGCAAGGCAATAGCAGTAGTTTTGTCTCCCCTACTCTTCTGACATGTTGTAGGGTTTGCTTAGGGTGTTAACTGGCTATGGTGTGTGGGGTGAGGCTGGGTGTATGTTCTTGTGACACTGTCATTATGAGTCAACATATTATAAGAGGGATCTCCTTTAAGCAGTAGTGGTCTGTATCAGTAATGGCCCTAGACACAAGATCCTCAAATCAACATGGGCCTTTCAATTGACTTCAGATGGTTTGGGGTCATTGCTAGCTACCTTCTTGGGTTGGTTGGAGAGAGCTGATCCTGCTTCACAAAAGTACTGAGTCACAGAAGCAAGACCTTTTGACAAGGTTTTATGGACCCACAAGGGAGCCCTGACCCAAAATAACCATTTACCTACTGGTTAAGCATCCCCTGGGAAATGGAGACCCATCTTTAAGACCTTACACTGCCTGATATGGAGTAAGGAGCTTGACACAGGTGTCCTAGGCAAGAACCCAATCCCAGCCCTCATGGTTATTCTGCTCTCGGTGTAGGTGTGCCTTTTTCTCCATTTCAGTTTTAGTGAAATAACATTTTGACAATTTAAAAAAATGTTTCTTACAATTTTTTTGAACTAGCTGTATGCCCTGTGGTCCTCTTTGCAAATCCCACGCTATTCTGTGGGTCTCCAGCAAGGGGTAATGGTGCATACCTTTTCCTGAAGGCTGCAGGTGCCATGTCCCATGCTTTCATCAGCACAAGGAGTAAGGGGCTCAAGGTAGCTCTCAAATTCAAACCAGTGTCAGCATGTGCCAGGGTAGAATAACCGTCAGAGCAGCCGGGCTGACTTGGGTGGTGTTCATCATTTAAAGACTTTGCACTATATTTATTAAGCAACTGTTCTAAATAACTCGGTTTTTAGGTCATGAAGAGATTCTCTGAGGCAGTCTCTACTGAATGAATAAACAGCATTTAGATATTAAGGTAAAACTGTCTCCAAAGGTGCTAGCTTTTTTGGGAAACCTCTGTGTTTAATGAATAGAGGAAGGTTCTGAGTAATGCAATAGGAAAGTGCTTACACTAGTCAAAAACTATTTAATACCTTTTTATTTGTGGGCCCATAAATCTTCCAGCAGTGAAAACTGAAGGCTGCAGACAATGGGAGAGTGAGGAAGACCTATGGGATTCCCAAACCAGAAATTATGGGTAATTGCATCCCAGTCTCCTGCATACAACCTGCCCGCCACGCTTTAAAATTTAAGTAGTGTCTTAGGCTTCTCTGGACTTCAAGCTCATTGCACTTTCAGATTTATTTTTAACAAGGCCATAAACCATGTCTGTTGAGTCGGAAATTTCTAATTGTTCAGCCAAGTCTTTTACCGGCAAAAGACAGGCTTAGTGGTCACAACTATTGGGTTGAAACCTTTAGCTTCCCTCGAGTGGTGGGTCCAGCTCTGAGCAGCATTAACTCAGCTTTTTCGTCCTTCTGACAGAAACTGAGTTCTGGGCAGTGTCTGGTTTTTCCAAAAGCCGTGGCAGGAATTTGGATGGACTTTGTATCTACAGCTTAATTTATCAGTATAGAAGACCTTCTAGGATTTGGGCCTTGGTTATAAATCTGAAGTGTAAAATCTAATAAAGCACAATAGTGAAGTGTCTTTTGCTTTATTTAAGCTCTCCTGAACCGGGGAAATGGCATCAAGTAGTTTATTGTCTTGGGAAATAGGAGAAGAGTTCCCCTTGGGGGAAAAAAGACTTAAAACAAAGCTTTGACCAAGAGCTCTGTGTAGCTCTTGAGGGCTAGAGCCTATTTCAGTTTACACACCAAAATGGCGTGTAGGAAACCACAGCACTGCAGTGTTCGGCACTTACATACTTTCTGCGATGAAGATCTGCCCATGCAAGTGTGCACGCTCCCACAGACCATGTTCATCATGGCCGTGCTCTAGCCAGGCAGACACACGGCAGAATAACGTCTCCCTGGTAAGCGCATAAGGCTTGTAAGACCCAAAACTCTACTCAGAGAAAAACCACAGCCAGTCTAGGAGTTAAGGCACCTATCCCCAGAGCAAGAAACTGGGGAATCTCAGTTTTCTCCTCACCAAGGCTAAGTACAGATAGTCAAAAAGCCCAAGTCTGAAGCGATTCCGTGTTTGCAGGTTAGTCTAAGCTGCACTGATTAAACTGAGAAACAACTGGATGGACATTCACTTTTGATTCAGGAAATGCATCCACATGCCTGCAGTGGCTGAGGCCAGAAGCTGTGGGGAGCTAGAGCACAGCTCTCTGCACGTAGCCAGCATGGGCTGTGTGTTTGCTTTCTCTTCCTGCTGTCCCCAAGGTCTCTGGGATTTGCAGTCCAGACTCAGAGCAGCAGAACTCTACCTGCTTCCAGGCACAGGCAGGGGCTACTTCCTGGTGCCTCCGGGGTTTGTAGTCCACCATCTCAGCCAGGAGTAAGTTTGAGTGGTGGAAGGGGTGTTTAACCCTACCCCACCTCCCTGCCCCAGACTGCAGCCAGGGTTTGCTGGGGGGGAAGCAGTCCCTGCCTCTCCTTCCCCCTTCCCCCCACCCATCACTTCTCTGCTGGAGCAGACAACACAGCGCAGCCTAGCCCAGGGCTGCAAGGCATGCTGGCATGCTGTGGGACTGTGATTTAACTTGAACCACAAATGGGTCTGGGGCAGAAGTTTCATAAGCTGATTTGACCCAAATCAGTTAAGTCTGATACTGCATTCAGCCAGGTTTATCTTAAACCAGTTTGAGCCATTTTGGCTAGGGACAGACATTACACGTAAGCTAGTTTAAGTGATCAGAAACTGGTTTAAACCTGTAACAGATCAAACATTCAGTGCATATAAACCAGTTTCCAAATGGCTGAAACTGGTTTGAGATAAGTCTGGTTGAATGTAGTATAAAAGTTAACTAATTTGGCTCAAGTCTGTTTATGCAATGTCTGTCCCAGACCCCTTCCTGGTTTAACTTAAACCAGAGTCTCCCAGCATCCTGACATGCTCTCTGGGCTGGGCTCTCTGCTCCCCAGCCAGAGCAGGGACAGGCAGAGGCGAGGGTCTGGCCAGAGAGGGGTTTAATTCCTCCGTCCTTGTACCACCAGCAGGGACCTGAGCCGGGTCTCCCGGGCGCTCCCCTCTTGCTGCTGCAGCGGTGGGCCAGCATAGCCCCTGAGACAGAGGGGGAAGAGAGGTGGTTATTTTCCCCTCTACCCCCACTGTCCCTGGGGGACCGTAGCCCAGTGTGCCCACCATGACTGCTGCTAAGTGGTGGAATAAGGTCCCTCCTGTCCCCTCTGTCAGATGCTGCTGGGAGGGGGAATAACCCTCGTCCCTGCCCCCCCCCAAGGAGCCCTACCATTCAACATTTGGCTGTGCCCCAACCCCAACAGCAGGAGGGGGCAGAGCCCTTGATGGAGGCAGCAGCCCCTTTTATAGTATCAGGAAGCGCAAGCCCCTTCCTGGTGGGGGTGCTGCACTGTGGGGTGGACAGAGCTGCAGTCGACTGCGCGCAGCATCACTGGGGCTCAGAGTGGGCCAGAGCCCTTCAAGGCCCACCTAGCAGCATGGTCTGTAGCAGCTTTCCCTGCCCTGCCCCACCAGGAAGTGGTTCGCACTTTGGGAAACCATGGTGGTGCTGGTGCTCCAGTCATGGTCACTCCCCACTCGCCGCTGCAGTGGTGTCCTGCGATGCCCTGGGGACAGAGAGGGGAATAACCCCATCCCTGCCCCCACGTAAGGGGCCTGCTGACAGCATCTGGCCTGCCCCTGCCCCTGCCTGGTGGGGCAGGGGAGGGGCCAGATGCCACCAGCAGGGCCCCTTAGGTGGGATCAGAGACAGGGGTTATTTCCCCTCCCTCTGGCATACAGCAGAAGGGACAAGAGGGGGCTTATTCTGCTGCTCAGCAGCGGTGGTAGTCAGGGTGGACAGACCCAGCTGTGGTCCCCCAGGGCAGTGGGGCTAAAGGGGAGAATAACCCCCAACCCTGCCCCCTCTGCCTCAGGGGCCATGCTGGCCTACCACTGCAGCAGCGATGGGGGAGCACCCGGTAGACCCAGCTCGGGTCCTTGCCAGTGGGACAGAGAGAGGGGAATTAAACCCTTCCATGGCCAGTTCAGCCCAGACTGGCCACATCCATCCTCCTCCCTCTCCCCCTACCCCGCCTCCCAGCACAGCTTCCCTGCAGCCGAAGGCATGCTCTAGCACCCACTGGCTCCTGGTCTGAGCAGCTGCAGGCATGTGCTCACACTGGCTGAGTCCAGAGGGAATGTCTGTACTGTTACAAACTGGTTCAACTCAAGCAGGTTAGACTAACTTGCAAAGGTTGAATCAATCCAGGCTCTGGCTTTCTGAACATCTGTCCCTAGCCTTTGAAACTAGTTTATGTACACTGAACTTTCTGATGACTTAAATTGGCTTATGTGTAACTTCTGTCCCTAGCCCAAGAGGAAGTTTGAAACTTCATCTGCTGCCTCCCAAGTAAAGTGACCTAACCACAAAGCTGCAAGTTAAGTATCAGCCAGTTACTTTCATGTAATTTGTGCTTCACAATGGCACACACTTTTTTGTTCAAAATGAACTATTCCAGCATGACAGCAACGTTCAAAGCTGTGGGTTAATATAGACCTTTTTATTGTTCTCAAATGTCACAGACTGTACAAACCATGACCATAGCTTTTGGAAAAAGGTACCTAAAATGAACTAACTTACCCCCAATTTAAATACCTGTATGTATGCCCTGACTTTCAAAATATCTGAGTGACTTGTGACCAGGTTTAACAGGGCAGATCCTTGCTCCTAGATAACATCACAATTTTGAAAATGGCCTCACAGAACAGACAAAGAGTTGGTAGCATTTTCCCTCTAAAAGGAACTTTGTAAAAATTCTGTTTCCTCCTCATTGTGTTTCAGGTCAGATCTGCAGGTCATCAGTTAAAAAGATGCGTGTACAATTCAAAGGTCTGTTGGTACAGCACTGAGTCAGGGATCCAGATTCTCTTCTCAGTTCTGCTACCACCTGACTATGTTGTTGAGCCACTTCACATTTTGTTACTTCTGTTTGCCCCACCTCAAAAATGGGGAGACTCATGCTTTCTTATAATGTCCTACATAGGGCGCCTATACTCATGCAGCGCGGATGCTCAAACACACTGTAATTACAGTGCGTTGGAGTAGACTCAATTAATTGAGTCTGCTGGAGTGTGGCAATTGCCGCATTTCAGCAGATTCCCGTATCATATGTATCAGCATCCCCGCGCTGAAAAATGGCAGTGGGAGCACTTTAACTAAAGCTCATTGAGTTTTAGTTAAAGTGCCTCTGCTGTCATATTTCAGCGTGGGGACAGTGATACACATGACACTCTGGGTGCTTTAATTAGAGCAGCTCTCAGAGCTCCTCTAATTAAAGCACCCCCCATATTCCCAAAGCATGTGTATAAACGCTCTTAGAAATTAATTCTAACAATTCTGCGTCCAGCAAAACAGAATTCAGTTCATTCTTCAGTGTCCTGTAGCCGTGCTGTGCAAGAGCTGACAAGCATGACAAAAATTTAATAACTTCCCTTTATCCATATAACAGGAAGATCTACTTTAAATACACACAAAGAGTGGGTCTAGCCGGGTAAGATGATTCCATCATGCCAAACAGAGCTTTGCTTGCATAGGATATAGCCTGAAATATCCCCATACAGCCAACTATAGTATATAGTAAATAGCCCCATACAGCAAACTATAGCAGCAATTCAGCTAGCAGAGGAAGAAGATAGGCTGAGTCAGCCTGCCAGGCTTCATACCTGTATAATCGTGTGGATAAGACATTTAACTAAACCTGCTGTCTCATAAGCCTGCTGTTGTAACAGCCCAAGAAGCTCATAAAGCTCTCTCTACCTTTTAAACACTTATTTTTGACAGAAAATTGGATGGTATGACATGTTGCCTTCTAGAAGAGGCGCTGCCTATCACCTTACTGCTGATCCGTTTGATTAGCGAGCTGTAATGTAAGTCATCTGTGAAAGACCACCTGTCCTTTTGCTGCAAGCACCTCTAGCATATCTCTTTGCCGTGTCGCACTTTTTTGCATGGTTCTTGATTGATGGAAGTTTGTCTCTCTGAGCCATGACTTAGAAAATAAATCATTCCCTTTTCCATCCTCTCTGTGCTTTCCACATCACAAAGCCCATGTGGTTCATCAAAACTCTTGAACAGCAATACTATATACATAATGAGGCAGACGAACAATATGTAATAACAAGGATTATTTGGGAGTTAAGTTGCACAAGGAGCAGGATAGAAACAGCTGCAAATAGGAAATATATTTACTCCATCAACAGCAAAGATGGGTGTCCTCCCCCCACAACCTCCATCATGTGTGCACAAGACAAGAAACTACATATGACAAGAAAGTACAATTTTCAAGAATGAAAATGACAAAAATGACAAGAAAATACAATGTGGAAACCCATTGGGAACATGTTTCTGTTTTCACTTTCACTAGAATAAAGAAGAAGAAACTCCATAACTATAAGCAATGGACTTAAACCATTAGAAGTCAGAGCAGACTTGAGCCTTTTGCCTGTGAGAAATGCAACATGGAGGATTCGATCCTTATTTCTGGGAGCCACCCTTGTGGTGGCCAACCACATCACCGTGCATCAGCAGATGCATGGCAAACAGACCCAAGGAGGGGATGCTTTCCCTCTATGCGGCATTGGTCAGACTGCAGGTGGAGTACTGCATCCAGTTTTGGGGGCTGCACTTCAAGAGAAATGTTGATAGACTCGAGAGGGTCCAGAGGAGGCCACTCGTATGGTCAGGGGCTTACAGAACAAGCAGTATGAGGAGAGACCGAGGGACCTGGACCTCTTCAGCCTCCGCAAGAGAAGGCTGAGACGTGATCTCGTGGCCACCTACAAATTCATTAGGGGGACGCAGCAAGGGATCAGAGATGCTCTGTTCACCAGGGCACCTCTTGGGGTAACAAGGAACAGTGGTCACAAACTGACAGAGAGCAGATTTAGGCTAGATATCAGGAAAAACTTTGTCACGATAAGGGTGGCCAAAATTTGGAATGGGCTTCCCAGAGAGGTGGTGCTCTCCCCTACCTTGCAGGTCTTTAAGAGACAGCTGGGTAGGCATCTGGCTGGGGTCATCTGACCCCAGCACTCTTTCCTGCCTAGGCAGGGGGTTGGACTCGATGATCTGTTGAGGTCCTGTCCGGCCCTACCAACTACGAATGTATGAATCTAGGAGCTGAGAATTTGGATCTGAAAATACAAAAAAAAAAGGAAAATTGCAATACTTGCACATCCAAAGAGATGCACTGGAAATCCACTTAGATCAGTTGAATACAACAGCTCCTTCTTAAGAAATATGTGCTGGGGGGAAGAGGGGGGGGGTGACCTTTCTGTCTGAAACATGCCAGCTCACAATAGAGAGAGAAACAGAGCTGAGGAAAGCTAAATTTTATAAAGTTGTGAACGCCCTGGGAATTTAAGCAGTGTTATACAGGAACGCATGTGTGAATATAGTAGATTTATGAGGCTAGTTTGACGTCCTGTATGAGGAACTTTAAGTTTTTCAACACCTTTCCATAAGCAAAAAGAGCCCCTCGTCTGGTGGGAATTCAGTCAATTTCCTTGTGTTTTTTTGGCCGTTTCCTAAGTTGCAAGGTTACTAATGGTAATTACAGACCTGGTTTTTGCCTTGCGAATTCTGGCTGTGCAGAATTGGCTTCTTGGCATGCGTTGAATCTCCCTGCAGAAGGTTTTTAAATAACTGGCCCTCGGTAGGGATTATTGCAACACTTGATTAGACAAAAGCAACCTTTCCTCATCCCTTTCTTTGTAGAATATAGTAACTGCTTTTCTTTCATGTTTTGCCCTCCCTAAGTGGCCATAAACCACAATTTAGATGTTCATTATAACAGCTCCTAGTAGCTTTGCTGCAGTGAAAGAGCTGTTTTCAAAGTATTTTAATAACATTCATAACAAGCTTACTCCGGTCTAGAATTTGGCACCCAAGTGCTTAGCCTTGGAGTGATGTAAATATTCATATATATAAATGCAATGATAGAAAGTTAACTATTCTTTAAGGGGAGGGGAAGTGGTTTTTAAGATGGGAAAGCAAAAAATGGTAATTTTTAATAGGGAAGAAGAATATAGAAATAGCAAAATCCCCTGTTAGGTTGTCTGTTCATTGGGAATTGCTCCTTAACCTTCAGTGGCTTTAGACAGCATCTCTCTTAAATGAGGATGATGAGGGATTCCCGAAGTCCTTTGCAGAGCTGCTCTGCACTGTTTGGGGACTCTTCTTGATAATCTGTCTGGTTCTTGGGTGTGGTAGCATCCCTTTTATTATATCTCCAGTATATCCTCTCGCTCCTTAAACTTTTCACCCTCCTTTGTGTTCATGCCACTCGGGCCTCCACTCGGCAAAAGCGCATCCTTAACTTTAAGCAGGTGAGAAGTTGAATCCATTCAGAGCAAAATGCTTCAACATGTGCCTAAGTTATTGGGCTTGGTGGAATTTAAGCACCTGCTTAAATGTAAGCCTGGGCCAAAATACTTTTTCTGATTTAAAGCCAGAGATATCTGACCCACGTGCAAGTCGGGATCAGTGTTGTGAGGAAGACAAATACCCTTTCTCATTCAGCGTACATAGTCTAAATGTTTTACAGATACAGAAGGTGTGAGGTTTTGAAATCTTGGCTAGGTTGAAATCTGTGGGAATTTTGCCACTTCAACCCTAGAGTCCAGGGGCCTGACACCATATTTGGAGTAAATAATGAATGAGCTCCAGCATGGAAAAAAAAGAAAAGTTGCTATTTAAGCCAATTAACAAGCGAACTGGTTCACATCCAGTGTCTTAGCCACTGCCAAGCGAATGGCACATTCTAGGGGCAAAATGCCAGGAAAACTCAGAGAGCAGGTCCTGTAAGGCCTGACCAGGAACGGCAGCAGATGCATCACCCCGCGCCGCTCCCTCCCTGGTTCAAGAGTAACCCTTCACTGTCATCTGCTGGTCCCACTTTATCCTGCCCTATCTCTTTGGTTCTGGGACTCTCGTACTAGCCTGGTGATCTAGCCATTCTCTGCTAAGAGCAGATGCCACCTGCAAGTCACCGCATAGTGACTTGGTTGTGCAGATTATCAGACTTCCCATGCAGCATCTTCCATACGACACAGGAGCTGCAAAAACAACAACAAAATGTATCGGTCCAGACCTCTGGGAATACAAGGAACGTAGTAGTGATCCAAGAGACAGAATGCATCATCTCGACCATGAATGTCTAACTGTGTTGCAGATACTAGTCCCAGATAGCTGAATTAAAGGTGGAAGCTGGGGTTTGCTTTGTTTTTGGATTTTGTTGCTAACTTCACCCTTTAGAGATCTCATAAGTGATCATCCTCTATCATGTTTCCCTTTCATGCCAGAGATGAAGGTTTTCCCTTAAAGCCAGTTGTCTGATTTCTGTGTGATTGTGATGTTTGCCCCTTTTAATTACCATCAGAGACCTAAAATCTGTCTTCTTATTTTGTGACACACACCAGGGTGAGGGTGAACGATGAGTATATTTTCATTTTAAAACCGTTTGCTGTTAAAGTTGATATGGAAAGCCCCAAAAGAGAAGGTTTCTCTTGCCATCTCTGCTTTCAAGAAATAGGAGAAAATAACAAGTGTCTTGGCCTGCTATGTAAAGATACTGACTGTCCTTGATTCCTGTATGTATAATGTTAGCAGTGGTCTCGTCCCCCGAGATTACCCAGCCACAATTGTTTAAACCTGTCTTCAGTATTTATCTGTTTTTCTTCCCACTGAAAATCAGTTTGGATGCAAAGAAACATATTTCACTGCTGTTACTACAATATGTATTGATTTTTTTCCCCTCTATAACTTATGTTGCATTTAATTAAATTACAACGAACAGCTGATGTACTTCAATAATTAAGACATTTGACAACATGTTTTTTAATAAGTGTTTTCTTTCTCATATCTTTATTGTTTATATGGATGCATGCACACATGTGTAGACTGCTGCCTGGACCAACTCTCCAAGAGCAAAATCCAAACTACTCAGTTATAAATCAGAGTGATGTGTTTTATATGCAGCTTCCCAACTCTGGTAATACTGTCGCATTTAAAACAATAGGTGAAAAGAAGTGCGTTGCATTTGAAGATATCTTTGGGTAGCCTTCTAAAACTCACCCTTTCTCCTTCTTCTCTCCATCTCTTTAGCTGCGTGGTTTTGCTCTCTCCCATTTACTTTCTTAAATGCTACATAAAGGCAGCCCTGAAAATATAGGGCAACCTTTTCAGAAGCATCTAGTAACTTGGGTACCTCAGATTTTTGGTTCCCAAACTGAGACATCATCGTGTGTTCCCACTTCCAGCACTTTATGGAAATAGGGCTTTTTGGAAGTACTCAGCACTTTTGGGAAATAGGGCTCCTATGAGGTGTCTGAAGCTGGTTACAGTAACCATGAGGCACCCAAAATTCCCAGGCACTTTTGCAAATCTCTACATGTGCACTTCAAAGAGATTCAGAAAGTGTGTGTAGCAGCTGTGGGTCTAAGGAAGAGGCATCAGGAATGGTTTGGGACCCACGCACGCGATCGTGAGAAGAGGATTTCCCTCTAGTCCAGGGGTTTTCAACCTTTTTTAAAAAGTGTACCCCTTCTGGTGGGTACCTCTTCTGGAGTGTACTCCCTTCTGGACACGGGCGGGGAGGTGCTGACGGCTGGCCAGGGAGTGGTGGGACAGGGAGGTTGCCAGCGCGAGAATGTGGCACGCGACAGGGACGTGGCTCGTGGTGGCGACATGGAGTAGTCGATGGTGGCAGCAGCCACCACATGCAAGCTCCCTGCACCGCTTCCCTGCACCGCCGGCTTCCCAAGTACCCCCGGGGGTACAGACAACCTCTACTCCATAAAGGCAACCTTTCTTTTGTATGTGTAAATAGCTGGTACTGAGAGATCAACCTTCTGCTGTCTGGTGGAATGACCTGTGCCTTTTAATTTCGTTCTTAGATTATTCCAATCCAGTTGCCACACAGACACTATAATTTTAATGTTGAAGACTCAGACGAGGGGGCCATGGATGTGAAGGAAAGGAAACCGTACCGATCTCTGACCAGGCGCCGCGACACAGAGCGCCGCTACACTAGCTCCTCCGCAGAGAGCGAAGACAACAAAATACCCCAGAAGTCCTACAGCTCCAGTGAGACTCTGAAAGCTTATGATCAAGATTCCAGGTTGACCTACAGTAATCGGGTCAAAGACATGGTGCACCAGGAGGCTGATGAATTTTGCCGAACAGGTAAGCACATTTCAGCAGGTGCTGCTGTAAGCAGTGTGAGTTAATCAACTCTGTGCTGAGGTCGAAGGCTGGGCGGGGGGAATTGCTCAGAGCTCTAAAGGACTGTGAGACCAAAAAGCTAGAAAATGTCTTCATGACATTGCATGGCATAGGAGAGAAAGGGAGAGAAAGTGGCATGCTGTACTTGGAAGTAAAGGCAACACTTATGATGGGCATCTCTAGCTACTGCCTGAGTAGGAGTGACATGGAAAAGTGACACTCCACAGACAGCACATATGGCTACTCAGCAAGCAGTGTTGCCATTGTAGAGCATGTTGGCATTAATGAGATGACTTGAATTTAGCTTGGGTGGGTAACGATAGGAGTGCAGGTGCCTGGGCCTGGGCTTCCATCATATTGTACAAGCAGAGAATCTAGGTGCTGCCACATCTTCACAGCTATCACCTGTGCTAGCTAGATTGAAGCCGGCACCTGGATATGTGCCTGCCCGTGCTAGAGACATACCTTTGTGCTCCTGAAATGGGTAACCAGAGGAAGTGGAAGGTGCAGGGGATCATACAGGGAATGGAAAGACGGACAGAGGAGTGTGTAATGGGCTCTCACGGTGCTTATGGCTCAGGACAGGATCAGGAACTGGTTCAAACAGGTAAAAGTACACAAGTTCAGTGCACTTAAACTGCTTTCAAAATGGCTGAAACTGGTTTAAGATAAACCTGGATGAATGTAGTATCAGACTGGTACTAACTGTCTGACTGACTGATTAACTGATTTAGGCTGTAGTATCAGACTTAACTAGGAACTTCTATCCCAGATCCCCTCCTGATTCAACTTCACTCAAAGTCCTCCAGCATCCCAGGATGCTGTGCAGCCCTGGCCTGTGCACTCTGCTCTAGCACAGCATAGCCTGCCCTGCCCCCAGCTGTCAGTAGCTGGGCGATTCCCCCAGCTTCCTCCCCTCCTCATCCAAGGGAATCAGCTCAGCTCCCAGATGTGTGATGGGGGGAATAAAGCCCCCACTACAGGCTTTCCCCTCCCCGCCCCTCATATGCTGAGCACAGCGTGGCTAGGACTCCAGAGCTGAGCGGGCAGCAAGGAGTGGGGCGTTTTCCCTTTTTATTGTTCATGTGTGTGCATGCATGCATGCTGGTATGTGTATATAGCCAGCTCAGGAAGGGCATGGGTGGGTGATCAAGCTGGCTCCCAGTTCAGGTGTGGGGAGTAAAGGCCCCATTGCAGGCTGCACCCTCTGTCCTGGACACGTCCTGGCGGGGGGGCTGGAATAGTGGGGAGGGGGATGGGAGAGAGCAGGGACTGCTTTCTCCCCATCTCCCTCCTCCGCCAGCCTCCTGGCCAGGGAGGGGCCGTGGTGGGGTGGTCGCCCACAGTGGGGGCTTTGGTCCCCACCCAAGCTGGGATCTAGGGTGATCAGCCAGACATATCCCCTCCCCGGCTGGCAGGCCAGCTGAAGAGGGAGTGGAGGGGAAAAGCAGTCTCCACTGTGTACTTCCCCTCACCTGCACCCGGCACAGTCTGGCTGGGGGTCCAGAGCCGGGTAAGGGTCATTTTCCACCCCACACACTCCCTCCTCAGCTGGCCCGCTGGATAATGAGGGTGATTGGCTTGACTCCTGGCTCCAAGTGTTGCGGAGAGGAAGAGTTGGAAAAAGGCCCTGCTGGGGGCTTCCCCTCTCCCCACATTCCCGCTGTGCTGGGGAGACCCTGGCTGGGGATGCAGTGACAGGTGGGGGGGGGAAGGGTAGGGTTGCCCCCACAGCCCATCCTCAGCCAACCTGGACTGAAAGAGAGGGAGAAACACCCTACTGGGAACTTCCCCTCTTCCCTGATGCCAGGGAGACCCCGGCTGGGGGTCCGGTGGGAGTGCTTTCCCCACATCCTCAGCTGGCTAAAGAGAGGGCCTGGCTGGGGGAATCACCTGGCTCCCAGCTCTCTGCAGTGGCTGGCAGGCTGGGAGGCATGCTGTAGCGCTCCTGGTATGGGGCCCTACAAGCATCTGGCTCCCTTTCGGGTTTGAAAAGTGAACCTTGGGTTACTTTCTCATTGGTGCATTCTAAGCAGTTCACAGAAACCTGCAAAGATTGAATCAATTCACCCTTGGTCTTTTGTACTGTCTGTACTTAGCCTGTGAGAGCAGTGCTAAGAAGTACCTCCATGTCCAACTGCTCCTACTGTGCATATGCCAAACCCATGTAGGAGGCAGGGAGGCTGCCCTGAGGTTGTACTTCCTGCTGTTTTTAAGGGTGGCTTTCTGGGATTAGTGCAGACAGGGTGTTTTTCTCCTCCAGGTCTCTCAAAGCAGATCCAGAGGCAGCTGGTAGTACAAGCAAGAGACCTGGGTTCTCAAAAGTGGATATGCACAATTGCACTTATCCAGCTCACTTCCGGAGCTTGCACTGTTTCATCTGCAAGTGTGTTTTTTATGCAGGCCCAAGGAAATAGCATGTATAAAGCCCACAGAAAGCCTGTAATGGGCAGTAGTTAATGGCACAATAAAGTACCCTTACATGCTTTTAATAATACTTTGCAATTAGATAACACCTTCCCATCTAGCAACTCAAAAGTACATCATAATCTCCAAGGAACCCAAGGAAGGAAAAGAGGCCTTTCAGGTAATTGAATCTGTTCCTCAGCATGTGCGGGATTGCTACTTAAATGCAGTATGTTCACCCCATGCAGTAGATGTGCATTATTCAAGACAGATAAACTGAATCCAGCAGAAGTGATGAGGCTTGGAGAAGGTCACACAACTGGTCTAGGCATCCCATCACCAAACTGACTGCCCACAGATTTTTCATTCCATGATTTTCATCCATTTCCACTGTTCTTGAAATGTCCTGTCTCCTTCACTGCACAATTAGGCTTGACCAGCGGTAACAATTAGCCCTTAGACTTCATGATCTATATTCCCAGTGGGTGGAAATCAGCATCATTCTGTGACTTTAATGGAGGTGCATCAGTTTATACCTGCTAAGAACTGGGCCTCGTTACCTTCTGGTATTTTTTTGCTTGACACCAACAAGGCAAACAGATGTGTTTTTCCAGAGTTGTCTTGGGAGGCAGAGGAGGGAAACATCTGAATTGACTGAATAAATTCAGTAAATAAACAAGTCAGCATTAAAATTGTTTTAGCCAGAGTGCAAGTGCCAAGAAAGTCAGCGGGGCTAGTCAGCATAGCAAAAAATAGACCAGACCTGAATTAAAAAGTCTCAGATATTTATTATCTTCCTTTTATTGACTTGAGTTCTCCCAGCTTAAAAGGCTACAGTGAGCGTAGAATATGAAAATCAATGCATCTCATGCTGTTTATTGCAAATAAATTTGATTTTGAGTTAATTGTAGCAGTCATTTTTTCATAATTTATGAGCTGCTCTGCTGGAGAATATAACTCAAGCTGCACATTGATGTGTTTGACATTGGAGAGTGTGTTTGGTGGCAGAGAGAGGTTGAACTTGCCACAGTGGATCAGTGGGGCTCACATCAGTACCATGGAGGCCAACGCAAAAGATTAAACGGGCTGGTGCTGGCCTAATAATTATTCCAGGATCCAAACGAAAGCACAAGCTAGAGGGGTGGACAAGCGCTACGTCTCTGGGGAGATGCAGGTACCCCCGTTGTATCACTTGCTGGATAAGGCAGTGGAAGGGGAGTGAAGGTTTCTCCCACAGCAGAGCAGCAGCACTGGATTGATTTATCACGCGCTTGCTCTGAAATCTCCAGGCTGGACCTTACAGTTTACTAGAGCATACCCCTGTCAACCCTGTCAGAAAGCTTCATCTATTTTAGTTAATTAAAAAGGTGTGAAGTTCATGAACAGCTGATGTACTCGGAGCATTGCAGACCAGCGCTCGTAAACCAGGTGAACCATGCTCATTTTCTTCCCACGTCAGGGAGTTTCTTCTCTGCATTTTATTTAGGACTGGCGTTAAGTCCCTTGTTTTCTCACCCTCTTTCAGTTTGAAGCTCCTTCCCCTCTCCCTTTTTCACAGACAACGGTAGAGCTAACAGACTTCGGCAGATATTTCTGTCTCGGAAAGAAAAAAGAAAATGCCAGTCGCGTGTTTAGCAGTGCTATAGGCAGGCTCGCCCTCTGGAAGAGGCCTTGTGGTGAGCCAGCTCTTCTGCATCTGTAAACCACAAAACGCAGAATATGGCTAGGAATAGTAAAAACCTAATGTTTGTAGTTTGGGGCACTTTCCTAGAAATAGGCAGTTTAATGTCAATGCATGGAAGGGTGGGGAGAATCGCAAGCTGTAGCTGGGCTTTGAGGTAGGGAATGAAACGTGGTGCTGTACCCAGACCTGAAGTCCAGTGCTGAACTTTGTGTCTAATGGGCAGAATCAGGCATGCCTGGTCATAGTGGCTGGCCCACAACTTCCCCAAGCTCATGCATTCAGATTAGGGTCGCCAGCTCCGGATGAATGTATTCTGGGAAGCTTTGTCACGTGCCATCATGTCATTCGTGCCTGTTCTACTATACTCTAAAGCTTTACGTCAGGAAGGCAAATACACATGACTATTACATTTTAAAAACCCACTGGACTACTGTATACATCAGATTCAACATTTAATATTTATTTTAATGAATGCCCTATCACTTATCTCCCAGGGGACTCTCCTGGAGCTTTCTGTCTAATTCCTGGCGACTCCAGGGCAATCCTGGGGGGGTGGCAACCCTCATTCAGCCTCACCTCAGAGAAAGAGGTTCAAGCTGTGACCTAGTCTGAAACCGGATCCTGAGTTTAGATGTAAGGGATTTGGTCTTGGCCCATGGTCTTTGAAGAAGAACTGAAACCATTTCTTCCCCTCTGATTCATTAAGTGATTTATTCTGGCACTTTTGCACAGTGCTTTTTGAGCTTATTGTCCAAACAAACTGTGCCGTCCAGTGAGAGTTTGAAGGAAAGAAGGATTTTGCTAAATAACAGTTCAAAAGTCAGCTCTCCAACTCTACGAATCATTTGGTCCACCATTGTTACCCCGCTGCTTCAGGGGAGAAACAGGGCTGCCCTTCAACCGTGCATAGCAACAGGAAGAGAGGAACACTGTATCCATGGGAAACCACGGGAGAGGTTCGTTAGGCAGAGCATAATGACCCAAACTGAAATCTGGCCAAGACACGGGAATTACAGCCCCCCGGTGCTACAGCAAGTTCCCTGACTCCAGCCGATTGTGGTATACTAGGGGCACACCGTGCGAGATAAATGCGCAGTGCCAATAAAGCCATTCACCAGATGCCACCATCTTTTAAGGAGACTGGCTGCTGAAAACAGAGGGTGTAAATGAATAAATACATGTGCAGAAGCGGATCTGAATGGCACCGCTAATGGCTCTCCCAAACACTCCAGCACACCTTCCTGAATAGAGCGTGCTAAATATTTGAAGCCTCATTCACACTGACTTGGGCTGCTTATGAAGCTCTGCAGGTAACTAGAAACAAACTCAAAAGTCATTTCTCAGGTTATAGTTTTAGCCAGCTAAACAACTGCATCTGTTTGCAGCCAAATAACCTCTGCTGTGGTCATGACATAGCGTAGAAGTTAAGCTGCCCGGTGAGTGATTCGCACTTGGATGCAAGACCTCCAACGAAAACCTTGGCCCTGCAAGAAGCAGTTTCGGTGATCCCCGCGTCTGCCCTGAGAGCCAAGGAATCGGCCGCTAAATCAGCACTCCAGGAAGACTCTGCCTTAAATGGGTCGTCCCCTTTCCGTCACGATTCACAATGCAATCCTGACTCCTGCTCTTCATTTCCCACGTTGTGTTACTTTTCCTAAGAGCCGGTGGATTGTTTGCTTATTTCTGGTGGGGTAACAGTGTCTGGTAATTAGAGGAAGACACCAAGAGGCAGAAATTCTGCCACTGTTCGTGCTGGACAAATCAGCTAACCTCTCTGGTAGTTTCCTTAACTACAAAATGAAATGCTAATGCTCAGTTTAGCTCATGAATGTACAGTATCTTGATAGGTGTAAAGTCTATTCTAAGGGCGTAGAAATTGGACTTGATACTAATTTTCCTATGTGCTGCTAACAATAGCAATTACTCCCATTTTACAGATGGGAAAATTGAGGTTCAGAGAGGTCAAGTGTCTTGCTTGGTATCACGCAGGAAGCTGCTTACAAATACAGGCTTCCAGTTCTGTGCTTCAGCTGTGTTAGCATTGCGCATCATGTTTCTTGGGGAAGGTGGAATAGTAAATGATAAACCATCCACTGAGGCTATTTATGAATAAACAAGGAAGGATTCAAAGAAGCCAAGGACAAAAGAGCTCAGTCAATTACTTGAAATGTTAGTACCATGATAGCCTACACAGAGAAAAGTACAAGAACAGAAATTGTGTTTGCTATCATAAGGATTTGTGGCACAATATGAAAAAAGACAGCAGAGACGCGTGTTTTACTCACCAGTTCCAAGAACTCAGTGTTCTCTAATGCATAATGCACAGAGTAATACGCCAGAGCCTATAGCAAGTATCTAATCCAATAAAGTAACTCAAATGATGACCAGGGATCCTGGTTTTCTCTGATGAAAAAAAAAAAAAAACCCCAACAATATTGGGGTTAAAAAAGTAACCCAAATCCACATTTTTCCATGATCAAAATGAAACACCACTCTGTGTGTGTGTGTGTGTGTGTGTATTAGTGGCACTTCATTTTAATCATGGAAAAATGTGTATATTGAGTTACCCTTTTTAACGTGAAACTTGGGGATTTTTTTTTTTTAATCAGAGAAAACCAGGATCTCTGGTCCTGACCTGGGGGCATCAGAATGGATTTAATGGGAGTGCTGCCCTAATGCACTACCAGATCCACAGTTGTCCCCTGCCACCAGTCACAGAAACTAAGGGCACTCAGAGATGGGGCAAGAATCAGGGCTATTTCTCTCTTGCAGCTGGGGGAGCAGCTAGGGGCTTGTGTACCAGTGTCCCTGGTCCCCTCACCATTCCCCATTGAAAATACTCCTACTGCAGGAGGAGGGAGGTGTTGGTGCGGCCACCAGCCAAGAGGTTGACACAGCTCCCACTATCTTTGCTGCTGCTGAAAATAGTGTTTGATGGGAATCAGTGTGCTCGGCGATGCAGATGGGGTGGGGTGGTGGCTGCAGGAAGGGGCGGAGAGAGGGTCTGAGTACTTTGTCACTGCTGCATTAACTCTCTGGCTGTTGGCCAACACCTCCTCCCACAGCAGCTGCCCAGGGCACAAGCCTTACTGGTTATGCCTCTGATCTTATCACTTTGCGGGCAACACTCCCGATAATTAGCATCTCTTTAGTGTTTGTCATATCCGTAGCGCTGTTCAAATCACTCACTTTATCCTCACTGTGTCTCATATGAGAGGGAGGTAATTTTCCAAATGATAAAACCAAAACAGAAGTGATCAGAACCATTTTTAAAACATTTTCCTAACATTAGGTGTCTTCACTTCCGGGTACCCAACATGAGAAACTAGGGCCCCAATTGTCAGAGGTGCTGAGCGTCGACAATGGCCGTTGAAGTCAATGGAAGCTGCAAGAGCTTGCCACCTCTGAACATCAGGATGTCCCAGATAAGGCACCAAAAGTCAGAGGCCAGTTGGGAGCATTTTGACCCCAACTCAATAACCAAAGGCTCTCTATGCACACATGCAACTCTGTACCTAAAAATCATTTGCACGTGAAATGCTAACACGTTAGCATTGGTGCACAGATTGAAAGTTGCAGAAGCTGTTATCTAGGAGTACAGTGGGAGCCAACAACCCCAATTATAGACCAAGGCTCTATAGGGCTACATACTATACAAATATAGAACAAAAAAGATTGCCCATACTTGAAAGAATTTTATATACAAAAAAGATATGAGCCCAGAAGGGAATTTTAAGTGGTTAGATGGTAATAAAAATAGCATTTTGCATGTATTATGCGGAAAAAGAAATCTACAGGGATGCAAAGATCTAGAAACAAGTCTGAATTGAAGATGAAAAACAAGTTGCAAGCCTAAATGATGGGCAGGATGGTGACAATGTCCATGTTGGCAGGATAAGGATACGGCAGGTTTATTGAGGGAAAGAATAAAAGTCAAATAGCAAATCAACATCAATAGTGAGATTAGAACTGAGGACCTGCTATATCTTGTGGGTATGCTTAGGGGACCTGCTTATATTAGACAGAAGCTTACTATAAAATAACCACAAAGCTTTGTTTTCTCCTAGGAGCCAACTTCTCTCTGCGAGAGCTGGGCCTGGAGGATGTGAACCCCACCCATGGGACTTTATACAGGACTGAGATGGGGCTGCCCCACTGCGGCTACTCGATCGGCGCCGGCTCCGACGCTGACACGGAGGCCGATGCAGCCATGTCACCAGAGCCCCCGGTGAGACTCTGGGGGCGCAGCACCAAGTCGGGCCGCAGCTCCTGTTTGTCAAGCCGCGCCAACTCCAACCTCACACTTACCGACACGGAGCACGAAAACACCGAAACCGGTGAGTGGCATCAAGCTATCAAAAGTGCCTCTCTTTGTCATTTTAAATATCCTTGATTTCTGATCCAACTAAGAGAAACTGCTCTTCTCTTCACAGCCCGGTGTCAGGGCCTTTTATGCTGTCTTGCAAAATATTCATTAATGAACTGTGAGAGAAGCACCTACTTACTCATCACAGAACTGGAGATCATTAAATGGCTGTGTGATATTCTCTCCACTTTTCATAGGAGCACTTCAGACAAAAAGCATTTAGACCCCCCTTTTCCTCCCCCACAAAACACTTGTCTTCTGCAGATATTTGAGCAGATAAGTTCCCTACCCTCCTGGCTGCCTCCTTGACGGTAGCCATGTCATTTATGTAAATAGGCCGGCTGCTTTCTGAGAGATGCGACTGTGCAATATTTTTAGCAACCTTTTCTTCCATCCTGAAGGTCATGGATTTTTATCTTTGTAGCCACGCAGTCCCTAGCCGCAGAGAGTCCTGCATACGTGTGGTTGGGGTGGCTGTAGCGTGAACTTTTTGGTCAGCAGTTCTGCGAAGCAGCTTAAGAAAGAGAGAGGATTTTTATACCGCTGTGATTTGACCCTGGTGTTCATGCAGCCAGATATGCCTTTGCACCTTTAATTCAATTACTGCACAGCCTGTTTCTTAATATAGATGCTTTGTACCAGCCATGGAGGAACTTGAGCTCAGCACAGACGGCTGAGATGACATGACTCTATTGCTTGTTGCCTTTCTGCTTCATGCCACGGATTTCTAGTGACAAATGATGATAATTTTTACTTGGGAAGCCATGACATAGTAAGGCATACGCCACCCACATGATTGTATGTTTAACTCCAACAAATTATAGTTGAAACCTATTAAGCTTCTGTTCGGTGATAATGATATGTTAGGCAAGATTCAAAGATAAACAGCCCTCCGTTAAGAGGGTATAGGAAAGGTTTTCTTTTTTTATCATTAGTATTAGTAGTATCTTTGCAGTAGTTCTTCAACTCTCTAAGTGCTACATTCTCCACAGGATTGCATTCATTGGAGCGCACACACTTTTTCAGTGCCATGGCAAGAGATACGACCTTGCCCTGTGTGTTGCCTAATATTTTGATCCAAAACCTGAGCGATGGTAGGGGGCAGACTTTCCAGGGTCTTAGGTTTTGGACTTTCTCCTGGATCTTTAATTGAATGAATAAATAAAACACAGGCATTCCTATTCCATTCTCTAATCCCGTGTCTGTCATTTGGTATCTGAGTAGCTGTTGTGATATCCTCCGTGTTTTTCTTTTGTCCTGTGCCAAAAGTAAACCGCAGAATGTAGATCTTTTATTCACCTTAGTCTCCTAAAATCTTTTAAATATCTAATGATTGAGGATTCGGTAATGTAGCCTCTCTGTGCACACATGCAACTCTGTACCTAAAAATCATTTGCACGTGAAATGCTAAAACGTTAGCATTGGTGCACAGATTGAAAGTTGCAGAAGCTGTTATCTAGGAGTACAGTGGGAGCCAAGAACCCCAGTTACAGACCAAGGCTCTATAGTGCTACATACTGTTCAAATATAGAACAAAAAAGATTGCCCATACTCGAAAGAATTTTTTATACAAAAAAGATATAAGCCCAGAAGGGAATAGGTGGTTAGATGGTAGTAAAAATAGCATTTTGCATATATTATGCAAAAAAAGAGATGTATGTGGATGCAAAGATCTAGAAGCAAGTCTGAATTGAAGATGACAAACAAGTTACAGGCCTAAATGATGGGCAGAAAGGTGACACAGTGCACGTTGGCAGAAAAAGGACATGGCAGGGTTATTGAGGGAAAGATTAAGAGTTAAGTTTTAGCCATTTTGAGCTTGAGCTACTGGAGAGATGTCCACAAGGGGATTTCAGGGACAGGCCAATATTATTGTTTGGACAGAAGGAAGCAGATCTGGAGAAAAGAAGTAAATCTGTGATTCATTGGCATAGAGCGGGCAGGAGAAGTAGTATTTGCAGATGAGATTGCCCAGACAGAAGGCACAGAGGAAGAAGAGAATGGGGACAAGCGCAGAGCCCTGTCCTCTTGTCCTGAGCAAACTGCCACCTGTGAGCATATAGTGAACAAAAACCAGGCTTGTGCACATCAATTATGGCATGTGTTAGTGCAAGTGAAGCTGTGAGAAACATTCACAAGCCCATTCTTTGTATGTAGATAGCTGTAGTTGCACATGTGGAAGCCAACTTGAGCCCGTTTGAAATGTCTGGTTTAGAAAATGTAGAGGTTGCTGTTGGTTTTCCTGTTTTGCAAGTTTTATTGACACGGGCCCTTCTGGCCTAAGCTGTCAGCTAGGTTATTTTGAGACCCCCAGATTTATGAGAGAGAGAGATTTCAGAGGACATGGAATTTTGCTAATGGCAGCATAAAGTAACCTAATGCAATGGCTCAGTTTGCAGGATACCTTTATTAGTCAATATTAATTGTTGACAGTATTGATAAAAGTTATAGCCTTAGCTAACGTCAATATGGAACTTTATGAAGCCAACATCAATAGAAGATTTTATGGGACCCATTAAAACCAATTTTTCCAACGAAGGTTAATGTCAGCAATTTTTATGCTGTTCATTAATTATCCAAAATAAATATTCAGCATTGAGTTCAGATGTTTGTAATTCCACTGCTCAGGCTGCAGGGAGTTCAGATCCAGGTGCAAACTTTGTCTCCTGCACAGGTACAGGTACAGAGAAGGTAATAGGAAGGCATGTATTGTGTTTCACTCAGAAAGTGAAAAGTTCTGGTTCTTCATAGCCATGTGTTTTGAGAGGCAGGTTTGGACAAGTTTTGGTGAACTTCAGGAGGAGACGCATTTTAGTTGCAAAGTAGATGCAGAATGCATCCTCCTGTCCTTTGGAGAATAGGTGGAAAGGCATTGGTTATGTGACAAGAGTGTAATCTTTCATATACAGAAAGTCATTTGTGAAGGCAGCAGACATGAAAAGCTGTAAGACGCTGTGATCAAGCTGTGCCCAGGCATTTCACACAAGTGAACATCTTTACTAGCCTCACTGAAGACTTAATGTGAGTGTTCACTCGAAAACTGTTAGGCCCTAGGTTCTGGTCCTTACTCCCTGGATCATTTATGCATTTTGCATTAGACAGTTGTTGGTTCAGAATCAGAAATAATCCTTACATCAGAGGCTGGAGTCTGAGATGCCCTCCCCTTCTCCCCCAAAAGACTGCCCTCATCCCCATGCCAGTGTTGCATCACGTCTTCTTGTTCTTCTTTTGGACCCCCTAACCACCAGGAGACATGGAGGGTGTTCCCACCCAGCCTAGTGGTCAGGGCACCCTCCTTGGACATGGGAGATGTGGATTTGAATGACTTCAGGTTGAGATGTGCCTAGAATTCAGGTCCACCATTGTCTTAGTAGGCACTCAAGCCACTAGGCACTTGTATAAGTGTTGGGCTCTACCACCATCTCCAGCTGTGCTTCACACTGCAAGTGACCACAGATGCTGCACTTTATACTGAGTTCAACACCTCTGCACCCCTGGGCCCAACATTTCCTATGGGTTCATTCTAGGTGCCCCTCCGCTCAGTGCCTTGGTGCTCTGGGTTGCCTTTAGAAAATGGCTAAGGGTTTGTCTATGCCAGTGGGAGCCAGGCTTTTCGGCAGGCATGCCACATTTAACCCCTCACTCTCCTCAAGTGCCACTCTGATCCCCTTCCCCTCCCCAATCTGCTCCTCTGCTTTCTACTCCAAGCCCTGTGTTCCTTGCCAGATCTGCTGCTGTGCTTTCAGCTTCCTTCCCTGTGCTCTCTGCCTGGTTTGCTGCTCTGCTTTCTGCTTCCTGCCCTAGCTGCTACTATCCTGCCTTTCCCCTCCCCTATTCATCATTTGCCACACACAGAGGCTGTCTGTGCCACTTGTGGTGCCTGTGCCACAAGTTGGCCGCCCCTGATCTATGCCATGGTGGAGGTATGTCTAGGCCGGGATGGGCACCACTACCCAAGCTTTATCCACCCATTCCCACTTGCACACGTCCAAGATGGGACTATGGGATGGGGTTGCTTCTTGGCTTGTGCCCACTCTGCAGCATAATGAAGACTGAGTGCTTGGGAAATGGATCCGCCGATCCTAAGATGGATACCTCTGGCTGTCTTCACCAGCAAAGTGGTGGAATCGGCCTGTGCCCATGGTAAGGATGGGCAAAGAATGAGCAGGACCCAACTGGACCAGGACACATTATAGCTGTGGTATAGACAAGCCCTTACTCTCTCTCTCTCTCTTGCCTATATGGAGATCCTCAGTGCCAAAAGGTCTCACTTCGGATCATCTTCCTGAGGCCATTGTGCATTAGGTGTCGAAATGCCTAAGTGATAGCACATACAAGAACAATTATGAGTCTGGCCAGTATTTATTTACCCAGTGAACTCTTGGCAGCCTCACACTAGAACTGGACTGACAACATTTTAAAGGATGGCTGTGATAGAGGAGCTCCCTCTTTTTAAAAAGTGCATTCTTTTCAGAATCCAGCTATTTTGAAGGAGTTTGGTTTAATTAAGGAGCATCCTGCATAGTTAGGATCCCAGTTTGGTCCAGTGCTGTTCTGTACCAGTACATACATTTGGCTAAACATGAGAGAGGAAGAGAGTGTGTGAGAGAGAAAGCACTCTTCTTCATTAGCAGTAAAAGTCAGCAGTGATTAATATTGTATACATGTGCAGAGTGGAGCTGATGTTTCTCTCTGTCATCATCTTCTCTGGGGAAGAGTGTGGGCAGCATCAGGAGACCAGAAGGATCTCACAGATGGGATGAGTAACATCAGATGATTCAGAGTGGTTCAACATCGCTGAGTACTATATAGAACCAACTGCTTAATTATGATCTTTTGTACAAAGCAGCTACTGCAGCATGATGCTGCCTAGGAGGTACAATGGCATTATCCTGCCTGTCTGATTCATAGATAGGCACAGATCAAAATCCCAAATCTGACCTTTGAGGGAGTTCAGAGCCAGATGCAAAATTTGTGTCTTGGGCCCATCACTATCTAATGAAGCGCTGCTGCACATAGTTTTTAACCACCCTAAAAAATTAAGACGCCTGTGCATAAAACAGTATTTGAATAGGGAGAAACCAATAAAAAAAACTCCCCTGTCAAAGGAGCCAGTACCACTGGAGATCAGATCCCATGTTTAGTAGTGAACTTAGTAGTGGACCTAGTGTGATCAGTGCAAAGCAGTATTCCCCTCAGATCACCTCTTTATTGTGCAACAAATACTGTTTCATTTGCCCCTACACTGAGTTGGCTATATATGGGCTTTGCAAAACTATCAGGAAAATTGACCAACCAAGGACAAAATCTGCCTCACTACAGGTATGGACAAGCATGCCTTTGAACTGACTTAAAAGGTAAGGGGTTGTGCCACTCAAGAGCATGCATCAGCTGTTAAGGTCTATTATGTCGACATGATCCAGTAGCAATAAACATTACATGAATTGCTTTAACTTTGACCCTGAATGAAACAAGGTCAGAGTTGAAACATTTATTCTACCCTGGTATTGCTAATGAATCACGGAGCTGCAAGAGTTACCTCCCAACAGCTTGCATTGCTATAGTGTAATATCAACACAGTTGTTGCGTCTGTTTCTATCCCAGAGTATTGGTGATAGCAAAGAAGCCAATGGGATTTTGCTCAACCATCAAAGCCAAGGGCTCAGACTGCTTGAATATGAGGATGCAATTTTGTAAAACTGTTTTAAAATGCATATCAACAGGTGAAAGGAACCAGAACTCATGGCAGAGATGATCTCTTTTATTAGACCAACTACATATTAGATGAGATACCTAATAACAGTTATCACCTCTCCCACAAGTTCTGATTCCTTTTGCCTGTAGACCAATACAGCTGCATCCTCTATCACTATCAAGTGAAAAATTAACATTCCCCTCTTACCTGTTACTTGAGCCCTGCAGTTAGAGATGTAGCTATTTCAGCCTAAGGTGGTTGGGAAGGGGTTGCACTGAGAATAGATCAGGGGTGGGAGAACCTGCCGCATCAGAAGCTCACCTGATGGTGTACCTGGCAGGGTTTGCACTCAGGGATAGGAAAGAATAGCCTCTGCTATAGTGGGAGGTGTTAACACAGCTGGCGCCATTGAATCCTGTATTGCATGATGGTATAAAAGCAAAAGGGGATGTGTGGGGGTTAACCCCCTGGCTCCACACCCCACTATGGGGCAGGGGAGGGGAGACTAACGATAGGACTCCTGCTCTGCACCACCAGAACTTCCCCCCTTCCCCCCACTGCTCCCCATACCTGAATCAGGACCTAGGGCTTGTGCCCCAGTCACCCACCTCTACTTACACTAGTGCCTCCAGTGACCCAACTGGTATTAATTGATCCAAGAGATTGCTTGGCAAATTAGGAACTGATACAGTTCCATTAACGGGGGGGGGGGGCTTGTAAATGCAAGAGAAAATTTCAGCAGCAAAAAAATTAAAGGCTTTGAACCAAAATAAGTATTGAAATAACAGAATGTTGCAAGGATCCTTGATTTGAGCTGGGTTTGAGTTTCCTTTTAATCTTAAAGGCCTGATTTAAGGCTCCCTGAAGTTAGTGGGAAGGAACCTACTGACGAAAAAGGGAGTTGGATCAGGTCCTAGATGGTATGGCAATATTTAAACTTCTTTTTGAATGATAGCCAGAATGCCAGCTTGCTGCGAAGTCCTGTGTCCTTGGCTAAGCACGCTGCTAAGTCCTATTCACCACCAGGTTTCCTGTGTACATATCTGCTGCTTTATTAAATCAGAAAGCTGTCACAATGATCAGACCACAAGCATCAACATCTCATCTGCTTTTTTCCAAATACTTTTGCTTCAGGGTTGCATTTCAATAGCTGTGGAAACCTTTGTCAAATTGTAATTATTATTTGTGTATGTGCGGGTGTGGGGGGCGAGGGGTAGTTATTTCCCTCCATGGTGTCTTGTTAATCCATCTGGCATTGTCTATAGGTGCTAGCAGTAGATACATCCTCAATACATACCTTCCAGGTAATTCTGGATCTCTGAGCAGGATATTTACATTTTTTATTCACGGTCTTCTACATTTATCATCTTGTTTCCCAGATCGTGCTGACCCAGTTCATTGGCCCCAAATGCAATTCCATGCATCAGTATAATTAGCAGTTCTAAAATTACTGTGTAATCTTAGCATTACAAATTATTTGTTAATACCCCGCTTGATAATCCACGATGCCTTTCTTTTTATGACCGTGTTTTGCTGATTCCTTTTAGGCTTCATATAGTCTGTTGTTAATATTGTTACTGTGGGTGCAGGAAATTCATCTTTTTATTATTTTTAAGATTAAATAATGCTTTAGAAAGTGCTCTCAGTAAATGAGTGTGGGCGGCAGATATATTCCGTCCCTTTTTCACACGGCATAGGGAAAAAGTAATATCCATAAAAGGGAGATTTTTTTTAAAAACTCCATTTTCTTCAAACTAAAAAGAAAGCACTGTTACTTATGTCTCCCGTATGTTTTTGAGTAGATAGAGACAAAAATAAAGTAGAATTACCATGTCACGATTGTGTGTTTGTTGCCTATCATTCTTCATTTGGTTCACCTAGTAATAACTTAGTCTTAAGAAGAATTTTCATCATGAAAGAAAAATTAGCCAAAAGTCTTAATGTAAACGTTTCAGCGCAAATAACAGAGGATAACATGAATATAGAAAAAAATGGAGAAACCAAAGGTATGATCCAAAGTCCGCAGAGGTCAATTTGATGTCACTGAATTTTTCAGTCAAGTAAAAAGGGTCCATCTCATGCATGTTCTCAGACTTATCTGGACAATTTAGATTTCAAGAGTCTATTAGGACTACCCAGACATTGCAGTCTGCAACACTCACCCCCCTCCATCACCCCCCTTGTGAATAAAACTAATCTCAGCCTCAAAATGTTCATGAAAACTAAAATGACCACCCTGGAAAAGGGAGATGTCTCCATTCAGCCTGTGCAGGTAATAAAGTTCTCATGGAGATTGCTCTCAACCCTCAAGGCAACTTTAGCTCCCTAGGTTCTCCAAATGTTACTATCTTATCTGCTGGATCAGTTGTCACACCGTGTTTATCACTTGGCCCAACTTTCTAATTGCAGGAATCATTTAAGATAAATTCCTAATTCTCCTCTTTACATTTTTCTACTCATTATTCTTATCCCCACTGTCATCATTAGGGTTTAAGCCCAAGATAGGAAAAGTCTAGATAGAGGCCTTTTGAAAAATTAAAAGGTAAGGAGCTTTCTTAGCCTATTAATATGGAACACTCTTAATTACAGCTTTTTCTTGATAGGATGCTAAATAGGTGGGTTCAAGACGGTAGAGCTATACTCTCCCTCCACTGCAGAAAATCAACTTTTAGAGTCGGTAAGAAAGTGGCCATTCCTCTCTGTTGTACATCCATGCACACGCAGTCTCTTGGTGTTTCCATTACAGCATTATAGATGGCATCTGATTCCAAATCCATTCATGACAGTGATGGTACTCCCATTGACTTCATAAGGCTTTGAATTAGGCCCTAGACTTATATCAAAAGGATTCAGAGAATCTAGCAAATTTGGACCCTAAAACAATTAGGCTCCGGAAAACAGAAACCTCTGAATAATGTCCTGTCATGGCAAAATTGTCTCCTACAGCCTGCATATTGCCTAGTGCTACATTCGGTGTCCTTGTGAACAGAAATGGAGTGCCTTGACTAGGCTCTCCTGCCACAAAGAAGTACTGTTTAACATAGACTTTTACCCTCCACTCCCTAGTATTTCAGGAAGGGTCTACTTTGGAACAAGACCTCAATGGACTTAGCACTTCCTGAAATACTTTCCTTAGTAATTTGAAGAAGCCCATCAGTGTTGCTCTTTGGAGGACCCATAGTCTTAGAAGGTAGCCTAATGAGAAGATTCCCAAATTATGCAGTGCTGTTGTAGTACTCCCATCGCAACACCAAAGTGCACTACAGATCTTTAGTATTACACTTTTAATGCCATTTCCTATCCCCATTCATAATAATGATAATTAATAATCTCCCCCAATCTCAATAATATATCATGTATATATGAAGATTTGTAGAATCAGCCAGTAAGAAATCACTCTTCTTTTCAGTTATGGTATTTATTTTATTCTGCCTTTATCCACTTCAAGCTGTCTTGTCATGAAGAGTTCTTTAAAAAAAAAAAAAGCCGTTTTTATTAATATTGCTGGTAATCTGCCAGCTCTTCTGGATGTAAACCTGTGCATAATGAGTTCTGATATCCTTTCTCTGTGCCTCAAATAACCTTGTCTTTTTTGTCCCAACGTGCTTGAGGGAATACAGATAGATACAGTGTCAGACACGCTGAGAAATGTTTTAATGCAATGTTTGCTTTCTTGCTCTGCCCTTCTGGCATGTCTGAACCACTCTGGAGCAGGATCACATCACTGTGGTCAGTCTCCATCTCCATTGCCATGCAGCATCTCCTCCAAAGACTGAAGATTTCTGCTTATCAACAGGAGAGACAGCAAGCTGCAAGTTCTCCTGTTGAGCCTCAGATATAACATCTTTTTTGGTTGTAAGAGAGTTGTGATGAAAAAAGCTGAGTGTTCTTGCAGTTTGTGTGTGAAACATTTTGGGGGCTTCAGTGTGAACACAATTTGCTGTAAATTGTTCTTGTAAATATTGTATTTTCTCACATATAACCCACACCTTTTCCCGCAAAACCAACTGGGGAAAATCAGGGTGCAAATTATATGTGAGGGAAAGGGTTCCTCACAGGTCTGAAAAGTTGGCCGTGGTAGGGGGTGCAGAGTGATGGTAGCATTAATTGCTGTAGCTCTGGGAGCCACAGCAATTAAGGCTGACACTGCTCTGCTCTTCCTGCCCCACTCCCCAACCAAATTTCCAGATTTGTAGGGAGCTCTTCTTCCCAGCTGCTGCATGCCTGATTGAGCCAGTACACAGGGTAAGAGGAGTCCTTCAGGAGAGACTAAATAAAGCTGCTTCTTGAGGAGTCTCAGGGTGTGTACAGAAGTGCTGCATACACATTTTACAGCACTGTTATTTAGAGCACTTTTTATAGCACTATAAAGTTACAGCACTCATAAATGTGGCAAAAGTAGTGTCTGGTGTGGGAAGGCCTCTGAGCCTCCCTGCACTTTCCTGGCTAGGAGGCAGGGGGCGCTTCACAGCCTCCTGGGGCTTCTCCTCTGGTCAGAAATTTGACCAGTGTACAGAAGTTATTTAAAGCACTCTAAGTTGCTAAAGTGCTGTTAAAGATAGTGCTTCAAATTTAATACCGCATTTAACAAAGGTTAATTTAAAGCTCTGTATCCATTTTTAAAATGCTGTAAAGCCATTCACTTCTGTTTAGTCATGGCAATGAAGTGCTTTAAATAGCAAAAAAGCAACTTCTGTACCATTAATCCTTTGACAATAGCTCATTCATGTTACAGTGCACAGGGCTGCCATTCAGTGCCAGCAGCAATGGTGGGTGGTGAGGACACTTCTCCACCAACATGTAGAGGCAAATGATAGTGTTTCTTACTGTTATTTCTCCTGCAATAACCCCCAAAAGTGCTGGGTGATGGGTAAGCACAAGAGATTCTGTCTTGAGAGTTTACTAAATACTCCACATTTCATTTCACAGAACCTGATGATTAGCAGTTAGATAGCAAAGACATTTCTTCCAGGCTAAAATTAGTAAAAAACATGGTACTAACAATCCTGAAAAGTTTTCAGCTTTTATTGTCTTCTAGGCATTTGTCATACTTTATGAGGTGGATTTTGGTCATCATCAACATGGGCTACTTTTTGACCAGGCATATACAGATGAAAGGCTAATCCCTTAAACCAGGGGCACATCTACACTTTGCTGTATGATGATGACGTTGCTATGGCACTGTGCTTTAGTACTTCATTTTGGAAATACTGAAGCACAGCGCAGTAACTACATGGGACATGGCTAGCTATCACTGCTACTTAGGTAGTGGCATGCTACAACAGGGGAATGCACTGCTATGGTGAATTAGCTGCTAATCATGTGTATACTTATGTGATTGCTATGTCGCTATAGTGCACCGTACAGTGACATAGCACATCACTACAGTGATGTAGGGAGACGTGTAGATGTGCCCCAGGTGTATCAAATTCATTCGGTCCCATGGGCCAGATAAGGAGGGCAGGGCTGGTCAACGGGCTAGATCAGGCCTACAGACTAGCCCCGTGTGCCAAACCCAGCACACAGGACCGGTTCAGTGCGGGCACTGTATGCAGCAAATGCCCGTGATGAGGCCCAAAGTATGCAAGCTGACTCCAACCTTATACTCTGCTGACCCCAGCCTCGTGGTGCATGAGGCCAGTCCAGGGCATGTGCCTGCATGTAGCACTGCATGTGGCATCTATACCAGACTCACCCAGCACACTGGATCCAGTATTCAGGGTTGGTTTGTAGGCTCAATATGAATTGGCCCCAGATCCAGCATATAGGTCCAGTCCAGCATGAGTGCTGCTTGCAGCATATGCCCCAGACTGGTCCTGTGCACAGCACACACACTGACTCCAGCCCCCGCGCTGTGTGTAGCCTATGACATACTCTGCATCCCAAATGCATACGCTGAGCCAGGACCAGCATGTGCTGCCAGTCTGAGAGCCACAGGCAGCACTGTGAGTCAGATGATAGGACTCAGTGAGCTAGATCCACCTTTATGGCTGCATCTTTGACACTCCTGCCCCAAATGAACCAGTCTTTTTGGTAGAGAGTTTCTAAAAGAAGCTTTAAATGTGTATAAGGCAAAATAAACCTCTAGTATTTTTCATGTGGCACTCAATTACAAAATGGCATTTCAGGCATATGAGTTGCTCACATGACTTGAAGGGAAGGTTGCCTGAGGGAGATACCAGGCTGGGACTCAGATACGGGTTAAATTCCTGGCTGTACTAGACTCTTTGGCTAGGGATAGACATTCAAAACTGTATTGATTCAATCTTTGCAGGTTAATCTAACCTGCAACACTTGAATTGATTTGGAAGTGGATAGACATTCCCTTTTCATTCCAGAAATGCAAGTACATGTCTGCAGTGGCTCAGGCTAGAAGCTGGGGGGTTCCACAGCAGCCCTCCCTTCCCTTCCATAGTGCTGAGCTGAGTGGGGTGTGGTCAGATCCCAGCAGGACATGCTGGTTAGGGAGGGGTGTAAACCCCAAGGCTGCCTGCAGAATCCCAGGCTTCTTCCTGCTGACTGCTCAAGAGGTTCCAATGTTGCTAGCCCCTGCATCTGTTGATGATACTGAGCTTTTCAGTCTCCCTCTCCCTGCTTCTTCAGACTGTCTGCAAACCAGGTCATTTCTAACACCTTTCTGTGGCCCCTTTCAAAGACTGACCAAGTGCAGCCCAGCAGGTTGCTTGTCAGAACAAAGTTATCAACCCATCAAGCTCTACAGAAGAAAAATGTCTCTCATTAGTTTCAAGCTCTTTTTATCTGCAGGGTGCATTTGCATTTGCGAGCCACTAGCTGTCTGACTATATTACAGTGAAATTGGAGACCCACACAGACACCTCTCAGCAGTACCTAGCATGAGGGGAGGGGCATAGCCAGATGCCGGGTCCCTGCTCTGGGGTCTCTGCTGTGAGAGAGGGGCAGGAGGGGAGGATCCCTACTTGAGCAGCCGGGGAAGGGGGCAGGAAGAGGGGGGGCATGGAGGTGGTAGCAGGGGGAAGCCTGGCAGTTGCTGCAGTCTCTCAACCAGCTGGAGCAGTGATAGTGCTCTGGCTAGGAAAGAGAGGGGCAGGGCCAGCCTGAAGCAGACAGCACAGCCCCGGTCAGGGATGCAAAGCATCTGGGATGCTGGACTCTGATTTAACTTAATCAGGAAGGGGTCTGGGACAGACATTGCATAAACCAGTTTGACCCAAATCAGTTAAGTCTGATACTACATTCAACCAGGTTTATCTTAAACCAG
>NW_017728906.1:195976817-195991314 GCF_001723895.1 Crocodylus porosus
AAATCAGTTAAGTCTGATACTACATTCAACCAGGTTTATCTTAAACCAGTTTCAGCCATTTTGAAACTGGTTTATGTGCACTGAACTTCTGTTCTGTTACAGGTTTAAACCCATTTCTGATCACTTAAACCAGTTCATGTGTAACTTCTGTCCCTAGCCTTTTTCAGCCTTTGTCAAATTTCTTTCTCTCTTTGCCCAAGTTCCACATCTGTAAAATGAAAGCAGTGATACTTCTTCTATCTCTCTCCTCCCCTTTGTTGTTTAGGTCATAAAACGAAACTGTTCTCTTACTCTGTATGTACAGCAAAAAGTAAAGCCTCAAATTAATTGGGACCAAATTTGACTTCTCACTACATTAAACAAATTGACAATACAAGTATACTCAAAACGTTGCCTCAGATAGCACACCTCCAACAGCACATATTATTAAAAATACACAGTAGGTCTTCTCCACCCTCCAAAAGAGAGAGAGAAAACTCCTCTTGTTTTTTATATAAAAGCTATGGAAGTTAATAGTGTAGCTGTGAAATAGAGAGGGTCAAATAAGCCGAGTGTAGCATGGGTCATTATACAAAAAGTCCTTCTGGGGATCACAAGAGTTCTGATCTTCCATGGTTCTCTAATGGTCACATATGCCCAGGGCATTTGCTGACAACAGAATGTGAAGGATTTAAAATTACTGTATCTCCCTGTGCTAGAACAACTAGGCATTGGCATTTTTCCTGTAGCCTTCTCTGTAGGCAAGACCTTTTGATGCCAAGTAGTGTGAATTGGCAGTACGCACAGCCCTAGTCTCACCACTATATTTAATGACCTCAAATGTGCTACAGGGTTCCTAAAACCAGCCTCAAAAGTGGCAACCTAAAAAAAGAATTACTTCATCAGAATGACAGTTTTGTGCTGTATTCCAAAAAATACTTTTTGATTTGCACTTCACATTGCTCACTTTCCCTCAGCATAAGTAAAAATTATTCTAAAAATTAGAAAACCCAGATTTTTTTTTATTTAAAGCAATTTCTTTTTGAAAGTTAAATGGCTTATAATAATGAAGTTAAATTATAGCTTATAATAACCTAAATTTAGAATACTCTCTTAAAATAATTTAAATCATATTTTTAACGTTCAA
The DNA here is from genome assembly GCF_001723895.1 of Crocodylus porosus. Classification (NCBI taxonomy): domain Eukaryota; kingdom Metazoa; phylum Chordata; order Crocodylia; family Crocodylidae; genus Crocodylus; species Crocodylus porosus. The sequence goes on from NW_017728906.1 coordinate 195,977,944, forward strand.
ATAGTACATGTTTGCTGCTGAGCTTTTAAAAAGAAACAGAGTACTGAATTGTTAGGAGCAACTGGTAAGCACCCACAACAGCAACTCATTGAAGTGCTAAACTAGTTTTTAGTTATTATTAAAAAATTTAGAAATATTTTCTCTGTTTCAGCTTATTAAACTCTTTCTATTCAGTGAGCGGCAGTGAATTACAAACCATTAGCTATGACATACCATCCTTCCCTGGAACCTATATGGAAAATCCTCAAACAGTTGCAACCCATACTAGAAGAAGACCCAGTTCTTAAAGAGATCTTCCCAGAATCGCCCATCCTGGGCTTTCAACAAACCTTGCCAACCTCATCACTAAAAGCAAACTTCCTATGGCCCAAAGCAAACCAAATGGGTCTAGACCATGCAGGGACAAGAAATGTAAAACCTAGCAAAACGTCTCCACCAGCCCCATAGTAAGTACACCCCACAACGGAACCATCACCCGTCCTGGATCTTACACCTGCACCTCCAGAAATGTTATACGTCTCATCCAGTGCACTAAATGCCCTGATGGAAAATATGTAAACCAAACAACACTGTGTACCAGAATGAACACACGCCGAAAATCTATCAAAGACAAAAATACGCAATTACCTGTGGGTACACACGTCTCACAAGACAACCACTCTCTCCAGTCTCTCAGTTCTAATTCTCAAAGGGGATTTACAAAACACCTTTCATAGATGAGCCTACAAACTTTACTTCATAAATCTACTGGATACAAAAAAATCACAGACTTAGTATAGACATTGCATTTATGGCACATTATAACCTGCCTGATACCCGATAACCCCCGGTCACATCTCTACATTTTATCCCCAGGTCAACATTACCCCCTTTTCTGCCCCCACCTACCTGTCTCCCACCTATTGTCTCCCATCCCCTCTGATCCTCACTGCCACGCATTTGCATTTTCCCAGACCTATTTTTTGCATATTGGCTTTTATTCCACCCAGGAGAACACAAACACCAGCAGATTCTCCCTAACCCTGAAGAAGGGGGTTTGTACCCAAAAGCAGTGGTGAAGCATAGGGGGTGCACAGCACCCCCTGAGAGTGCTGGTGCACCCCCTGACAGCCAGCGTTCACCACTTAGCAACAGGCAGGGGGGAAGGCAGGAGCTCTGGTGCCCCCCTAAAAGCAGTGGCTGTGGAGTGGGGGCACCACGAGAAGTGCTGCTGACACTTACGGGTGCACCCCTGGCACTTATGGGTGCACCCCCAGCACTTCTGGGTTAGTATGATTGGCCGTAGGGGGACCCTCCTCCTGGTCTCTGACTGGCTGCTGGGAGGGGCAAGTGCCCCTCCTTACTCAGGAGGCACCAGTCACCCATGCTCAAAATCCTGCAAAGAACAATTTTTCCAACTATTTAGTTGATCTAATAAAAGACATCACATTTATCCAAATTTACTTTATTATTCAGTGAGTGGTTCATTCAAACTGAGCAGTCCCCAGTGGGGACCTCAGCTTCCCTTACTCTTCCAGTTCTTGAATAAAAATAATACAGGATAGGATGAAGTCTACTAGTTCAAAAATCTTGGGAGACATGATGACCTGAAAAAAATTAGTTCTTTTCACTAACTACAGATAATTCTTCCTTTCTTAATGAAACTGTTAGCTTCCAATGCAAAACATATTTTTTCTCTTGCATATCCAATATATCCAGGTAGTTTTATTTAACTAATTTAAACAATTTTAAAATGCTAATTTTGCAGATTTGTAATTCAATTCGAATATCCACCAAAAGCAGGTTGACATAAATCATTAGTAAAAAGTAATTATCATCCAATAAGTATGAAATGTGTCATTCAAACTTTTTTAACACTGAAGTGTAACATAAAATATAAAAATTAAGAATCAAAAATGTATTTTAAGCTGTATAATTGCTTGAATTAATATGTATAGATGGTGTATCATTTTTGTTAGCAAAAAAGAAGTATCAAATTATAAAAACCAATGAGAATCAACTGTTCTTGAAGAAGATAACTAAAAAGAACAAATGCAAAACAAAATGGAAACTGATTATTTAAATCAAGACTGCCTGCTTGTTGATTTAAATCTTGATTAAAATATGTGATTTAAATCAAGTCAGCCTGTTTTAAATGGCTCTAAGACAGCGTTCTTCCCCACCTCCTCTACAGTCCTTTTAGGTAATTTGCAAGGCTTTTAACACACAAGTGTCAGATCTGTTTATAGGAAACTTGGGTATAATGAAACTCCATTTACAGCAAAGTTTCCTTGGTTGGCTTAGTTGTTCATTTTTTATTTTAGTTTGGTTCAGGGGCTTTGAGCAGGCAACTTGCAGTTCTCAGCTAAAAGAGTGAACGTAAGGAAACCCACAGGAAGCCTGTAAAATGTAAGGTGGTGCAGCACCTTTAAAAGCTTGATTAAGAAAATGGTAAAATGAAAATGTTCACAGAGATATGATAGAGTTAAAACAGAAAACAGAATCCCATGTGCGATAGCCACATGGGTACAAATGTGTAGGATATGAAGGCAGTCTTATCACTTAGTTAGTCATGCAATCTGTGTTTGCCTGGGGTAGGATAATTAGAAATTTTCACACAATGCTATGGTTGTAAGAGAGAGAGGCCCCCATGCATGGTACCTGCATTAGTACATAGCTGTGAGACTATAAGATATTCTTAGGCTTTGACTTTAAGGATGCAGTTTACAGTTGACTGAGGTGAAGTATTGTCCACCAGTGGGTGCATCTACAAGTGTGCTTTACTGTGGAGTAGACTAATTAGCTCCTCAGTAAAGTGCCATAGTCTACACAGGGGTGTATTTGGTATCCATGCCTGTCTGAGACAAAAAAGAAATGCAAAACTCTAGAACCCTTGGGTCAGAGATGATACCTTTTATTAAGAAATCACAAAAAAATTATCTTTTTCTGCAAGCTTTTGGCCACACACACCCTTCCTCAGGCTCAAAGAAAATTAAAGATGGCAAAAAGTCCCCATAGGTAGAAAATAGTATGCACATGTGCTGGTATTAGGGCACAGTGGATTAATTAACAGTATTATCTTATGGTGGAGTAACTAAGTGTGATCAAACGCACATGTGGACTGTGACGGGCTGGCTAGGACACAAGGGTGCTAAAGTGTGAGGGCTGCCAGCTAGCCCTATACTGTAGCCCCCTTGTGCCCCAACCACCCAGAGCCTGTGGCTGACCTTGAATTGCTGCAGGCCTAGGTGCACGTGTAAACGTTGTGCCTGGAGCAGTTTTTTCCTGTGCAAACTCTGCCAGAGTTTATTGTTCCAGCTTAACTGCATATGCAGATGCACCCAGTAGTGATCAGAACTTATAGTGTGGGGGAGGGGGACTTCATGTAGCTCTCTTCATATCGACAGCAGCTGATGGGGTCGTGTGTCAGTTTAATACATCAGCCCAGGAACAAGCTGCAGCATAAACACTATGGTAGTCCATGGGTAGGAATATAAACTTATACCCCCTTTCACAGTAGTAGGGTTTGAATCCTAACCTCCTGTGCAGCTCGCCTTTGAGTAACTGCATTCCACCTAACAAAATTCCCCTTGCAGTCACGTTTGGGTAGGATATTCATATTCATCTCCTGTGTTAATGGTTGTGTTGTGTTGCTGTGCACTATTGAGCAGCTGGTAATGTTCCACCCCAGAGGTATCTGCAGTTCGGTGATGGGTGAAGTGATTATGGCTAACAAGGCACCTGATCATTTGGGATGAAAGGTGTTCCATAAACATAAGCCATTAGTTTAATGCTCAGCAGGTGGCTGGTCGAACTCCACCTACCTGCTTAATAAGATTGTTCATAATTCAGGAGGTGGCAGGTAGAATGCAATGTGTATTCAGACCCTGCTACAGGCACTAGAGTCTCCCTTAAGAACAATATAGATAATTTGGGTCAGCACATACTGAGTGAACAGCTATGTAGTGGGTAGTATAAGCAGTGCATTGGAGAAACTCTAGATGGAGTTGTCCAACTGGTGGTCTGGGGGCCACATGCAACTTGTGTCCTTGGGGCTCCTGCCTGTCCACCACTGCTCCCCCGTTGCTCTGTCTGCAGCAGCATCCAGACTCTCCCTCCCTCTCTGGCTTTCACTGCCTGGCTCCACCCCAGGGGGCAGGAGTGCTGTGTGGTGTGGACTGGCGACCTGAGGGTGACGCTGGGGCTGTGCACCGGGGTGTGGAGTGGAGGGGAACACCTGTATGTGAACATGGTGCAGCAATGGGATATGGAAGACCCTAGTAGATGTGCAGTGCGACAACGGAGGGAGGAGGGCAATGCACGGTGCTGAAACAGGCAGGGGAGCTGCCCACAGGTGTGCAGCCTGCACTGCTGTGGCCCCCACAAGGTGTGCCCGCCAGCTACTAAGAAGTTGGACAGCCTTGCTTTGGAAGATTGGGAGAGTGCTAATGTTGTGGTAAAAGGGAAACACATTGTGATAGAGATCTCTTATTAGACCAATTTTTTTTTTGCAAAAAAAATGTCTTTAATTGCAAGCTTTGGGGCACAAGCGCCCTTCTTCAGGCATAGGAAACAAGATTGTTAAAGTTCTCCTGGGTAGAAATGAAAGTTCATAGGAGACTTAAATTTCATAGATTTCATAGACATTAGGGCTGGACAGGACATCAGAAGATCATCAAGTCCAGCCCCCTGCCCAAAGAGCAGGAAGTCAGCAGGGGTCATAGGATCCCAGCAAGATAGACATTCAAATGTTTCTTGAAGGCATTCAAGATGTGGTAAAATCTCCTGTTTGGATCAGTTCATTTTATATGCAGGTTAGACTCAGAGAAAAGTTGGAATAGTCTGTTTACCTCGAAGTTGCTTGGTGTTGCAGGATGTATTCATATTTCCTTCAAGTTATGGTGTTTCATATTATGTTGTGGTAGTATTCAGAAAGGGGAAGAGCGTTTAGCCATGCCACTTCAGATCATCTAGCCTGATACCAATCACAGGCAAAATAATGGAGCAGCTAGTGCATGTTTCAGTCGATGAAGAATTAAAGGGTAATAATATTATTTAGTGTTGGTTAGCATGGCGATACGGAAAAGTCAAACAAATCTCATCTTATTCTTTAGGGACTTTACAACCTTGATGGATAAAGGGGACTGGATAAATACCACCTCCTTGCACACTTGAAAAGCATGCGTGTTAAAATAGTATTACATGCCACTGATAAAAAGTTGGCATTTCACAATATCAATACATGGATTGACTGGCTAACTGAGGGGCCTTGTTACATTTGATCTGCTCAAACGTTGATCCTTTTTAGCACTAGCTTGAGTTTGAAACAGTCGCACTTTCTGCTAAAAACCTTCTCCGATTGTCCCAGACCTGCCCAGCTTTGACTTGCAACTAGAGGGCTGACAGGCAGGAGCTGGATTCAGGGCTCTAGCAGGGAGTTGCTGCTAGAGGACTGGTGAGCCAGGACAGCCTTCTACCCCTGCTCGAGCTGGGGGGTGTTGGAAAGATGGGGGCTGGGAAGGGGGAGGCAGGAACACGAGAGAGGTGGAGAGTTAACGGGATGGGGGTAGGTAATGAAATAGAAGGTGGAAAGGAACTAGGGATTAGGGAGGGTGGTAAAATGAAGAAAGTCAGCCCCTGAAGGATCAAATAAAAATAGTAAAAAAAAAAAAAATAAACAATAAATAAACAAGAAGTAAAATAAAGATGGTCTCATGGTTTCATACATTGGGATTTCAGATTGGGGTATGGGAGCTCCTGATTATGCTTTCTGGGGTAGCAGGGAGGTGGGAACAGTAATGGAAGGTGCTTTTGTGGGAGCTACTGCCCCTTCCCTAGGAAGGAAGCATCTCATGGGGATCTGATCTGGCCCCCCACCTTGCCATGTTTCCCGCCCCCCCCATGCCCTCCTAGACCCCACTCTCAGACCCACCTGTACCCTGTGACCTGGCTAGCTGGCATATGCTGTGCAGGCTGTTTGCATGAAGTTACACTCTTGAGGGTGGGAAGGTTGCACCTCCAGAGATGGGAGGGGGAAATTGGTTTGGTGCCAGAACCTCCCCTCCTCTCCCTGCTCCCTGGGCAGAAGAGTTCATGGGGTGGAAAGTTGGTCGACACGGAGCAGGAGAGGGATGGAGGGGACTCTGCATCCTGAGATGCTGAAGGACTGCAACTTGGGCTGCTCATCTGTGGCAGGTGGCCACACATTAATGGAACATGAGCTGGGTAACCCGGATCAGAGATAAACCTAGGCTGGAGTGGTGTAACTTTAAGATGCCCAAAGTGTGCTTAAAACTAGTTTCAGGTGTTAATGTGAGGACAATCCAGGGGTTAAGAGCTCCAGGAGTGGCCTTAAATTTATGGGCAACAAGGCCCTGACAGATCTCAGCAAGTTTCCCTCGGTGGGGAATCACCATTGGAAGGGGTTGGATCTAGTGGAGTTGTGCAGGGTACCAGGCATCATACGTTTAGGGGAGAATCAGTACAATGATTATAGAAATATTTTATAAGATTTACTTAGAGCATGGACTTTATTTTGAAACGTTTAGTAAAGAACAATGATGCCAGCAAAGGAACTTATTGCTGCTTCCCTCCAAGCATGGTTGCTGTAGGTATTCAGATACAAAATATGTATTGTTGGGGTTCCTTCTATCTGAGGTAGCGGCAACCAGAAGGTATCACCTAAGGCAGGAGGGGGGGGCAGTCTTTTTGGCAGGTATGCCATAGGTAAGCCTTTCACTGAGTGTCACTCTCATGCCCTTCACTTATCTAGTGACCTGTTGCTCTGCTTTCTGCTCCTTGCCCTCTCTGTCGCTGTTCCCTGCTCCCTCCCTGATCTGCTGCATGCTATACACCTAGAGGCTTCCCATGCTACTTGTGGCATGCATGCTGCAGATTGGTCACCCCTGCCCTAAGGCGTCTCCACAGTGATATGTACACCCTGAGCATTAGCTGGCATACTGGTAGACTCTAATCCATTTACCCTTAACCTTTCTTTTTGGTTAGCTGAACAGACTGAGCTCCTGGGATCTTTCATTATGTGACCTACCTTCCGATCTTTAATCATCCGCATGGCTTTTCTTCCCCATGTTGATCATTACTCTTGAACTATGGGAACCTGAAGGACTCGGGCAGGTCTTTGGGGCTGTGTCTCAGTCTCCTCCAAGAGAAGGATGTACAGGCACTTTAGGCCCCTGGGGTGTCAACGTTCCCTGGTGGACACCCTACCATGCCTTCCTGAAAAAATTCCTAAAACTCTGTCTTCTGAAAGCAGCTCCCCTGATTGACTCATTGATGGTGGCATGTGGGGGATGATCAGAATGGGAGGGACAGATGGTCTGTCAGGTCCGTTTGAGCTGTAGCCAGACGAAGTAAAAGGAAGATTGGTGTTTTTCTGGAAGAGCTTTATTTCCTCCTTGGACTTGTGCTTTGTGTTGAAATTCATCCAGCAGGCTCTTTCCGGCCTTTTGGGCTCTAAGAACACAAAGCTGCATTGCCTCACTATTGTTTACCAAGCTGTTGAGACCAATGCTCCCATACCAATAATAACATCTCACCCTCCTCCCCACCCCCAATCTCCTCTGTAGTCCATTATAGGGTAGTGAGAACGCTACACATTTGAGGCAACGCACTCTAAACTAAGGAAAAGGATGTATTTGACACCAAAAGATACCATCGGGTCAGGTGGGTTTTACAAAGTCATAAAATTTGCCGTTGCTGTAGGCAGCCATGCAGAAAAGGAGTAAGTGATCCCTGTGTTTGGCCTGCTTTTTGGCTCACAACTACAGGCACTTGACATGGATGACTCGTGGTGCAAGGTGTGGGGGTAGGCAGAGTTATAGCTTCCCCAGGACAGGCAAATGTAGAGACGGGCAAATGGGCTGTCTCCCTACAAATGATTTCTTTTCCATGATACAGCTGTGGGTCCTTGAGACAAAAGGCTGCCTTGGTGCTCCTTCTGAAATGGTGCATCTACACTCTAGCCTTGACACCAGGCTGTAACTAGCCCCAGGTGATCTTCCCTGTGACACTGCAAATACCCACGGCAGTTGTGAGATGGGTCTGACGGAGCGCATTTTTATCGCAGTAGAAAAGCTCTGTTGTGTGACATTTAAAGCTTCATCCAATTTCCTGACAAAAAGTTTGCAATTTCGAACACTCAAATTGCACGTTCAAATCCTCCCCTCAAACATCCGCCCCATTTCCTTCTTCCCTCCCTGCACCTTATTTCTTCCTGATGAGCAATTCAGATGGCAAACTGCTTCTGTCCCTTATTCCCATCAGTGACTGTTCAAAGTTCTACCCATGTTCTTATTTTCTTTGCTGAGCTATATTCAGTAAACACATTTGTTTCTCTGGGTAGCGAACAAAAATATCTGCAAGCAAACTCATTTCCCTTCCAAACTGCTTAGGAGAGCAGCACTGAAACAAAGTGGGAAGGAAAGTGCTTTGTCAAGTCTTAGAGGAACAAGAGAGATTTTTTTTTTCTTCGCTATTATTATTGGAAAAGTTCTATTAGTCCCTCAACTTCCTTAGGGACTAGTAGTATCGTGAAAAGATCCTTCATGCAGACACATAACAAACTCAGTGAAGGGCTACATAAGAAAGGGAAAAAATTACTTGCCAGCAATGATGTTTGTCACAGTCCTTCCCCTTTCTTTGGTCCTGCAAAGGAGATTATCCTTCACATAGGGCCATGTCTGTGCTTTTATTTGGGCATCCTCCCAAAGAGAAGATTCAGTGAGTGCTAGCTTGAATGGTGGAAGTGAGAGCTATCAAGTGGCTTGAAGGATGTTACAGGATGTTATTTCTTCAAACCAGGATTGGTCTGGTAAGATGCAATTCCTCAAAACCCGGGTCCCCTCTGTTCAGCAAATCAGTACAACTATTCATTTTTCTTGGTAGGCTTTCTACTCTGATGACTGAATGGACACAGCTTGAATTGAGGCCTATGTCTGGGGAAAATCATGCTCCTACTGGACAGAACCATCTGTTATGCTTGATTCAGCCTTGCGATTCAGTTGAAAAGATGGAGTTATCCATTACTGTATATAGCTCTTTCAGCTGAGATGATGCTCAACTAAAGATTCATAGATGTTAGGGGCTGTGAATTCAAGTTAGATTCATAGACGTTAGGGGTTGGAAAGGACCTTACAAGATCACGTCTGGATTTATCCAGATGTTTTGGTCCAAAGTTGTCCATCATACCAGTGCGGTGTCACTTCCTTTGCACCAAATGGTTGCCACACTCAACCTGAGAGATGGTTAACGTCTTAGAAGGATAATTACCTAAGATAATTCCACCTAACAACACCTCTGTAAAGTACTGATATGCAAACCCAGTAACAATATATGCACACTGATTGCTACACACCTAAATGGCCATCTGTGTGCCTAACTCTCCTGTTTGCACCCGCAGTCATGATAAGTGATGCCTGTTTAATTTTGAATACCCTTCCCATAATGACTTGATCAGTGTCCCATTTTTGATTCAGTGGTAAAACTGGGACTAAACTTCATGAGTCCTGACACCCAATCCCTGCTCTACTCCAAAGTTTTTGAAATACCAAATAACATCCTCAGTGGATGCAAACTGGCATTACATTATTAATTCAATTTGTGTTAATGGAGACTCCCCAGCTTCAGTGTATTTGGAGTCAGTATGGAGCTATACCAGTTCATGCCACTTGAGGACTTGGCCTACTGAATTGACAGGAATGAAAAGACAACCTTTTCTGGTAGGTGTTCAGTATGATTTATTAAGCAACTGGCAATTGAAAATTAAAGCAATTGAACTGAATATATCTCAATTGCCTTTTTTCTGTTGAGGGGAAAAAAATGTTCTCTAAGGTAACTGTTAATAAAAGTAAAGTTAGCACTAGTCTTGCTTGGGGCACAAAGTCTGACACAATGTCTCCACTTGGTAATATTTCACCTAATGGCTTATTAAATGATGATTGAAATATTAGGGTCAGTTGCATCTGAGATGTGGAAGCCCTTGTCAAAGTGGTGAGAACAAAATGTAGTGTTCGTGGAGAAAACTGCAGAGCAAATTAACTGGTTATAAAAAAATGATTTCTACCAATTCTAGAAATCTATACTCTGGAGAATCATAGTTCAATTTTCAGTATCCCACAGTTTGGATTTTGTAGTAAATGTCAGAGTGCAGTGACTAAAGAGAAGGGGCAGGAATACCACAGAGAAATCACAAACAAGAAACATTTCTTAAAGTATCTCCTTTTAATAAAGAAGATATTTGGGCAAGACAGCATATACATAAATGTGTGGCTTTTAAAAGGATAGGTATTTCATTACCCTCTGAAAATGACCCCTACCTAATCATATATTTCCTAAAAATAAAAAGATCTTCATTCTAATATATGGCAAATATGCAGAAGCACTATTGAATAAACTGGGCCATCTGTTTTCTGCATATATAGTGACAGTAGTCACGAACACACAACATCAAACTGTCTAGCTTCTGTGGTACGTCTTTATTGTAGAGTTAACTGTGGTAATTCACTCTCAAGCTATGCTTCTCATGTGACTATAGGTTGCAAGAGAGCAACTGCACTGAAAAATATCACACAAATACCACTCAAATTCCTGCCTCCAGATGGGCACCATTCTCTCTGGTATGGGGTATTAAGGGGGTAGCTTTATCCCATGACTCATAAAACTGCAGTAAGCTGAGCTACACTGTGAATCCCTCCTCAGTGGGAGAACTTGTCTGTCCTTTGTAAGCATATGTGGGGAACTGTAATAAGTCGTCAGCACTCGTGCCTCTAGCTTCACCCAAAGGGACTCGTCTGCCTCCATGCTGGAGGGTGTTCATGTGAGCACCTGACCACAGAATCGGAGAGTACATGGCTGCAAGAGCCCTTGAGAGATCACCTAGTCCATCCTCCTGCTCCAAGCCAAGGTCAGCAATACCTGACCTGTTGCAGCCATGTGTTTGCCGAACTTCATTAATGCATCGTAGTTACGGCGCATTATGTTTAGTACTTGGTTAACTCTCCTTGCAGTTAGCAAGACTTCCTTAATGTCACGCCTCGATATCCCTAGCCACAATTTAAGCCTATTACTTCTCATCCTTCTCGGGACACAGCGAACAGTTTGCAACCTTCCTTTTCTGCAGTAACCTATTGCATATTTGAGGACTGTTCTTGTATTTTCCTGCAGTGTTCTCTACTCTATGCTGGACAAACCCATTTTTTTTTTTCAATCTTTTCTCTGTGGTCATATTTTTGAGGTCTTGGAGCATTTTTGTTGCTCTCTCTGTCTTCTCTCCAGTTGGCCTACATCTTTCTCAAAGTATGGAGCCCAAAACTACATACAGTACTCCAAATAAGTCACTTACCAGTGTGGAGAAGAGAGGAAGGATTACATCACCTCTTACACAGAATGCTCCGTTTTGTACTTATACTCAGAGTTAATATTCAGTTTACAGCTCGCTGTAAGTCTCCCTTCCCTCAGCCTCTGATCCTTTTCTGCAGAATTTCTGCTTATTGTATATTTTTGCAGTTGATTATTCCTATCTAACTGCAGTACTTCTCAGTTGTCCTCATTGAATTGCATCCTATTTATTTCAGACCATTACTTGATTTGTCAAAATCAATTTGAATTCTAGTCCTGTCTTCCAAAGTGCTTGCAACTCCTCCCAGCTTGGTATCATCTGCAAATTTAATAAATGTATTCTCGATTCTATTATCCAAGTCCTTACTCAGAATATTGAATAATACCACACCCAAGACCGATCTCTGTAGAACACCCTTTGATATATCCTTCTAGTTGGACAGTAAATCATTGATAACCACGTTTAAGTACAATTTACCAACTGGATGCGGACCTATCTACATTAGTTTCATATAGCCCATATTTAGCTAATTTGCTTATAAGAATGCCATCTGAGACAATGTCAGAAGTCTTACTAAAGTCAAGATACATCACATCTACTGTTTTTATTCCTATCCACAAGGCTTGTTATCCTGTGATAGAAGGAAATTAGATTAGCGTGATATGACTAGTTTTTGACAAATCCCTGTGGACTGTTACTTATCTCCTATATGTTCTAGGCGTTTGCACATTGATTGCTTACTAACTTACTAGTATTTCTCCAGGAAATAAAGTTAAGGTTAACTAGTCTATTATTGTCTTGATCGTCCCTTTTGCCTCTTTAAGAGGTAGGCATGAGGTTTGCCCTTTTCCAGTCTCCTGGAAACTCACCCATCCTTCACAAGTTCACAAAGATATTCCCCGGGAGCCCTAAGGTTGCTTCAGCCAGTTTTCTCAGTACTTTCAGATGAATTTCATCAGGCTCAGAAAATGTAAAAACATCCAACTTATCGAAATGGTCTCTAACCTGCTCTTTCTCAACTCTAGCATGACTTCTTACCCACCTTGTTGCTGCTGCCAAATATTTTAGCCATATGTTAATATTTATAGTGAAGACTAAAGCAATGATGGCATAAAACATTTTGTTCTTTTCGGCATGTCCTGTTATTAATCTAATCGTCTCTCTGTTCAGCAGCTGACCAAGTCTTTTGTCTGTCTTCCATGCAGCAGGAATGTAATTACATAAAAACATAAGAAATGTTGTACAGGGTCAGAGCAGTTATCCATCTAGCCCAGTATCCTGTTTTGGACAGAGACATCACCAAACAGAGTGGCATCCACTGGCTTCTTGGACTTGTTCAAGGAGCAATGGGTGCTGGCCAGAGTCCTCTACCCAGTGTGCCCCAGTGGAGTACTCATTAGTAATTTTGGCCCACGCTCCCATCCCTGTTTTTGCTTTAGGTGTCCCAAGTAATCTTTGTTATGCCCCTACTAGCCTCCGTAATTCAAGGAGGCTTGCAGTTCCCTTGGTGGGCCTAGGCCCATGTTTCTCCTGGCATAAGAAATATGCCTTTGTGCTTTGGAAAGACAACATATGAACAGGGTGCATCTAGAGTGATCTATCCCATCATACCTTCCCTGGCAGCTACTGTCATTGGTTAAGAGATGCCAGAGGACACATCCTTGTCTGTTCTGTTTAATAGTAATGGATCTGCCAGTCCTTTTTTTTTCTGAACCTGGCTGTACTCTCTGTCTCAACAGCCTCCTGTCATAATAAGTTCCACAAGTCAACTATGCGCTGCATTAAAAAGTCCTTTCTCTTGTTAGTTGTAAACCTGTGCTCTGCTAACTTCAGTAGGTACCTCATAGTTCTTGTATTCTGGGACCTGGTGGACAACAATTCCCCTTTTTGCTTTGTCCACACCCTTCATGATTTTATAGACTTCATAGATTTCATAGGCATGAGGGCTGGAAGGGACCTCGGGAGATCATCGAGTCCAGCCCCCTGCCCAAAGGGCAGGAAGTCAGCTGGGGTCATAGGATCCCAGCAAGATAAGC
>NW_017728906.1:195991325-195996179 GCF_001723895.1 Crocodylus porosus
GCCGATTAGGTCATCCCCCGTAGCCAGTACCAGGTCGAGCAGTGCTTTGCCTCTCATTGGCCCATAGACTTCTTGAGTCAGGTAGGATATGACTTCTGTCATATCTCCTCCCCTAAGTCTTCTCCTTTCCCAACTGAAGAGTCCTAGCCTTTTTAGTCTCTCCTAGTATGGGAGCTGTTTCGTACCCCTGCTCATCTTGGTTACCTTTCTCCATACCTTTTCCAATTTTACAGCCTTTTTGAGATACGGAGACCAGAACTGCACTCAGTATTGAAGATCTGGACACTCCATGGATTTGTATAGTGGCTGTTTTGTTTTCAGTTCCCTTCTTAATGATGCCCAACATTTCATTAGCTTTTTGGTCAGCAGTGCACGTTGTGCTGATGTTTTTAAAGAGCTGTCTACCATGACCACAGAGCATTTGCTTGTTACCCTTTAAATCCTTTGCTAGTTGTATCTCATTTTGTGGCTTCATTGTTCTGATTGTGTACCTGCCAAATTGTGTGCTCTTTGATGCCCATCTTCAGAGATTTGATCTAGTTTCTACTTTTTGTATGGTTGTTTTTTGAATTTGGGGTCACTGAAAAAGCTTGTAATTTCCTATCTTCCCTGGCATTAGAATAGTTTGTGTTTGACCCTACCTTCAAATGCTTTTCACATTTACTTGTTTCCCATGGCATCTTGCCTACCGACACTCTGAGCTTGTTGAAGCCTGTTTTCTTTATTCTGTTCTTCTGCCTCTTTCCTTTCCTAAGAATCATGAGCTCCGTCACTCTATGGCCACTGTCACCCAAACGTACACCCACACTTTCTTAACAAGTTCCTCTCTACTGGTCAGAATGAAGTCTAGAAGAGCCTCCCATCTGGTTACTTTCTCCACCTTCTATACCAGAACCTGTCCAGAACACAGTCCAAAAATCTTTATTGATCATCTGTGTCCCACTGTATTACTTGCATGATCATTTGAAGTCATAGTCCTTCATTACCACATTGAATTATTCTGTTAATTATTCTAAATAAAAGCATCCCCCACCAGATCTTCTGATTTGGTTTGGTAAGATAGACCCCACCATGACATTTATTTTGCTCCTTTACCTTTATCTGGATCTTTTTGCTATTCTAACTCCTGCTACATTCCAGATCCCAGAGCAAGGGCATACATTCTTGACATGCAGGGCACCACTTCCTCCCTTTTTTTCTTCTGTGTATCCTTCTTGTACAAGCTGTACTCTTTCTTCTTTATAAATATTCCATTCATGCGAGTTATCCTACCATTATGCCAATTAACTGCTATACTCTTTTGGATAGTACACGGACATCTAAGATGTTCAACAGATTTACATGCTAGTTTACTTCTTGTTTCTCCTTATGATTCCCCTTGTAGTTATTAGCATTTTGTCCATAGCACCATGGCTCATACTTACCTTTGGGCTCAGGTCACGTGCCTTGATTGAACCAAATTTGAAGTCCTCCTCACTAGGTCAGCAAGTCTGTGACTAGGGATGCTCTTTGTCTTCTTTGTTAGATGGACCTCTTCTCTGATCAGCAGTCACCTTACTTTGGAACACAGTCCCCTAGCTGAGGAACCCAAATCTCTCCTGGTGACAGTGTGCAGGACCATGTATTCCAGGATGCATCTCCCTGCCTGGGCATTTACTCTTGACTGGAAGGGTTGAAGGTGACAGGACCTGTGCCCCTAAAGCACAATACTCATGTCTAGACCAAACCATAAGCTGCTTCCTATGCTATTTCCTATCACCATCTTCTTGTGGTTCTTCAGGGTTTCTGTCAGTGTGGACCACTCCTCATATAGTTTCAACCTACGATGTGAAATTTTATCCCTCTTCTCCTGTCAGTTTCAAAGGAACATAAGAGCAGGAAGTACCCCATATGTCATTGAATCCAGTTCCTGACCATCATAGGCCAATGTGCCATGCCATCCTGCCCATAAACTTCCTCTACAAGAGTTAGTCCTGGAATTAGTAAAAAGTTTTGACTTAGGTTCTTCTCCCTACCTAAGCTCCCTTTGTGTCTAAAAAGCCCAGCTCTAACAACTGTGCTTCTTTGTGCTCCTATTTGCTGATTATCCGCTCTCCCTTCACGCCCCCTTCCTGTAGATAGACTTGGTTGAAATGGTTTGTTTCTATCTCAGTCATTTCCTTTACCCAACCAAAGTCTGGTCATCAAGGCTAACAACTCCTGCCTTTGTTCTGTAGCATCCTTCAGATGGTGAGTGCTTCATGTTCAGGACCTTATCATTCCTGCACTGACTCATGGAAGATTGACACATTCACTCATATGGTAGGTTTCATAAAACTCATCAGGATAAGTTGTAGAGACAAGTTCTCTAACCTGTAGAGAGAGGGTGTCTAACCCGAACAAAATTTGGGGAACAAAAACTGCTCAACTGGGGTGCATTACATTTCCTGGAGATTTGTGACCAGGAACTGATGAAAAAAAGATGGACTGTCCAGTGGATCCAGTCAGTAAGTTGTCCGTGTTCGAGTAGGTAACAAACAAATCCTCTCTTTATCAGCAGGATTGTTTCACTAAATATATGTCAACTTAAATTGCTTTGAAAGGATTCTCAGTGCTGAGCTATCCACCACTTTCATATGAAAAAGGCCCCTACTTTGTACAACACGCCGAATGAAAGGCACGATAGAACTGTAATGCACTACTATTATTACATCAACTCTGGGTCTCCTTTTTCTAACAGATGAGCACTCAGATATAAACTGACCAGGGTCTGAGCATTTGAAGTAAGAGTAGAATCCTTTGGGGATAATATTATCAGAAAAGTAATACAAGGCAGTATTTGTACTAGCTACTCTGAAATTTAACAGCAGTCATCCTCGTACTGGCATACTTTTAAATATCATCTTTCATTTCACAGCAAACAGCAATATCCCCTAACAGCATTAGGACAGGAGGCGAAGGAGAATATACTGTGCCCAAATGAATCTTCAGGAGGAAATATTGGTAGGCGCATGCATAAAAAGCGAAGCCTTGGCGAATTTCTGGGTGTTCTGTAAAAACAGTGACAGTGATGCGCCAGGCAGGGGCTCGCACTGAATCTTAAACAGAAAGAGCAAGTAATAGAGTACACTGTTGAGATGCTTCTTGTGAAGGAGCACTCAGGCACTACATGTCACAGTTGAACTGCTACCATGATACCATGATGCCTTTTTATGTACTCGCTACCCTGTGATCTGGAAAGAAAGCTTGACAATATGCCTGGAACAAATCCAAGTGGGAGAGCTTTCAGAATATCTTTGTGGGGTGTATTTGTTTATACACAGAAAATACAAATTTATGACACCTGCCTGGGCTCTTGACATTAGCTGAAGGAACAGGGCAAGATGGAAATAAAGAAAAGCAATTGCCCAAGTGCTTAAAGAGCATTTGGAAATAGGAAGAGATTGAAAACATTATTTTTCCCCCTGTGGAAGGTTATAGTCTAAATATGCAAAAAGAGCACAGGCTATTGATTAGCTTCACGTTGCACTGAGCTGATTTCCTGAACAAGCTCAATATCAATAACTCAAAATCTGGGAATAAACCAATGAACATGGACTGTAGTTGACCTTAATAATAACCTCCATGCAATCTTTGTGGTAAAAGGGAAAGGCAAGCATTGATGATAACGAAGGCCCTGGATTGAGCGCATATTAATATGCACAGCCTTCAAACACTCTTCTTGCTAGAGTTCCATTTCATGAGCAAATTGGATCAGACTTAAAAGAGCACTGTTGATACCTAGATCCACAAATCTGATGCCTTTTGTCCTTTTGTTCTGACCAAGAGATGTCAACAGGGAAGGTATTAAAGGACAGTGGGCTGGGAGTCAGGAGAGACATCCTGGCTTGTGCCACTGATTTGCGGTGTGACCTTAGGACACTTATCTTCTCTGGGCTTCCCTTCCCCATGTCAATATTGATTGTCTCTTTAATATCCTCTGAGCAGTAGGGTGCCAGTGATGCCGTGGTGATGCAGACTGTATATTATAGAGGATAATAGCAAAAACTGCTTCCCCTAGTAGTCCTGCTATGATAGCATGCACTTCTGGAAGTGGATTTCATTTTTTTCATAACTTCCTACCTGTAATTTACATAGCAGAAAAAGTGTGTTTGGCACTTTGGCCTAATTGATTTAGGATCACAAATCTCATTAAGAACCAAGAAAGCCTAGGGGTTTTGGAAAATCCTACCGTGATACTTACAAATCTAGGTCTGTGTGGAGAGAGCATGTCAGACCTTTCCACACACTCATGTCAAAATAGCAATCCCTGCACATGAGCAAGTGTGAGTAGTTCCATCGTGTTCCCATAAGGACACATAAACCCTTAATACTGGACAGGGACTGGGTCCTTTTACCCCTCCATACTGGTCCATGTAGTGCACATCATGACATAGATCCAAAGGAAGATTATGAGCCCACCAATGTGATGTCTCCATGAAAAAGGCAAGTGACACCCTAGCATGTATCGGGTGAGAGATGCCCAATAAAAATAGAGCAGCCTTAATGCCTTCTACACGGCACCGGTGAAATGTCTTCTGGAATGCGGTGTATAATCTGCTTCCCCATGTTCAATAAAGATGAACTCAAACCAGAACAGGACAGAGACTGAAATATTTGGTACAAGAAAAATGGGTATAAACTGGCCAGGAATAAATGTTTATTGGGAATTGGAAGAAGGCTCCTAATCATGAAAGCAGTGAGTTTCCAAATCAGCTTTCCAAACGGAGCAATGTGGCAAAAATCTAATTAGGTTCAAGGTATAGCTTAACAGGTTTCCAAGAGAGTTTCTAGTGATATAGTTGCTTTTGATAGCAGGGGACTGGACACAGTGGT
>NW_017728906.1:195996279-196010034 GCF_001723895.1 Crocodylus porosus
AAGAGAGTTTCTAGTGATATAGTTGCTTTTGATAGCAGGGGACTGGACACAGTGGTCTGGGAGGTATTTTCCAGGCTGCTGTCCTGTGTTCTAGTGGCACTTGAAATCTGCCCAGCACTGTATACTTGTTTAGCTTCTCCCAGGTGTCCCTTTTCCTTTCTCAACAGCTGTTGAGGACAAAAGAGATCCACAGTGCTTCAAGTCACTGTAGTGGGAATGCATTGAAGAATACCTGTATTTGAAAACCTTCTTTCCCAAGTAAGCAAGAAAGGGTAGTTCTAAATTGCCGGCTGTTCCAGATATAAAGAGTGACAGGGCACACAGAAGAAACTAAGGATACGTAGTGATGGCTTAAGTGCATGTATAAGATAACCTGATATGTCTGTATTATTTACATCTATTACAAACATGCCTATACCCATTTCCAACCAAGATCCAAGATTGCATTGAGCTTGATACTGAACACGTACACAATCCCTACTCTAAAGAACTTACAGTATAAACAGACAAGATAAGAAGAAGTTGTCATTCCCTGTAGCAGGACCCAGCCCCAGGGGTGGCCATGATGCCCCCCTGGTGGCCATGCACCCACCCTGGCTCCCTGGGTCTCTGTCCTTCCCTCTCGCCTGCCATGCCTTGTTGTAGTTAGTTAAATTGATGGAAAGGAAGAGAAGGTGCTGTAAGATCCCACAGTGTGCCCTCATCCATGCTTGTAACCAGTGAGTTCCTCCAGAACTACATAGGTCTCAGACTAACCCCTCAGGCATTAGGTGGGCTCTCCTGGCTCATCTGTGCTCCAGCACAATAATCACCTTAAGGGCTAATTCTGTGGCCTCTGACCTCCCCTACAGCCATGCCCATGACATGCAGGTGTTACCAGCTGTCACTCAAGTGGGGCATTTCACCGCCTGCCATTATAGCCTTTTACACCCTTGTTGGGGCTTGGGTCTGCTCAGCCTTTGCACCTTTTCTCTTGCTGGTCCCTTGTGCCTAAGCCCACAGTACTGGACCTGTCTGCTGGGTTCCAGCCCCTGTCTCGCCCTGCTGGGGTCTGTTTTTGCCCTTCCTGGGCTGCACACCCTTGGCCCTAGCTCTGTCCCTTCTGGAGTTGTGTTCTGCCCCTCTTGGCCTCCGGCCTGCTATTGCCTCTCATGGGCTTGCACTCTGGTCCCCTTGGCCTCAGGCTCTGACTGCCCTGAGTCCATGTCCCTAGCAGGGCTCAAAGTCACCATGTTCCTCTCAGGTACTACTAGGATCTCCCAGCTTCCCTGATAGCCCCTTCTGGTCTACCAGTATAACCTAACCAAATAGGGAACCCTCTGACTACAACACAAACCTTCCCATCTGGCAAAATAGATGCTATGAAGGAAAAAACATGCTACCACTTTAAGAAGAAAACTTCTTCTGCCCCCTCATCATTGCACCGTTTACTTTGGGAGGAGCCTCCAACTTTGGCTGCCACTGCTCTCTGCTGCTCTGCTCTGGTTTAAGGTTCCTTGTGTAGCTCTTCCTCTCCAGGGAGCTCCTCTCCCTGGAAACAGTGAGGCCATACTACTCTGCAGGAGTATCTGACCCCTTGGTTTATAAAACTCCCCAAGCTCTGCCCTGGCTAGGTGGCTCCCCAACCACCCACAAGTCTTTCTGATCAGAGCCTATTCCCTGCAGTCAGCTCCTCAGGTGCAGTGTTTCCCTCCACCTGGGGGGCTCTTTGCTGTATCTTACCCCTTGAAGTAACAGGGAGCCTCTACCCCATTCTGCAGGTAGGGAACTGAAGGCCAGAGAGTCTAGAGGTTAGTTTTCAAAATTAGCTTCAGTGTGATCTCTCAAAGGGTGGAAGGCCAATCGAGAGCCAGTCTGGAGTTGATTGTTAGACAGTCATCTTGGGCAAAGTTGCACTTGAAGCCAGTGGACTATATAACTACACACTAGCTTGGAAATTCAGGACACGTGTGTCTCAAGTTTGGTGCCAGGAAATGGAACAACCTAAAATCATTCTGTATTTGTGAGAATGGAAGTTATAAATCCTTTGACTCCTGCACCTGCCCCATCCACTGAAGCAGGTTTCTTCCCATGTAGTATCATCTAGTTGTCATAGACATCTCGTGTTCAGTACAATACTTAAACAGGGGGAGTAAAAGATTTCAGTGAAGCTCCATCTGGACAGAGCTTTGAACACAGATCTCAGTTTTGATTTCTGATAAGATTCTCATCCGGACCTTTATTGTTCCATATACTTCCTGTCCTAGTGCGGTTCATTCAGGCTGTTATATTTCGTCTGTTCCCTTTCATCACTAATGCTTTCTGCTTAGCACAATTATCATCACTTCAGTCTAATATTTTCCTTAGTAGCTGGCTTAGTATTTATATCTAGCATTTGCCCTCAAAACTTTTGACACTGGGTAGGGGAGCAAAACAATTAAAACATAATATTCTGCTACATGATGATAATTCTCCCTCGTTGGTGAACATTAGAAAATGACATTATTGTAAAGACCCAATTACCTTTTTTATGAGCATTGTATATTTGGAAAGTAATAACACAGAGTTATAAAACCTAGATGATTAGGAATCTCAAAGATGCTCTGCATTTTAAGAGGGGGGAAAATATTCTTTTAATTGCAGCTGAGCTCAGACCGACCAATGATTAGTTACTTTCAAAGCAATAAACATTACCTGGGAGGCAATAAAAGGAAACACAGGAAAGTTATTTGATGAATGGTTCCCAGCAGGCACAAGGTACAAAGAGGGAATGTGGTTTAGTGGTTAGAAAAACAGCCTGCGAGTCAGAACTCTTGGGATCTATTCTAAGATTTGCTACTGACTTACTGTATGGTCTTGGGCAAGTAGCTTCAGCCTTTCCATACATAATTTTACCCATTGTTAAATTGGGTCTCATAATATCTACCACACAGGGGTGTAGTGAAACTTAATTCATTAATGTTTGCCAAATCCTTTAACAGAAGCTAGGTAAGTGCAAAGTATAGCACACACAGCATTTGCTAAAACTGAAAATAGGCAGAGAGGATGTAAATGGGGTAGGCATAGGTACCAGGACTGTAGAGAATGGATTGGGGTGGGCACAACTGGCCTTCTAGTTAGTCTCATCTTGAAACATCTAGTCAAACATTTAGCATTGGGCATCTTTCCATTTCTAGGAATGGTTGTAATGGGCTGTGTTGGTTTTGCGATGGTGACGGAAAGGTATGGAGCACAATCCTTGCCTGAATATTTATAGCATCCAGGCATCTTACCACATAATTGCACTTTGCCACAATGCAGAACTCTTCCTTTTAGACCTGATCTACCAATTAACCAGTAGGGCTGGGGAACAGAGGACAAGCCAGGTATTGGCCATTGCTGAGTCTGAGCAGACTTTCCTAGATACTCCCTAGATATACCCCCCAACCTTTGCCTGTACAGATGCAAATTG
This sequence comes from Crocodylus porosus, assembly GCF_001723895.1. NCBI lineage: Eukaryota > Metazoa > Chordata > Crocodylia > Crocodylidae > Crocodylus > Crocodylus porosus. The sequence goes on from NW_017728906.1 coordinate 195,999,710, forward strand.
AGGGCCACTTTTGTTAGTTATAATGGGTAATGACCAGAACAGAAGTGATCTCCTGGGGGCTGTTTTCTTATACAAAATAGGATGGTGCATCTTCAGCTGAATACAACAAACAATTAAAAACTAAGAGCCTCCTAAGTCATTCCTCAATGAAGGCTTGATATTTAAGAGGATGTTGTTGTTAGGTAGGCTTGGCAAAATAATGTGGGAACTATCTCCTGCATACTAAACCACTTTCCTTAAGAAAAATCTACTACTGCCTGTTAAAATAAGTATTGGAGACTAAACACTGGAAACCATTCTACTGGCTTCCAAGAATCAAAGTAAAATGTTTGGGCACTCAGTGGTGCTTTCTTAGATCTATGTTGACACCAGTGGTGATGTTAAAGCATGACAAAAGGAACCCAAGATTCACAAGTGATAAGAGAACAGAGTTTCTGGATGCTCATTTGAGGTAGAATATGTTTCAGCATTTGCAGCCACTATATAGTGGGTGCTTCTGCACTGAGGCTGCCCCTGAGAAGTGCCCTGCCTTTCTTATCAGCACTAGGCCAAAGACTGGGAAGAAAACTATTTTAGCCTCTTTGGAACTGCTTGTCCTTATTTCCTCCATCTCAGCCAGGATATGGTCTGATATCTTAAATACTGCTCTTAAGTATTTAAATACTGTTTCTTAAGTCTTTTAGCAGGTACTGGATCTTCCTTGGAATATAGAAAGCTTCAAATGGGCCATATCCAAACCACGTGCACCAGGGACACATGCTGTCCAATAAACCAGTGAGATCATTTCCTCCCACTGTCAAAGCAGCCCCAAGAAATCTGATGCTGCATGTATGTTTGGTTTCCTAGGGGTCCAATTTTACACATCATTTACACACATGACCTGGCTAAGTCTTCTTGAGAACTGTTCTAGCTCTTTGCATTCATTTTACTTGCTGCTGCAATCTCTCAAGGTGAGGACACCAGACATTTACTACAGAGTTTACCCCATGGTAAAAGTGAACAACATACAGCCCTACTACAGAGTAAGCCTTTCTTTCCCAGGATGAAGTCAAGCCTCACAAAGGATCTTTACTCCCCTACTCACTTTTACCTGGAGCTAGCTATTTGGTCAATGCAAGTTGCATCTCCATTATCCACTGACTAGATAGCACCTACTAAGGGCAGCTTGCTTGAGAGAGATCACATACTACTTACTAGGCAATACATTTCCTATTAAGTAAAACCCAGGATTGATTGCTCAGTAGTAGTCATGCCGTGTTCCCATGCCTCCACTTCAGTGTCTGTCTGTCTATATATTTGACATGCAATCGTTTCCTTTGAGGCTGATGCTTGTACCAGGGCCTAGATTGTTGATGTCCAAGGCACTGACATGTCATTTCAAATTGTCTGCAGCCGGGCTCTCTTAGTAGCATCTCTTTACATAGCAAGGCTACTAGCTGGGTTCCTGATTCAGGGAAGCTCTTAAGTGCATATCTAGTTGACTTCAATGGGATCCAAGCATGTGCTTAAAATTAAGCATGTGCTTAAACACTCTCCTTCCTTAGGGCCTTTGAGTCCAATCCTGTGAGGACCTTTGCAAGGGTGTGAAAAGCCTTCATTGAAACCAGAGAGAATGGGGAATATACAGGATTGGACCATTACACTGGTGTTTTCAGTTGTCTTTATTATTTCTGTGGTCCGTGACTTTCCCGTTGCTAGCAGTGACTCCTCCATTTGAGCTTCCTAGACGCATTGACACTTTTATTCCTTTTATCAGTTTAAGCATGCCTGGGACTCGTGAGTATTTGAATGGAAATGCTGATTGGACACAGTCACTGGAGAGCATCTGCTGTGAACTTATCTAGTCCCCATCATTGCACTGCATTTGTTACATTATTTCCAAGTTTATTTTCCTGAAAGTTTTGATTGATTAGATAGTTGTAGCTTCTGGTAGTAGTTTCTCATATAGCAATGCAGTATGCTATTAAACAGCTCCTGTTTTCTGCTCCAGAAGTAGCTGCATTATAGTGGATAGTGAAGGGTTTCCTATGTATTCCTTACTTATTTTGCTTTGGAGTTATGCAGCATTAGACAGTATCTGGAAAGCCATAGATGTCTTTCAGTAAAAGGCCATGCAATATACCTTTCAGTCTGCCAAAGCCCAAAGGTGGGCTGTAGTGTATGACAAGGACTCAAGGTGTGGAGCACAACAAATATTTGTGTAGGAAATTTAAAATGCTATGAGATCCATTCCTTTGAATAAGCAATTCTTGCCATACCCTCAAAATTGTCCATTTCTGAGGTAATAACCTCAACAAGCATGTCACCAACAAAAAAGTCATACCTAGTAAGCGGGACATTTGAGACACCGGAACTACGAAGTTAACAAACTTCAATTATTACTATCAATGATGTTATACACTGGGAATAGCCTCCTTTACAGAATGAGAGTATTTCTGACTCATCAGAGGCTCTTCACTCATCACTTAGGATTTTCTGGCCTGTTAATTTTAATTTTCTCACTCATTTTGTTTAAAATGTTCATTATCTCATCACCAACAGAGTAAGTCAAGGGTTGTTGGGAGCAGGCTCTATGAAATTGTCCAGCATCAGAAGCACTGCAAAGTTGAATTCGCTTCTCCAGTGGTTATGCAAATTACATTTTCTGAGTTATTTGATGGTAACAGGAGATTGAAGGCCGGTTAGTGCAAGGGTAGTAAGGAGAGGAGGGAGAAATGGTGACCAAAATTAGCTGCTAGTAACAACATCCAGTTACTTAGCTACTGTACCTCCCACGTGGTACAATCTGTAGCCTTCTTTCACTATAAGGAGCAGTGATTATGCTTTATAGTTAAAAGGGGATTTTTTTTAATTACAAATTACATCTGATGAATATTCAGCATCCATCTTGCTTGTATACATAAGCTGATGTATTTTCTAGGCAATGTTCAACCTTTTTGTTCAACACTGTCTTCAGTGAATGCTTTTGGCACCTCTGAAAAGATCCTCATAGGCCTGGACTCAAAAGGCCTAAGGAGGTTGAGTGCTTAAGCACATACTTCATAGTTTCATAGTTGGTCGGGTCAGAAGGGACCTGAGCATATCATCAAGTCCGACCCCCTGTCATGGCAGGAAAGAGTACTGGGGTCAAATGACCCCAGCAAGATGACTGTCTAGCCTTGTCTTAAAGCTAGACAATTACTGAACTGTAAGCATGTGGTTGAAATCCTGCTGAAATCAACTGGATGCGTGCTTACAAGTTTTCCTGAATCAGGAATCCTGCTAGTCTTGCCTGGGGATAGGGCTGTGCAGTTCGTTGCTCGGGTCTGACTCCTGGATGGAGCGACCAGGGTAAAAAATGGCTTTGGTCAATATAAGAGCAAAATGTTATGGCCCAATCAAAAATGGATTTCTTTCCAAGTGTTTTTAGTAAAAGCATAACTCCTTGAGTCTGTTCACAAAAATGAAGAGGAGAGGCACTTGTTATCCCCTATTGGGAAGGAGGAAAGAAGGACTGGGAGAAGGAAGACGTAGGGTCAAACCCACCTCTATCTGATAAACACTTCCTCACTTGGGTTTGCTGAGAGAGAATGCAAATATCTGTGCCTGTTTGTTAAGGAAAACACCAGGATTCAAATTCCCGTCCCAATGACTATTCATGTGTCGTCCACAAAGTATACTAGATTCCACCCAGGAGATCATAGGAAACCCACCCTGCAACATAGCCCTGTTATTAGGGAAGTCACACAGGAGGCTGAATCAGACCCATGTCTTTCATAACCTGGGTGACTCCTAATGACTAGGTGGTAGCCTCTGGGGACACATCAATACTGCTCCTGCCTAGGTGTCCAAGACTCCTTGTGAAGCTATCTAAAAACTAACCAACTGAGTAAAACCGGTTTGTTTGTGAGACACTGAACTCAATTTTTCTGGCATTTATTTTTTTTCCCCTTATTTTTTCTTTTTTTACTCAGCTGAACCTATTTGCCCTATTCATCTCACATTGTCTAATAGCTTCAAGCTGACCGAAACCACATTTTTCAGTGACTAAACTGTTCTCTGGGGGGGAAAAAAATCATCCACACTTACACAGAGAGAAGAGAACTTTTGCACAGCTATTTTTGTCGGGAAGCTTAAAACTGTTTTCAAGCCTCACAGGTTTTAAGCAACAATGAGCTGATGAGGCAATGTTCGCATTCAGATCCGGGCTGGGTTTTTGATAAGGGTTTCAGGTTGAAGCAGGCCAAAGTGTCAGGTTTGTGCTCTGATTTCATAACAGCAGAAGCTTGCAGGCTTCTCAGATAAGGTAATTACCTTCTGCTGAGAACTAAAACTGGGAATGATATAACATTTCTAATTTTGGATCTGACTGGGTGCGTCTACAGGAGATGCTACGGCGCAGCAGCAATGAGCTGCTGAGCCGTAGCTTGTTGGTACCGTGCAGTAGCATTGCCGGACAGTAACTGTGCAGCGATGACACTGAAGTAGTAATGAGCTAATGCACAGTAGCATTGGAAAAAAACTGTGCAGTGACGGTACTGGACAACTCCAGTTACTGTGCAGTTATTTAGTACTTGTATATGCAAGTACTAAATAACTGTGCAGTCCACCACTCATAAAGACACGGCCACCGGGAACCAAAACAGTACAGCTAGTTTCAAACCAGAATATTCAGATCCCTTCCCAACTTGCAAATGCAAAGGGATTCACATTCACTCACCTCCGGTTTTCAGATCCAGCACCCCAAGGTATTCTTGCCACTCTGCAGATCTGGAAATATGAAAATTGAACTTCCATCCTTTTTTTTTTTAACTCCCCAGGTAACCCTGCCCTGCCCTAGCCATGCCCTCCCAGGCTAAGTACAGACAGCCAAAAAGCCCAAAGTTGAATCGATTCATTCTTTGCAGGTTAGTTTTAAGCTGCACAGAATAAATTGAAACGGAAGTGAACAGACATTTACTTTTGATTCGGGTAATGCAGCCACATGCCTGCAGTGGCTCAGGTCAGCAGCCGGGGGGCACTACAACACTTCCTCTTCCCACTGCCCCTGAGGTCTCTGGGATTTGCAGTCCAGCATTACAGCAGCATGACTCTGTAGGGTTGTCAATCACTTCCTCTTCCTACTTCCAGGTCCACGGTCTCAGCCAGCAATAACTTTCAGTAAGTTTAGCAGGGCAGGGTGGGGGAAGAGGTGTTTAACTGGGGGAAGGGGGATTTAACCCCCCTACTGACCCCAGACCCCAGCTGAGTCCCTGCCTCGCCCCCCACCCCACCCCTTCTCTGCTTGAGCAGGCAGCCCTCATTTAGTTTGAACCAGGAAGGGTGTCTCGGACAGAAGTTTCATAAACTGGTTTGACCCAAATCAGTTCAATCTGATACTACATTCAACCAGGTTTATTTTAACCAGTTTCAGCCATTCTGAAGGTGGTTTATGTGCACTGAGCTTCTGTTCTGTCACAGGTTTAAACCAGTTTCTGATTACTTAAATCAGTTTATGTGCAACTTCTGTCCCTAGCCTGTGTTTTCTGATTTAGACCCTGAGATTCTCACTGGTCCACCATTTAGGAACTCTGTTTTCTGAAGCTTTCCTCTTACATAGGTAGGGTGACCATATGTTCTGGATTGGCCAGAACTGTCCCAGATTTTGAAAACTGTCTCAGTTTCCCGGCCCTTTGAGAAAATTGAAGCAGAAGTCCTGGATTGGCAGGAACCTGCCCGCACTGCAGCTCTTGGGCATGTGCAGGTGGGTTCACACCAATCCAGGACTTTTGCTTCACTTTTCTTCAGGAAGCCCAGCCAATAAGCTGCTCCCTGGCTTGGACCCCACTGGGCTGGAAGTGAAGCTGCTTGCACAGTAGAGTCAGGGGAGGGGTGTGCACAGAGAGTTGTGAGGTCATGCGTGTGTGTGTGTGCTGGTGCCCCCTTCACCCCCTGTCCAAGATTTTCTTACCCTGTCCTGGATTTCCTTCAAATTATTATGGTCACCCTATATATAGGGAAGGGAGATTTAGTGAGCTGTGTTAGCCTGAAGTCAAGCAGAAGACAGAGCACTAGCATCTTCAAAACCAACTGGTTCCAATATAAAAAAGAGCAGCTCCCAATTTGCAGAGTCAGGACTGTAAGGAGGAGGGTGGACTTTATTGTCAGAGCTTTGTGCTCTGTCCCTTGTTTTGCCACTGACATGCAGTCACATCAGGTCAGATTTTTAAAGATAGTTAGAGTTATTGCAACCGAATTTCTGCGAGGTTCAGTTTGCCCAGGTCTGTGAAGTGCCACAGTGTGCAGCATCCCGTTGTGAGGGGCCTCTTTGTGTTGTCACTGAACCTCTCTGCATTCTTGCCTCGGCTGTTTCTGTTGCCGGCTTCAGGAAAAAAAAGCGGGGGGAACCAACCAGAATGCAAACCTGAGAAAAGAAAATAAACTGCTTTTCTCTGTCACGGCACAAGGTGACAGGTGAGGCAGACAGCTGAGTGATGGGTGTGCAAGGCAGGTCGCCTCTTCAGCAAAACGTGACAAAGTGATTGCGGGGGGATGACAGAGTCACTGAACACACACTTTGTCATTTTGTCCACCGCTGACAATGAAACCCAAGGCGCCAGAGTTAATAGCAATTACCACATCTTCAAGGCAAATGCCTTGCTGTCCCGGCAACTACATAAGACCTCCTTTTCCTGCACTTTGCTTTCCCATTTTGTCCTACTGAGAGTTCATTTGTACATGGACGAGGCAATCAGCATTTCTCCTTGGTCCTGCTGCGAGGAGATTGGGTTCAAATTTCAGTTGCCTCTTCCGCACGCCAAACTTCTTGGGTTTCTTTCTCCGCAGCTCCCCCAGCTATTTTTGTTGTGTTGCACACCAGTAGTTTGAGCTTTTTGTCAATGCCATCCTGATAAGTGTGTGCTGGGGAGGAATGTGGCTCGAAAAGAAGGACCTTACAACCCCTACCCCACCAGTGCTTATCTTGGTCTCCTTGGTGAAGCACAGACTGAGCAGCAGAAGGGCTCATTACTTGAAACTGCAGTTCTGTGCTGGTTAGAGTCATGCCAGCTTCATTTTGAATGGCATATTGTAAAGCCATTAAGGTAATTTGGACTCTGTCCAGCCATCAGTTGGCACCAGGAGAATGCTGATTGTTCTCGACTGGAGCATTACTAAAAGGTAAGAAAGCATTACAAGAATCAGTGCATTTACATTCATTTTTCCCCCTATAAACAAGCCTTGAAAATTAGACAAGCAGAGAAGTATTTGCATCGAGCCTCTTCCAGGCATGAAGCAGGAAAGCTAATCCTGTGTATGTGTTCTTGTCACCTGTGATTGCTTTGTTTCTTAATGGCTAGGGACAGAAGTTACGCATAAACCAGTTTAAATCATCAGAAACTGGTTTAAACCTGTAACAGAACAGCACATAAACCAGGTTCGAAATGACTGAAATGGGTTTAAGATAAACCTGATTGACTGTAGTGTCAGACTTAACTGATTCGGATCAAACGAGTTTATGAAACTTCTGCCCTAGACCCTTCCCTGGTTTAAGTTAAATCCGAGCTCCCCAGTGTCCCACCATACTTTCCAGCCCTGGGCTTAGCTGTGCTGTCTGCTTCAGCAGAGACGGGGATGGAGGGGAGAAGGCAGAGACTGCCCCTCCCCCAGCCAAATCTCAGCTGGGGTCTGGGGCCAGGGAAGGGGGGTCAAACCCCCCTTCCTCCGAGTACAGAGCTGCCATGCCCTGCTAAACTTACTGAAAGTTACTGCTGGCTGCCACTGTGGACTACAATTCCCAAACACCTGGAAGCAAGAAGAGGAAGTGATGAGCATCCCTGCAGAGTCCTGCTGCTGTAATTCTGGACTGCAAATCCCAAAGACCTTGAGGGCAGCAGGAAGAGGAAGTGAACACACAGCTCGGAAGCGTGCTCTAGCACCCCCCGGCTTCTGGCCTGAGCCACTGCAGGCATGTGGCTGCATTTCCCTGAATCAAAAGTGTGTCCAGTTGTTTTTCAGTTTAATCTCTTCATCTTAAACTAACCTGCAAAGGCTGAATCGATTCAGCCTCTGACTTTTTGACTGTCTGTACTTAGCCCATGTGGCTTCTTAGTGGTCCCTTCTATCCTCTAGTCTATGACTTAACACTATCTGGGTCTTTCCCCTTCCCTTAGCCTTCCTCAGAACAAGGGGATGATGCAGCAGCTATGCGAGTGAATAGATGGGGTCATTTATGCAGTCATTTATGTCTGTGTGCAATTTCTGATGGTCCAGGGTATTTTCATGCTGGTGCAGTCTGGGCATAGTCGTCCCTGGTCCTGTGTGGATCTGCAAGGGAATAGGGTGCACAAAACTCCACTTCTTCATGTTCCCTCCTGTGGGGCCAGACATACTGTGGTATTCAAGGGACCTGATGTGATAATGGTCAAGGGACATGTCTAAAGATGGCACTCCCTCGTCCCTTGTAGGTATGGCCCTAGCCACACCAGTCAGAGAGATTGGCTACTTCAGAGGACCCACACACGCTTCATTCCCTTCAGAGTGGGTACCACCCATGGGGTTCTCTTGTGTTTACCAGGGCCCCAGGGAGATGCTCCCCCAGTACCCCATTGTGGGGCTTTTCCACAGGACACAATGGAGCTCTGTGCAGCTATAAGCTCTGGCTGGTGTTCAGAATTCAGGGGATGGAGGCAACCCTCTAGAGCCCTGAAGCTATGGGGAAAAGTGTCCTCCAGGCAAGGAGTTAAGCCTCTTGCCTGTCCGTCCATCCCCCTTGCCCCCAGCTCCAGCAAACACCATGCTACACAAAAATATAATAGTCCTAATTTGGCTGGAGGCAGGGATGATAAGATGCCCCCTCCCTTCACTCCATCACTCCTTCCCCTGGAGGCTGGAGCCACTGCAATAGCAGCATAACTGCATCTATTCTGGTGACCCCCTATGTCCATTCTGGTGCTCCCCCATTACTCAGTGCTGGGGACTTGTGCCCCCCTTGCCCACCCCAAGTACACTACTGGTCCCAACCCCAAGAAACTCAAGTCCATCACACATCTCCCAGCCACAGGCATGCTCCAAATCCCAAAATTCACCTGTGAGGCCAATCTAGGCTTCTCTCCAGGGGCTGCACTCAGGCCTACCAGAGACCTGTGGCTCAAGCATCTTCTGATGTAGCCTTACAGGTGAACTGCAGGGTTTTTAGCATGCCTGTGGGCACAAGCAGGCAGGGTATAGGCCATACCCTAAGTGTGTCAGTCCTGGGACTTGCTGGGCTACAGTGCAGGCAAGCTATGTGGGTATCAATCCTTCCTAGCCCTTAGGCCTCTGCTTCACATGGGGTTAGCATTTTAAAACCTCAGCCTTGCATCAGCAGTTCTAGACTTTACACCCAAACCTGCAAACCCCACAGCTTCAGCCCACCAAAGTACGTGTTAAACTTCAATCTGTGAAGTCTGTCACCAGAGCCAGTGGACTTAGGACTGTGGTTAAAGAGTTTAATGAACAAGGATACAATTACTTAGATGTTTATAACTGAGTCAGTGATTCAGTGCTTTCCTGAATTAAGCCTTAAGTGCATGGACCTTATTGTCACCTTCATACTGCCCTCCATGACGACTGATCTCATTGTTTTTTGTGCATCTTATTTAAATACTAAACTCTTTGGTGGTTAGGGACTGCAGGTAGACAACGAGCAATCCAGGGCATAGATTAGCTTCTTTGAGTGGAGCTTATAACAACTAGCACAGCAGGGTCTTGATGCTTGCTTGAGGCCTATAAGAGTGACTGTAGTAATAATCATCTCTTTGTTTCATTTCAAAGTGGCTAGCCCATTTCGGGAACTTAAAAGGAACTATTAACATCTGGATCATTTAGAGACCACAGGTGGGCTATCTACCTGGAATGAAAAGTGTTTCAAATGAGCTCATCCCCACAGTTTCTAGAAACAAAGGTTCCAATCCACATTTTAGTCTTTCTGATTTCTGCAGGTGGGGACACCATGTCCTAAGCTTTGGCTCAACCCATTAAAAATATGGGTGCTGTTTAAAAAGCATGGATTAAATGCATGTGTGCTAGGAAGTGAGGTTTGGATTCATGAACTAACAGACAATAAAGAAAATGCAGGAAAGGATACCCCAGGCTGGACCCCTTTCAAAGTGAGAAAAAACAGTTGTAATCATCCAGCCTGACTTTCTGTGTAACACTAGGCTGCCTCCACCAGTACCAGGGCCAGAGCAGAGTGGAGTGAAGTGTGGGCAGATGTGGGCTGCCCTCTGTGGGCTTGAGGCTCCTCACCTAGCTGCCTTTCCCTTAGAAGCCCCATGCTAGTTGCACACCCCCTGTTCATTCAGCAGTAATGGGATGCGCAACTCCAC
>NW_017728906.1:196011184-196032168 GCF_001723895.1 Crocodylus porosus
GACACGATGATCCTTTGTAGTCTACTCTACAATCCATGTATCTATGAATTTATTTCCCGTGGATTCCTGCACAGCCCTGCAAATCTGGAACAAATGCTGTCCCGGAGTCACACAGCCCAGGATTGGGACCTGAGACCTGAGGTTCCTATTCCAGGGCTATCCCACCCAATTCCTCACACCTCACTCGGTAATTTCAGCCTCAAGCCTATCACCTCTGACAGGAAACAGGAAAAAGCAAGTGAGGTAAAGAAGGATGGGAAGATTTAGCAAAACTCCAGTGAAAAATAGCACTCTGCCCTTTCAGGACTGTGAGCAAAGGAAGGGAGCCGGTGATGTTGCAGTTCAGCATAACCGTGCACTGAACAGCACACAAATGTTTGACTGCTTTATATGCAAGGATCATCACGCTGGAGGAGCAGCTGCGCAGGTATTATTTACTGTAGCTAGTAACATGAATCCATCCTGCTAATGCTTCAGCCTCTGCGCCTTATGTTCATTCAATGAGTGCACAGAGATCTTCTTGTAAACATTCCCAGTGCACTTTCCATTGAAGTCATCAGTGTTTTCCTATGGCCTCCTTCACTGTGGCAATTCCACACCTAGCATTACACTTTCTTCAAACCATCTAATGCTTGCTAAAACAGCCATCACATATACTGCCTATCTCGTAGTGCCCTGCATCAGTAAACCTCAGGAAATGACTGATTCATAACTGCTTTTCCCTTCAAATATGCTAAGTCCATTTAAAACAGTTGTATACAATACTTGGAAGCAATAATCCCACTGACATGGTCTGTTAATGAATGATTTATTAGAGTGGCAGTAGTAGCTTTCTCTGGGATCATTTCTTAATTAACAACCACTAACTAGTTGATGCCTGTTTAAAAAAATGGGTGCAAAAGTGTTTTGCCTTTTATTCTCTCCCATGAAGTAGAAGCTTACAGGTTTCTGTTCTGTTTCCACGCCAGAAGCAGCTGAAACCCAATAAACATAAATAAAATAACAGGCAATCTGTATTACTTTGTCTTGCATTTGAAAGCTTGCCTAACTCTATCCCAACTACTACTTGGTCCAATAAAAGATATCACCCATAGAAATCCTTACCTATTTTCATTGGGCATGTCTACACATGCGCATTTACTTCACTGTAACCAAAATTACTGCACAATACAGGTGCATGTCTACATGTGCACACCCATACTGCGCAGTGAATATGGTTACTTATGCCAGCTTGGATGTAAATTTTCTACCTGCATTATGCAGGTATCAAATTTACGCCCAATTGGTTACTGCACAGTAATGCACATGTAGACACCTTACTGTGCAGTAACACTGTGTGTAGACTGACTTGGAATGAAAGTCAGTCCATACACAGTGTTAAAGCTTTTTAATGCCTGTATGTGTAGACCTACTCCTACTTACTGCTCAGTAACTTTAAGCTGGCATAAATGCATGTGTAGACATGCCCATTAAGTCATTTTCTCCTCCTGACAAGCCATTCTATGAAAAAAAGATTAGTAATCAAAGCTTGCTTCTTAGTAAAGTAGGGCTTGGACCTTAGCAGCTAGTAGAGGACTTGGCAACACTTTGCTCCTGCAACAGGAAAGAAGATATAGGAGCAGCAGGAAGTTTGGGTTGTCACTGATACTAAAGAAAGGTAACTAAAACTAAGAGGTGCTGCCCTGCCTTGGTCCCAAAGCCCGTCTTGCAGGGGTGGGCAATTATTTTGGGCAGAGGGCCACTTACAGAGTTTTGGCAAGACATCAAGCGCTGCATGACAGGCAGCCCAGGGCAGATAAATATTAATTTTCTAAATTTTTTAGGGGCCCCACGGGCTGGATAGAATGGCTTAGCGGGGCCGCATTTTGCCCACCCCTGTTGTCACACTGGTAATTTATCAAGGACTGTAAATGGCGCTGTACAAGAGGATAAGTGTTCCCCATAACAGGTGTTTCCAGGCTGCTGCTTAAGGCAGGATCAGCCCTGTCTATACCATCCCAGCCAAGTGTTTGTCTCTCACATATATGATCAGCTCTAAAGGAACAATCATTTTATCAGACAGACCTCAATATCACTTCAGATCTGTAAGTTAAAACTTTACAGTTCAAAAATTGGAGCCTGATAATCGACTCGCTGGTCTGGGCAGCTGGCAGTGTGAAATCCTGAAATGGGTCCACGCTGGCCTCAACGGCTGCATTGCTCGACCACAGTGGGAACAGGATTGACCCCTAAGGAGCTGATGCAGTGAAGTTTTGAGTATTTACTACTATCCCACAATCTGGCATCATCAACCAAGCAGTCACCAGTTTTTTTGCACAAACTAGTGTAATTATTACAATTTCTTTCTGATGTTCCCTTAAATCAGGTATGGCTTTGGTCAGGTCTTGCCACTGCTGTGATGTAGACGAGTCCACAGTGTTCCTGGAAGTGGGAGAGGTTGTTATGACCATCTGTCCCCAAATTCCTAGCTCAACAGGGACTGAGGGCAATGAAACCCTGACTAAACCCTTGCCCATTTTGTTGGCAGCTGTTGTTATTGAATCCACTGAAAAATAATTAGTTTTGTCAGTCCAAACTTTAGGCAAGGCAAGAGGGCCTTGTGTATAAGGTAGGGGTGTCAAAACTCCAGCCCCTAGGCTGGATCCAGTTCACAGAGCCCCATCATTTGGCCCCTGGTGCTGCCCCTGTGTTGGAAATGACCCACCTGCTTCTAGATGGGCCTGGCATTCAGGTCCCAGGACACGTGGCACACGCGATGCCTGCTTCAGGGTTTGTGATACATGTGGACCTTGTTGTGGGACCCACACTGCAGTGGGGGCAGTCTCTGGGCCCAACCCAGCCTGGCAGGAGTTTGAAACCAAAGCTTCCATACTAAACCACAGCTTTTCACAGTCTCCAGTGACTCTCAGTTTAATTTAACAATATAGTGATGGAATTGCTACTGGCTTTTGACATCCTTCCCCTGCTTATCAGCCGGCTTTTGAGGGGACTCTCTCTATCTTTAAAGAATGCAGTTGGAAATTTTCCTCCTTTGTCTTGTCTGTGATTCAAGAGCTCTTCTCATCTAATGCAACTTTATGCCAAGAGGCCAGATTTCCTGGGTTGTATTCTGGGATCGCTAAATAAAACATGTAGCTCTCTGCAAAGCCTTTTACAGTCTGCTCTCGCCTTATGAAGCACACACAGGCATTCCTATTGTTAGCACTGCCGTTATTATCATACAAAACATTCCCGTCAATATGTATAAAGGCTCTCATCACATTCTCTAATCAACCTCACCCTGTAACACTACAACCTTCATTTCCATTAGTGCCATTATTTTTCCATGTTTTTTTTTCTTTCATGCTGGACTGCACCATGATGTTTTCTTGGTTCATGAGTGGTTCGCCTCTCAAGAGACTTAAAAGCATAGCACTGTTACAAAGAGAGGATCAAAGTATTATCCCAGCATCCTGGTTGGTTTACCCCTTTCAAACTACTTGAAAACAGAGAAAATATGCTGTCCGTGATTTGATCCTACCTACTTTGGGGCCTTTTCTTGCACGGATATCATATCTCAATAGTGCTAGCCAGGCACTCAGATCCCCTTTTTATTAAACCACCAAATCTGTAATATTCTTCAACAAAAAAAAAACATTGTGTATTTTAATAGATGCCAAGATATGAGGCATTCATGCACTATTGTGAGTTTAAGACAAGCTAACCCCAGCCCTAGTGATACTAAAAGGGCTACAAAATGAAGAAAAGGAAGTCAGCTATTAAAATATATGTCTATTATTTCTTCTTGTAAGGGGCAAATTTGGTGCACTATGGAAATTGTCAGGGTTTATATTATCAGATGTAATAGAAGCATGTTTGGGTTTTTTGGGTTTCTGAGTATTCAATCATATTTACATTTTTTTTTAAATGTAAATCTGATATTTCTTAATACAATGCAGCCTTTATAATTTCATATTACACACTGCTGGTTTCATTGGGTGAGAAGAATGAATTTCTCTTTCACACAGGAGTAATAAATTGCCTTTCGAAACTATGCTAGAATCCTCAGGCCAGGACTTTAAGACAGATTTAAGATTGATAATATATTGCCCTTAATAACCTCAATAATGGGAAAAAATTGACAACTCCTGTGCCCCTATGCTATGAACCAGGAGATTCACAACAAAGTTTCTACCACCAACATTGTTAAAATATTGCCCTGGTACCCACACCCACCCTTCATATATAGTAGCCTTTTTGCACGTCCCACCAAGCACAGCTTGGGGCATCTGAAGCCCAAGCTTACGGGCCTGGGCCTGCACCTAGGATACTCGCCAAAGGATTTGGAAGCATCTGCAGCCCCAGGTGGGGGTGGAGGATGTTTGACGGTAGTAATGACTCATGGATATGGAATTAATTTGGCTGATATGACTTGGAACACTAAAAATTTTCTTTAAAAAGAACAACAAAAAAACCAATCTATCTGACTCCATACATCCTGGACAGTGAAGTCCCCTTGCCAACTTTTCCTTTGTCAGAAATATGCTGTTAGAGAGGTTTGCTCCCAAATTCTTCCTTGGTCTCAGTTAAACCGTGACATATTTCAGACTAGGAGGATGCTTTTTATTTTACTGTTTTTAAAGAGATATTTAAATAGATATTTTGTGTGAAGGTGTCAACACTGGACTTTAAGTGGGTTTTCATCCTTGACGGCAGAATCATGGCTCTATAAAATGGCGAGGTTGGGATTGAAAGAATCCCAAAGCCCCCAACAAGGCGTTGAGCATTAGTAGGTCTGTGTCTGTCTGCCCACTGTGACCGCAGTCTCAGGCTGGAGCAAATTTCTGAACCCCGCAGTCAAATCCCTTGAGTAGTCTGGTTTCCAAGGCGAGTGTCTATTACAACTGACAAAAATAAGAGGTTTTGAAAATCTCCCTGCATAAGGGAAGGAGGAAAATTTCAAGATGAGAAAATTGTTGAAGAAAGAGGCTTCTGACCTGATTGTGAGTAGTTGCTGCTCATTAACTACAGCAAAACTCTGCCAGTTTATGCCTTTTAGGATCTGACCCTCAAATTGATGCAGCAAAGTTGGTCGCTCTCAACAAGATGTCAGTTCTGCTCTTCCCACTCCCATCAAGACAGAGCTGGGGAAGAAAACTATTTGAATCAGTCTTTCTCCCCATCTCAGAGAACATGTATGATGCCTCGAAGACTGAAGCAGACCTTGGCTCTCAGGGAAGACAAACTGCTTTCTCACTCCTCTGAAGAAAACTCCATGAAGCATTGCAGAAAAATAAATAAAAACTGTGTCATAAACCCTACAGGAGACAAAAATGAACTTCTCACAGCCTTCACCGAGCAACAGAACTGCCATCTTACAGAGCACTTTCCTGGCAGGCCCGGATAACATCTTGTCTGAGATGGGGCTTTATGTTAAGTTATGCACTGGGAACGAAGTGGATCAGAGCAATGAAAACAGTGGTGGGTGTTATTGGACTAACTTTATTGTCTATTGTATGGATTGGAGATAATTTATAGCCTGTATCTACTGAAGTAGGAAAGTAAGAATTTTGCCACCCACAGCTCGGTAATGCTTGGAAGCATCTTTCTTTCTGTCCGTCTGTCTGTACAACGCTGATTAAAGTATCCATCATCAGTATTGCCAATCGAAAGCACTGAAAGATCGTGAGTCAGTAAGAAAAAAATGTTACTATCCCAATGCAAAGCTTGCTTTCAAATTGCAAGGCTGGAAACAGCATGAATCTATTTTGAGCCTGTTTGCTTGCTTTCTGATTTTTGAGCATTTTCACATTTTCCAACCTTTCTCTGCCATTTTTCCTGGAAGCTGAGCTTTAACAAAAAATGGAAAACTGAGATTAAGCGACTTCTGGGAACTGGGTTTCAAGAAAATTATCAAATATCAGAAGCCCGGCAACTCACCTGCGTAGCAGCACTACGTCATCTGAGGTACTGCACAGAAGTCAGGAGCTGGAAAAATCTCTATTTGTTACTTATGCCCTAAATAGTGACAAGTGAAGAATTTTTTTAACTACAATAATTATCTTTGGGATCTGATGAGCCAGAGAAGGACAGTCAGTTTAATTTTCCCATGAGTCCTGCTACCAATGAGATCCAAATAGTCCTCTTGATGTAAGTGGGGCAGGATTGGGTCCCCACACAGAGTTGTGCTTGGGTCTCTAAAGGCTTTTCTGCCTTCGTGTTGGGCAGAGACATGCTGGAAGAAGGATGCCCCATCTCTCCAGTCTTCTGCCCCAAAGCCTGGAAGGGAGGCAATTTAAAGCAGTCCTGATCACCTGCCTAGGGCAATTCCCATCTGGAGCGTGCTTGTTGGTGCAAACTCAGGACGGCTGTGAGATGGACACCTGGCCTGTATGGGAGACATGAGAAAGAAGGGAAAGAGCAAGTTACATGGGAGCAATTCCAGCCCTGAATAGAAGCAAGAAAGACAAGCCCTACATGTGCACAGGGTTTTAAAAAACATTTTTTTTTTTTACATTCAAAGAAAAAAAATACTTGTTTCAGTGGAAATATGCATCATGCACAGAGGCATAACTAGGAAGTTTTGTGTCCTGGGTCATGGCAGGGGCAGAGATGTCAGCCGGGCCAGTGGCGGTGGCGCGGATAGCAGTGGCTGCAGCTGCTGCCACTATTGCACCCCCGTAGGAGTTGACTTCTGGGGCCGGTGCCCTGCTCCCTCACCCCTAAATATGTTACTGCATGAAAACTTTTCTATTCATCCTAGGCTTGAAGCTCGCTTATTTTATATCCCGTCGTTATATCGAGTTAAGTTGCCCGGCTGTGTTATTTTCTTTGGGCAGTGATGCTTTCGGTGAACTGGGGGGCAACTAATACCTTGCGAGGCTGCCAAAAATACAGCCTGACTTGAGAGAAACACAGATCCAGACTTCCTTTGTTTTCTCGCTTCTCCTGATCAGCGAGCTTGTCCGTTAGATTGGGTTGTGACACGGTGTGGATTTTGCAAGTGGCTAAGAGACCTAAATTGCAAGCACATGGACTAGATTGTTTAGTAAACTCTACGCTTCATCAGAGCAGTCTCACCGTCTGCTGCTTGACATTTAATACTTGGCGCATCTACAATGAAGGGGGATGTGGAGAGTTAGGGAGAGGGAAAGGTGTCCAGTACAGCAGCCAGGTCTTATCTGTGGATTTTATTTCACTGGGGAGAGGCCCTCATTTGTTTCTTGAGTGTTTGAAACCAAAGCACAGCCCTATTACCTCTAGCTGATTTCTGCTCTGCAGTGTAATGCACTGGCTAAACAGTCAGGTTTGGCAGCAGTGAGCTGTGCATTAAGCCAACATTAAAAAATAGCAACAAAAAAACCTCACACTCCTGACAGACAGTCTTGGGATCTCACGCTGCTTTTGTCATTTAATTTGTGGCAGGGTAATTAGAGCCTCCAAGGGGTGGGGGGGGTCACTTTGCAAGGGGAAGGCGGGAGAGCCTGCACTGCACTCCCACTGCAGTTGCACAAGGCACATCGCAAGGGAGGCCGTCCCCAATCTCTTTTCTTTACCAGCATGGTGTGGTGTGAAGTTACTGCCAGTTGACCATGCCACATTTAAAGAGCAGCAGTAGAAATGGGCATTGTCTTCCATTTTCCAAGTGAGACAAGCGGATCAGTTTTGCTGAGACCCTGCCATACTATGGGAATTGATGTGAAGGGGGGTCATTTTTGTTTTCGTGTCTGCGGCCCTGTGGGAATGAAAGTAAAACAGAGGGGCCAGACCCGCTGGGGTAGATAAGTGTGGGTGAATTGACATCAGTTGAATTAACATGGTTGAATTGACATCAGTAGCATCGCACCTGTAGCAGAACAGCATCACACTAGCTATTCCACTGGATCCAACTAAAACCCCCTGGTACCCTTGTTAACCAGGGTACCGGGGGGGCAGCACTTTAATTAGAGGGGCTCTCAGAGCCCCTCTAATTAAAGTGCCACAGCGTCTCATGTAGCAGCATCCCCATGCTTACAAATGGTGGCGGGGTGGTTGGAATAAAGCTCGTTCGATGAGCTTTAGTTCAAGGACCCCCGCTGCCATTTGGAAGTGCAGGACCGCTGATACATGAGACACAGGAGGCTGCCGGAGCACAATAATTACCACACTCCAGCAGACTCAATTAATCAAGTCTGCTCCAATGCGCTGTAATTATAAAACGTCAGAGCAGACACCACACTTGTGTACAGACACTTACAGAAAACTAAGGCACAAAGATAGTAAGCAACAGGGTGTGCTTTTTTGCCTACAGGGTGCTGAACATCCTGAGTCGCATCCTAGTGTCTCTGCTGGACCATCCTTCTCTGTGCAATCTGATAGTGCTGGCGGTAGTCTCTGTGACATGGTCACCCATATTCTAGGAAGTAGCCTGAGACCGCTAACATTTTCAGCTAGGTTTCAATGATGGTAATTTTGGGACGTTCAACACGGAACCGGGGCTCAGAAGTCCTGGTTCCTACATCCAGCTCTGCCTCTGCTCTTATGGGGGAGCTTAGGTAAGTCATGTCCCCTCTCTGTGCCTCAGTTTCCCCAACTGTAAAAGGGCAATAAAAAAAGATCACATTGTACAGCACATTCGAAAGCTGTAGATGAAGAGGGCTGAGTATTATTGTTGTGATAAACCCACAGCTCAATCTTACAATAACTTAGTTCCTGTTCATGATAGCACTTAAGCACATAGTTATGTACCAGGGAAGTCAATTGGATGTCAGCCCGTGTTTAAAGCAAAGCATGTTTAAATACAGCCCTGAAGCAGGGGCTTAAATGAGGAAGCAGTGATCTTGTGATGGCCCTGGGGCTGGGACTGAGGAGACCCAAGTTTGATGCTCGTTTCTGCCATAGGTTTACTGGGTGATTTTGACCAGCACACATAGGGTCATTAAAATCAAAGAACTCCCATTGACTTATGTGGGTTTTGGATTCGCACCTTTAATTTCCGTGCGCTTCAGCTCTTCATCTGTACAATGAAAGCAAAGCAGGTGGTGTGTCAGTAAAGGGTATCAAATACTGCTCCAGTGAAGCCAGTGGGGCTTTTGATGCTGATATCAGTGGGCGCATCTACATGTGCACTTTACTGCAGAATAGACTAAATAGCTCCACAGTAAAGCATCACTGTCTACACGTGCGTTGGTATTAGGGCACAGTAAACTAATTAACTGCACTGTAAGACAGTGTTGTCGTATGGCAAAGTGATTAACTGTGCTGAAACACGCATGTAAACACTGACTGGGGGGATAAATTACTCCCAGTCATTCCAGCCACTCAGGGGCCTGCTCTGCCCCAGCTGAGATTACTCCTGTCCCAGGCGCACATACAGACACTGCACGCAGGAGCAGTTTAATCCAACTTAACTGTTCCAGAGTTTATTGCTTCTCATTAATTGCATGTGTAGATGCATCCATTGGGAACAATATTTGAACCCCATTTCACAAACGTAGACTGAAGGATAATGGCTCAGTAAGTATGAATGCCCTGACCCCTTTAAAGAGTCCTGAGGACCCCAGGCTGCCTATAGGAATAATTTTCCACGTGCCAAAGGGGTTTGCCAGAGCAAGCCATTGGGTTGATGGTAAATCTCTGCATCTGGTGTCCAGTCTGCTGTGCCCCCTGCCCTTAGCTTGTGGTTAATTTAACCCCCTTGCTGAGGTTTCTGTCCATGCCCATTTAACAAGCTACACCAGATATTGCATCCCCATCTGTTTATATAATAGTTTCTTTTTATTACTATGAAAGGAAGTCTGAGACGCTAAGAGTTTTAGCTTCTCACTCCCACTAGCACCATTCATTACCTTTCGTGTTGCACTTCATTCACCCACATGTATATCTATTTCCGTTATTCTAGTACTTACATCGCACAAAATACCTTACAACCACTGCAAGTCTTCCTTTGTGCATTATCGTAAACTGATCCCCTCCACGTGACTCTTCCTCTCCCTATGGAGGAAGATGAAAATTAGTTCCTAAGCAACAAACACTAATTTTAAAAAGAAATTGCTTGTAAATTCAAATAGAGGAGTGGAGATACTGATTGCATTTTTGTGGTAGATAAACCTCTGCGTTTGCCTAAAGCTCTTGGTATGTATCAAATATATAGTGCTTATAAAATGGAGTGGGTTCTTCGTGCGTGCGTGCGCGTGTGTATGTTGGAGGTACGGCAGTATATAAAATGTAATGCTGTTCTTAAGTGTCTGCCAGTAATAGATTAAACCCAGTTTTTATACTTAAATATGAGAATTAGATTTCTCCATAAAGCTTGGCACAAACATCATAAGGCTTCTTGAAGCCATGCTTTAGACTAATCATAGCATTACAGGATCCTGGCTCATATTTGTCAGGAGACGGGAGTGAAATATTCTGGAACCTGCGGCTCCCTGCAGACAAACTTTATCAAGAAATCTGCATTGTATTAGATGTGTGGAAATGAGCATTTCTTCCACACGTTCACTGAAGAGCAGCTTTCGGCGCGGTCTGGGAGAAGCCCTTTCTGTTTTTCCCACAGTCTGAAATACAGGAGGCCTTTAGAGATGCATGAAATATAAGAGCAGCTGCTTGAGGATTTAGCGTGAGGTTGGGGAGCCAGGAGAACTGGATTGTATTCCCAACTCTGCTACCGATTCACTACTTCACCTTTGATATGTCTTGGACTCCGATGCGTGCCAATATCCAGTGCTGCAACAACTCCACTGAAGGGGTCTGCCTGCCCTACCAACCCCTGCTGGTTCATCTCTGTTGTCCAGTGAGCTGAAAAGCTGACGCACCCCCCCAGCTGACGTAGCTTTCCTTTGTTCATTTCTCAAGCTTTTTGGCATCTATTTTCAAGGTCAGATTCAGATTTTTCACAAATCTGCAAAAATCTGTTGGGGAGAGGGGCTCCCTTAGCTGACTGGCCTTGCTGCAGGAAAAAACCCTGCTTCTTTTCCATGTTAGGGTCACCCAGGGCTGCAGGTTTGCCCCCAGGCTCTCTGGGGTTTCTCCCTGTCCTTTCAGGCTCTCCATTTCAGTGCTGGACATCTGGGGTCCCCTCACTGTTTTCTCTTGGGAAGGTCAGCTGTTCAGCATCTCTTTTTTTTTTCCTCCTTCTCTACTCTTTCCATCTGCTCAGTCCATTCTTTTTCCTCCACCACTCTTCCACGGGGTACAACCATTTTCTTCATCTCTTTCAAGGCTCTTATGCTAGGCCAGCAAAAGTCCTGGTAGGGACACAGCAATGCCTGGGTTCTTGTTTAGCTTGGGTGGTTCGGGGAGGTGAGAACAGCTCCACCAGCAGAAAATCTCCCTTTGTTGGCATATGCTGCATCTACAATCAGGTACTTTGCCAACGTGGCTACCTGGGCATAGCCAGAGCACCAGAGGCAACGTAGGGTAGACTGACTCTTAGTCAGTAGGAAGTACAAGTTCTCTGCTCTGTAAATCCAGGGCAGGCTGTTTATTAAAACATGATTTTTTTCAACCTCTCGGCAACTCAGTTCCTTCATCTGCAAGAAGGGGAAATGGTGCTATTTTAAATAAATAAATAAGCGTGTGTGTGTGTGTATATAAAATTTCCAATTTGCCTCTGGTTTACCCGGTGTTAGCTTGATAGAAGGAAAGGAATCTGTCACGGCAGGTCTAAAATAAATGCCTAAGAAGCAAAACAGCTCCTTCTCCCAGCATGCCAGATAGCCAGCAGGAAAGGGAATCCCACACAAGCCATGGCGAAAAATGACCACCCAAGGGAAACGAGTGGAGCAGACTCCACAGCCAGTACTGGCAAAGGCACAAGGCAAACAAAGTGCAAACTTGAAGAAAATCTGTTCTCCTCTCTAATCTCATGGAGTGACAGCCGTCTTAGGTTACTTGGAACCACAGCATGGGAAAATTCTTCAGTGGGATATTCCAGTTGCCTGCATGCCTTTAATCCTGCCTTCAGGGGTAGTAAAATGCAATGAAGTGCTCTGGCCTCTGCCAGCAGTGCTCGCTGAAGCCCTGTTGCTGGGTTTTCCAAGCCCATAGTGGAAGGAGGGCAGCGGGTGGTTTTTGGGGGCAGTCCCGGCCTGGGATAAAATTGGACTTCAGTGAGTTATAGAAGAGGTGGCTGGGAGAGGGAGGGCAAGGTGGAAAATGGAGCTTAGTGGAGGCTGCTACTCTTCCGAACTTTGAAGGTAACTCTGATTGAAGGCCGGATCCGGCTGTGAGCCTTTCCTGTGACAGGTCACATCAGGTCTATAGAAGCGGCTTTGCAGAAGGGCTCAAGTTCAAGGGTGAATTGCTGGCCTCACTGAAGTCGGTGGGTGTTTTACCATAGGCCCCAGCACAGGCACCTCCAATGTTTAAGCACGTGCTTCTTGAATTTGGGGCGGGTATTCAAAAGCACTCCCCACCCACCAGCTCTTGGACTGACACTTTATGTCTAGCATTATGTTTCAAAAAGAGCTATTTCCCTTGTTGCCTAATGCAGAGGCAAGCTCTTCAGCACATGCTGGCCTTAGCGAGGGTTTTCACAGTTTGACCTGCCTGGTCAGAGCCAGAGTCCAAACTCCCAGTTATATTTATTAACTTTTTTGTGAAAGATAAACAACTTCAGATGAAGTTGATGGTAAACAGATGCAGCACGGCTAATAGGACTTAGTTCTTGTGAGCATTCAAACACGGAGGTGGATCCAGACAGAACAAAATCTGGCAGGGTTTGTTTTCATGAATAAGCTTTTCTCGGAGGGAAATGTCAAGAGGTAAAAAGATTCCCCAAGGACAGTGGAGCGCTCAACATGTGTCATAACCTGGAACCATAGGCTCAGCATGATGAATTATTGAGATGAGCACAAACAGCTTCTGCAGCCAAACAAACCAGAATAGTTTGCAGTGGCTGCCAGAGGCATAGCCTTGTGGATCACTGATCTACTCCAACGAAGCAAGTTCCCACATTTGTAAGCCCCTAACGAAGGCATTTCTACCTGGGTTTGCTCTATTGCCACCACGGCCATTAACTCCGGTGAGAGCGATAATTGCAGTTCCTCATTCCATGTTCATGGTGTATCCCTCACTAACAAGACTTAAGCCAAGGATATGCTGAACATCTACACTTCCGGTTGAATTCAGTGTGAGCCCTTCAGTTCTGTGCCCCTGCTTTCTTACGTTTCTGCTAAGGTGATTATATATTCTCCTCTTTTACAGTTCCTTAAACCACTTTCCCTTGTAGGTGGAGGAAGCAGCATCCTTATCCCTTAGGCCAGAAAGATGCTTAAGGGCTGAGTAAGATTGCAGGGCAGCATCCTCCAAGCACTTTATTCCTGATCTTGTTGTGAGACTGGAGGTGGGTTTACCTACCTGCGATGCCCGGGTGGAAGGGGAATCTCATCTGCTTGACCTACTTGCTGTTTTCTCAGCTTTGGACTCCCTTTGCTGTCAGTCTTCCCTGTCTAGGGACTCAGCAAGCAGCTGCTTCAGGACTACATCGATATTTCTTTTTTATTATTAATTAGATGAATAATATTAACAATTCAGTGCAGTGTAAATGACTGAGAGTCCTTGACAGCTTAGTAGCATTGCTGATGTGCATCACACTTGCCGTGATACAGGTTACTGCACTTACCTGCATCATTTTCTTAACTGCATAGCATGATGCCAGACCCAATTTGTTGCCTGGCAGTCTGACAAACTCCAGGGCTCAGTACAGAAAGTCAAAAAGCCCGAGGGTGAATCAGTTCAGTCTTTGCAGGTCAGTCTAAGCTGCATAGATACAACTGATAAACAGGTGAACAGACATTCACTTTTGATTCTGAAAATGCAGCCACATGTCTGCAGTGACCCAGGCCAGAAACAAGGGGGCACTAGAGCATGCCTCCCTGCTCAGCTGGAGCAGACAGCTTGGGTCAGGGCTAGCCTGCCCACCCTATGGGTGGCGGGGTGTTGCAGGGGAGGTGCAAAGCATCCTGGGATGCTGGGGGATTGTGAGTTAACTTGAGTCCGGAGGGGAACTGAGGCAGAAGTTCAATAAACTGATTTAACTTAAATCAGTTAAATCTGATACTACATACATCCAGATTCATCTTAAAGCGGTTTCAGCCATGTTGACAGTAGTTTAGGTGCACTGAACTTCTGTTGTGTTACAGATTTGAGATGGTGTCTGATCACTTATACCAGTTTATGTGTAACTTTGGACCCTAGCCCAGTTGTCTGTATATTAGTTAAGTGCATAAGCCACTTAATATAGCATCTTTCAGCCCACTGCCACCTTGTAACTTAATTGTTCTCCCCTTAACTGACCCAGGGACAGTAAAGGGGGAACAGCCATCACAGAGCTGTTCTTGCAACCCTTGGAAATGAGGGAAACGTCTCAGTTTTGGGGCTACTGCCAGCATAGCACAGACAGTGCTGTAAGCAGCACTCATTAAAGACACAGTGCTGTCCGAGTTGAATTTGAAGCCCAAAACAAATTATTTCCCTTTGTTTTTAAAGCTTCTAATAGTCACTTCTGGGGCTGCTATTGGAGATCGTGAAAATGAAGGGATGTAGTCAGCATCAGACCTGTTCCTAATACAGGATGGGCAGCTCCACGTACTTATTGAACACTGATTCTTTATGGTGATTTTAGATGATTGTATGCTCCAGGTAAGTGCATAAAAGTCATAAATGCTTTATGGTTGTCCATAAAGGCAGTAACACTGTGTCCATGACAGAAAAAGAAATCTTTTTCTTTTTCTACTTTGCCTTTTTTTTAGGTCAATATAGGTGTGCTGCAAAATATGGCTATCAAACTTCAAGTATCAATGACTATTCTTTGTGCTAATCTTTCCATTTCCTGCTATTACCAGTTCCAGGGTCAGCAGTTTGGGAAAAAAAAAAGATCCTTAACAATTGTAAAATCATCTGTCATTTTATTTTCCCCCCTAGTCTCCTAAAGAGTGTCTGCAATGAATTACCTCCCTGTCTGAAATGAATTACTACTCAATCCCACACAAACACACCATTATTACCTGCCCCAAGCAAGGTCTGGAACTATATTGCTCTTGTATGTTAAACAATAGTCATGCAATGGTGAGATGAAATTGATTAAGTGAAACGTTAGAATGCTTTAGTAAATCAGCTTCTTTTAAGTCACATTGGGCTTTAGGTGGAGCTGGGTTTAGTTTTAAAATGTTATTAGGTTTCTTTCTTTCAAAATGCTAACCAAAATTCTCCTCTCAGCTACATGGGCTCAGCTCAACTGACTTCAGTGATGGAAGTTTCACCAAAAAATCGGGTGGAGATTTTTCTTTTCATTCTCACCAATACAAGACATAAGATTGGAAGGGTCCTGGTAGGGCATCAAGTCCAAATTTGGGTTACTGAAGGCAAACAAGTCATAAAATCTCTTTTATAAACCTGTCAAGCTCTATCATAAATCCACCTAGGTTTATTGTCCCTACTACACCTGACTAACTGGTTTAGAGAGGCATAAGTTTTCGAAGGCAACAACTCACAAAAACTAATGCCTCTCTGAACCAATTAGTCTAAGGTGCCACCCTGCCCTGTCTTCTGCTTGACTTCAGACTAAGGGCTTTTTGTACTATACCTATTGGAAGGCTGTTGCACAACACTACTTCTCCAGTGTTCAGGAGCTTCTTTTGAACTCCCAGTCTAAATTTCTTCATGGCCAATTGATACCTGTTTGTTCCTGTGCCAATATTCTCCTTTTTGCTAAAATAGTTTTTCTTCCTTCCTGGTGTGTATTCCCACTATACAGAGCAAACATATCCCCTTTCATCTCCCCTTTGTTAGGTTAAGCAAGTCAATCTCTTTTCTGTTTCCTCTTGTAGGATATCCTCCACGGTGGTTGGTTTATGGCTTTGTTCAAAGCCAGCCTCATTCAGTAGTAACCATGCATTATTATCATCTTAGGAACGCTTTTCTATACCTGTTCCATTTTGTATTCATCTTTCTTAAACATGAGTGACCAGAACTGATAAGTTTTCACTAGCCGTGTCTACATGAGATGCTTAACTTTGTATTAGCATGGTTTACTGCAAAGTAAGCACGTGTGTCTATACATGCACGTGCTTACTCTGCAGTAAACCTCCCTAATCCTGAGTAAATTTGCCACCTGCAAATGCAAGTAGCAAATGTACTCGGGGTTAGTAATGGTGCAGTAGCACTCATGTAGATGCCTGACTGGGAGCAAAATCTGCTTCTGGTCAACTGTCTGCCAGGGAATTAGCTCCCTGCCCCCCAGGAGCTGCCCACTGCTGGGATGGCTCTGCCACAGGAGCCCAAGCAGGGATTATGTCCCCCTGCCCCAGCAGCAGGGAGCTCCAAGGCCCTATTCCCTGATCACAACTGGGAAACAGGGGCTGGGAGACCCTTACCTCCTAGCCGGAGCCCCAAGACTGTGGAGCTCAGGCAGGGGGATAAGGCCACAGAGCTAGGGCTGGGAAGTGTGGGTCTCTGACCCCCCGTGACCATGGAGCTCAGGCAGAGAGATAAGGGTCTCCCATCAGTGGCCACATGGTCGTGAAGCCAGCTATGGGAGCTCCTTGCTGGATGGGGGGTGGGGGGAAGATGGGGAGCTTGTTCCCTGCCCAGCTCTGCAAGAGTGGAGCTTTGGGGGGAACAAGCTCCTCAGCTTGTTTGCCCCCAGTACCATGTTCACGGAGCTGGGCAGGGAACAAGCTCCCCAGTCCTTGCCCTATTTGCCTGGATAGGGACAATGCCCCCCTCCCCAAGCACCAGGGAGTTTCCAGCCCTTGCTGCCCAATTGCAGTTGTTATTCTCATCCCTGACTCTGTGGTTGTGGAGCAGGGCCATGGAGACAGTTCCTTGCCCAGCCTGGAGCCAGCTGTGACCTGCTCCTGATCAGGACAGTTCCCAGCCAGCCCCAGGCTGCACAGGGAAACACATGTCCTATTTTGGGCAGTCCCCAGCCAGCTCTGGGATGTGCCCAAGCCCATGCCCCTGATCGTGGAGCCAGGACCAGGATCTCCCTGCTGCTAGGGCAGGGGGACATTGTTCCTGCGCAAGCAGCAAGCAACCCCTCAGGGCCAGGAGACAGCTGTCTCTTGGCCAAGTGCTTCTTGCCAGCCCCTGAGCTAGGACCCAGGGGGAGCCCGGAGTTCCCTCCAGTGGTGGCAGGGGCCTGTTGCAGGGCTGCAGGAAACTGGGTGCAAATCTGCTGCCTAATCCCTGCGTAGATGCCCCTCTGAAAGGGTTTACTCCAGATTAGCTTGCAATTTAGGTCGGAGTAACTGCATGTGTAGATACACTCACTCACTGTGGACTTTTCAGATGAGCTTTTACCACTGCCTTATACAATGGAATTAAGTGTCTACCTCACCTGATACATTTGTGTCATGTGTCTTTTTCATGGCTACATCGCTACATCTCATTGATGGCTCATAGCCATTCTATGATTGATGAATATACCCACTGTCTGACATTTTGAACTGATTGGTTCCCATGTTATGGCAGCATTCTAGTTATTAGTCACTATGGAATTTGTGTTGTACTTTATACTATCAAATTTAACTCCATTTCTATTAATCTAGGTCCCACATTGGTCCTCAAAGAATTTTGCTAGCAATCTCACTCTAAACAACAAGTTCCCCTTTCAGTGCAATTTATCATCACTTTCTCAATGGCCAGTTCCTTATTCACCACACAGTTCTTGACCTAATCACTGTCTTTTACAGTAAGCTAAAAAACTATCACATATCTCCAGATAGATATCTAGTGCTTTTCCTTTGTCTAGTAAATCAGCTTTCCTAGCAAAGCAAAATAACAGGATAGTCTTCACTGACTGCCTATCTTGCATGCATACCAGCTCAGCCTCTGGCTTCTTTACTATTCGTTCCATCCAGGAAGCGCACACACCAACTACAGAGACTTCCTCAGCCTGATGAAGAGTTTTTAAACCCGAAAACTTACTAAAAAATGTTTTTCCAACTATTTAAGTTGATCTAATAAAAAATATCACCCAAAGAACCTTGTCTGCCAGGATAGTCTAACACATTCTGCCAGCACCATCCTGTTGCTGTCAATGGCTTGGGGCCGCTAGCCATGTTTTTTCACTAAGGTTTCTAGGACTATCTTAGAGTGTAGTGGAATTAGATGCCTAATTGGCTGTCCTAGTTCATGTATGGTGAGCCCCCATCTAACTCTATAGAGAACTTTTCTATAGCTCAGACAAACTAGGAATCCAGATGTTGCAGTGGAATCCAGGCTGCTGAGTGGGGCAAAATAGGATCATGCTCACAGACCTAAATATGCAGAAGCTGCATAAATGTCACTTTGATGATATCTTTGAAATGAGAGAGAGAGTCTGGGTCTGGGTGTGTAAGGGCAATTCTATCCCACCCACTCCAATCCCAGAAAAACCATTACACGTCTACTTTAGCACATCTTAGCCTTAATACTAAGTCACAGAAAATGCTGCAGAGAAGGTGGATCTTCCCCTTTCTTGTGTAATGGCTTTTCATAGACTCAGCAGGGTAGCTAGGATGACACTTAGATTTCCCACCTGTCTCTCACCTACTGACTACCTCAATTTACATTTTAACTGACTGGCTTTCTTGCATATGTACTGGCCTCCAGCTGCTTTACTACTCCATCCAGGAAGAGCACAGACCATCTGCAGACACTTACTCGCCCTGATGAAGGGTGTTTGTGCCAGAAAGCTTGCTAAGAAGAATTTTTCCAACTATTTGAGTTGGTCTAATAAAAGATATTGGATTTACCCAAAGAAACTTGTCTGCCTAAGTACCACTTAGGCAGCAAAGAGGTGGAATAAGATCTGGTTCTGAGGCCTTTGTCTACAGAGGAGGTTGCATTAGTTTTAACTTAAATAAGTTTTTAAACCAAGCTAGCTATACAGATACAATCCTGTAAGTGGACTTGCTTTCTTTGATTTATGAGGGCTTGGCTGGAATGTAGCTTATATTGATGACAAGCAAGTTAAATGAAACCAGGATAAGCAGGTCATGAATTGGGAGCAATGTCCATACAGGACTTCCCTATGATTACCCATGTTTAAACTCTGATTCAAGCAAGACATGAGACTCTAGAGCCCTGGGAGCACCCTGAGACAATTTGCACTTGTTCAACTACACATTTAAAATTACATGGGTGCAGCTATGTTGTGTAGTCAAGGAGGTACTTTCATTAAAGCTCTATATAGTGATGCCCTGGCACCCTGTTTCTTACTTTTATGGCTGGCTTTCAATTTCCCTAGTCTGTTTAGGAGGGTCTAAGGAATTGGTCTGATGGGAGACTATGCAGGAGTATAGCATAAATAAAAATGATCACTCCTGAAACTACTGTAAGAGGAACATAAATCCTACCTCTAAGAGATGCAGGGTGAACTGTGCCTGTGTTGTTTCCATTCTGTTTTCACAAAGGAAATGCATGGAAATGAAAAAGGAAAAGGGAAGCAAGGCTTTGACTATAGGAAGTGTTGTTTAGGTCTGTACCATGTTCCCAGAAAACAGCAGATAGTGGAATCTATAGCGTGACCCCATTGCATACATATAACTGCGATTGGAACCCAGACCAGGAACACATCTTCTTTATCTGTGCATACAAAAAAATTCTAGAATATGCCCTGCCCTGCAAATATATCATCTGAATGAATGGGTCCAAAGACAAAATCTGTCCCATGCAAGTTTTGCCCTTCTGGTGCCATATTAGGATCAAAAACGTGAAGTTATAGAATTGGCTGGATGATGAAATTGGTGTGTGAATTAGCACAGTGTGTACATTCTTTTATAACAAATGTGTATTTGATAGTCAGCATAAAAGTAATAAATAAACACTTTGCAGAGTAGCTCTCTTCCATTTCTTCCCATGTTCCATGCCCTTGCTACAGACTCACGCTGTAGAAATAGTGCAGCTTGGAAGAGATGATCCTGCACAAATCTCCTTTCTGCCCTTGTCTGGGCATGTGTGCACATACCCCTTGGTAAAGTGCCCGGATTAACTTAAAATCACCATTTTTAAGGCGCATTAAGGACGTGTGTCCACACGTGCACACCCTTAATGCGCCTTAAAAATGGAGATTTTAGGCTAATCTCACCTAAATTTGATATTTGTGTAAAGCAAGTATCAAATTTAAGGGCAATTAAGTGTCATTAGCCCAATGATGCTTAATGCTCATTAATGCAGCTGCACGTGGGCTAATACGACTCAGCTAATCATGCCTAAAAGTTAATGTGCCTTAATGCGCATTAGTGCATCTACATGTAGATACACACCTAAATCATCTTTATGTGCCTTAAGCAAACATGCATTAAGTTTAGGTGCATGTAAATACACATGCAGACACACCCTCTATGTGCTAATTGTATTGGAGAGCAAGTAGTTAGACTGTTGCCCTGAGAGGTCAGGCCAACGCTCAGGATCTCAATATTGCGCTAGTAGACAGGAGGGTATGGTGTACAATTGCAAATATACAAACACAAAAATCAATTAGTTGCATACACACACACACTACCAGCTCAGACAATACACATCCAAACCAGCCTAGTCACATGCATACCTATCACCATTTCAAGCACATGCACTATACACCCAAAAAGTTAGACAAAAATCACACAGATCACTAATTCGTATATCATGCACACAGTGCCATATATATATGTGTGTGAGTGTGTATATGTGTGTATATATGTGTGTTTATACCCCCCCCCACACACACACACACACTAGCATCTCAGATACACACACATTCAAAATAAACAGTCTAGGTTCATGCACACCTATCACCCGTTTAAGCCCATACACGCTAGACACACCAAATTTAGACAGAATCAGTTACCAACACCTGCACATCCAATACACATAGGTGGATTACTAATTCATATACCACACACACACAATGAGATCTGTATATGTGTATATATATGTGTGCATGTCTGTGTGTGTGTATTCACTAATTCTGACACATACGACCCATCTACCCATACACACAGGTGAGTTGCTAAGCTGGGTGTTGTGATGTGTATGTATGTATGTATGTGCTTGGT
>NW_017728906.1:196044732-196048652 GCF_001723895.1 Crocodylus porosus
CCTATATTTCCTTGTCACTTGACATTTTGCATTTTGTGCCTTTTTACATTTCACCAACCGTATTGTTGTTCTGCTGTTCGTGTTTTATATTTTGTTAACCCTGTTTTTCTCAATGATTGTGTCTAACCTTTGTTGAATCCTGCCCCCCTGGGGCATTGTAGTCTCCACTATACCCTCTGATTTATGCCTGTTATGTTCCCAGTATTAAAAGGTATGTGGTTAAGGCCCCATTGGTGGTCTGGCTCTGCTCTACAGGGGGAGGAGAGTCCCTACACCTCCCACAGCTCTTGTGCACCTGCTTTGATCCTTTCAATTGGAGAGGGATTACCTCTTGGAGTACCGCCCGGGTTACACTACAAGACCAGCTCCCTGCTTCCAACAGATAATCTAAATTAAAGAGAGCAAGAGACAGACTAACCCTGGGCATGTCTACACCACAGTGGGAGTGTGTCCTGGCAGGGTAAGCATCATTATTGGCATTTTAGAGATGTAGAAGCAGAGGCATAGGGAATTGCTATAGTATGCCTTGGAGGCAAGTATTAAGGATTCAAGTCTCCTGAGTCTCAGTCTAGTGTCCTGTCCAGCAGGTCACATTGCCTATAAACCTGATGGAAACATAGACCAAACTAGGTGTTCCAAGAAGACAAAGAATATACTGATAACCTCAAAACTTAACACCCGCCTCCACCCGCCCCCGTCTCTGTGCTGGTTAGGATGCAGCAAGTGCAACTGGATGGCTATTTAGGGGCCAGCATGCCGAAATCAGACACCCTCAATAAGGAAACCCCCCTTTTAAATCATCTCAAGTTAAAGCCACAGCGAGAAGTTCTTACCGAGTATAATTTCTCTATTGTGTGGGAAAGCAGGAGGCGGCTGGTGAGGGAGTGACCTAGGTTGGGCCCAAAGTATTTGAGTGAACAGATCTTTGCAGTCAACAGCTGAAACCAATAATTATGCCTTAAAAAATGCAAGCCTGCAGCAAGCACTGAATGGCACAGAGGTTGTGTAGGGTTATCATAATACGTATCTTCCCTGGGTTATTTCTAAGCCGGGGGAAAGCCCTTCCTATGGCTGCGGCTGATCCCTCGCTTCAGGACTGAACTTTAGATTTCATCACGGCTTTATCAGTGATAAATCAAGTGTCTCTTGAAGAGTCCTGTTAAACCACTAAGTACCAGGAATTCCAGCAGCTCAGCGAACAAGAACAAGGAGCGGGATCTCCGTCTGCAGAGGGGGAAATTACTTGGCAAAAGCTCTGTAGCCCAGGGTGATGCCATTCTTCCTTTCAGACAGAGCAAGAGCATTGATACTATCGGGCGTCCATTTACATACCTCCACCATTGCTTAACACATTACACCTTGTGTTCAGGCTCTGCTACCACTTCAAAGCCCTCTTTCCCCTGGTATATTTTACCATCATCTACTATTTACAAGGCAGCAGTGCTCTTCTGCAAAATAGCATATCATAGGAGGGAAAAAAAAGAGGCGAACAAAAATATCTATAATTAAGCATAATCATTTCCCTTTCATATTGTACCATCTATCTGTCTGTCAGCCTGTCTAGCTTAGTCCCTATTAATCCTGCACTAAATAGCTGCTTATTGCCAAGAGGCCAGTCATAAATCAACTTTTTAGGATGCAGCTTATGCCCAGCTGGTCCCCCATCCAAAATGGTTATCTCTGCCTATGCCCAGGGTTG
This sequence comes from Crocodylus porosus, assembly GCF_001723895.1. NCBI lineage: Eukaryota > Metazoa > Chordata > Crocodylia > Crocodylidae > Crocodylus > Crocodylus porosus. The sequence goes on from NW_017728906.1 coordinate 196,046,432, forward strand.
TGTAGCTGGCATATTTAAAATTCAGACTTGCTGTAGCCTCCTTGACCTCAGCAGCCATGGCGCTTAGCAGTTTTTCCCCTGACGCTGTAAACCAAATCCAGCTGCAGGGTCTTGTGCCAGGGTGCCGCAGGTATGCTTTACACCGATCATTATGGTTGCAGAGACGTTTCCCTAAATATAAGGGATTCATCCCCCAAAGCAGGTATTTTTCATCACTGATTGCTTCCAGTATCCCTGTGTTATAAAGATATATAGGAACCAGGTCCAGGGTGAAGATGGGGAGAGGGGCTTGTGTGGTTTTGTAAGAAGAAAGCTTAAGAATGGATGAAAAGAAGAAAGGTAGTTTCTGTGAGTAGGTTGGGAAGCTTCTTTCAAATCAAGCAACTTGCCCTTTCATTGAAATAAACTATCATATATATTTCAATGAGAGTTTTGTGGCTAATAGGTCCTGGGCATCTTTAATATTCACAGTGAGAGTACAGTAAACCAGTGCTACTTTCCAATTGTCTCCTATAATGGCAGTGTCCGTTGAATCGTCGGGTGGGGATTTTTTTGTGCTTTAATCAATACAATTCATTAGAAGCTCACTTTTCTCACAAACACTACTCTGCATACAGTATCATTGGGAAGACATATTTTTTTTTTATGAAATTAAAAAAAAATATTGATTTCTCCAAAGCCATAATGGTTTTTGGCTCGCTAGTGCATAACACAATACCCCTGCTGCATTTCTAACTGCAGGGGCCTACCGCTCACAGCTAGGGAAAATGCCTGCTTTCTATTTTACGGAAGGAAAAATCAAATAGCTTTTTAAATAGTTGAAAAACTCATATTGTAATCACTGAGTTGTTTTCCCTTAAAGAAAATATTTCTAAATGTTCTCATGAAAAACAATTGATTGATAGCCTTGGAGGCTGAAGTTCTCTGCTGCTTCACAGAACAAGTCTAATGTGGGCACTGGGGCTAGATACAGACATTTGAAAAGACAGTGGCAGAATTGATCTAGGTGATATGGTTTTCTATAAGTGGCATAGTTTAGATTGGTAGCACATTCGTCCTTTGGTTGAGGGGCTGGGGGGACTTAGACCAGATTCCTGCATTTTTAACCCAGTCTGTGTCTGCTAAACTTCTGTTCTGTTACAGGTATAGACTGGTTTCTGATCACTTATACCAGTAAAAGTGTAATGTCTGTGGTTGGCCTGGATGTGTAAGCCCCTCAGCCTGCTTTATCAAGGTGACTTAACCCCAAGGAACCACTGTTAGATCAGTCTTGGTCTTTGCCAGCAAGGCAGCTAATTAATGTTAATTACGGTGTTGGTACCTGAGAGACAGCTAATCGCATGTTTAGAAAGCACCAGATACATTTAACATCGGTTCAAGACTACCAAGCTATCTTGACTACTCTTAGCATTGCTAACTTGTGTTGAATTTACTGATCTCCTGAAACATCTCGTTCCTCACTGTCCATCTGCCATTTAAATAGATAGGGTAAAAGTCCAAAAAAGTGAAATATTAATTTTTTTTATATGCTTCTCAGTTATTGTTACATAGCAAACATGACAAAGAGTGCTAAGTCACCACACATGTTCTCCAGGAACCCGAAACACGGTTGTCCCAGATTTCTGTAAAAATTGTCTTATTTAATTAAAATCAACTGTGATAACAGAGAACTGGAAAAAAGCTTTGGGTCTTATGTGTAAAAGACCAGTGAACTTCATATCAGTGCCAGGCCAAAAGAGTAATTACAGCAAGCATTATAAATCAGCCATATATACAGAGGCAAAGATAGATGTAAAGAAAAAAATGTGCTATGTCAATCTGCTAGCATTTTTTGAGCATTTGAACAATATAGTGGATAAAGTTTATTTTTTTTTATCTGGACATTAACAAAAGTCTTTTAACAAGAGGCTGTTAAGGAAGCCTTCTGAAGAGACACAGGGACTGGTGGCATTCAGTGTAGCATTTAATGACTTGCAAAAACTGTGAACAGCAAGGTGGCACAAGGGCTAGGTACGGACATTCAAAAAGCCAGAGGAGGAATCAATCTGTTACATGGTTTTCTGTGCATACACACACACACATGTGCACACAAACACGCACACACAAACACACACAGTGTTTATATACATATACACAACATTTATATCTAGCTATAACATTTATATATATAACGTTACATATATGTTATAATATGTTCCACAGATGTATATAGGGTGTGTGT
>NW_017728906.1:196048812-196057266 GCF_001723895.1 Crocodylus porosus
GAGTTTCCGGATGGCTGGCCGGACACTGGGGTGGTGGAGCAGGCCAAAGCTCGCTTGCCTTGGTCACCACCACCACCTTACACTGTCACAGATCTGTATGCAGCCATCACCACACCGCTCCTGCTCCACGTTATCTGAAAACCTTGCCGGGTTATTTCAGATAACCTCAGTTTTTACATAACTGGCAATCCCCTTACGCCAGGGATACCAGGTAACAGAGATGTTATTGTAGTATGTATATTATCTATCTATCTATCTATCAAAACCTAAGAAACTCATTGCCACACATAGCTTTGAAGCTAAGAGTTGAAGGTTAACATGTTTCACAAAAGAAGACCTTTATATGAATATGGAAAACATCTGTAGTCACCTTAGACTGCAGTTTAAATATGATTCTCTTAGGCATCGTGCAAAATCCTACCACTGTCTCCAAGACTTAGTATGAAACTTCCTCTGTGGTCAGGTTGGTCCATGTTTGACCATTCCTGGAAGATTATAGCCTGTATAATGCTTGGACCATGGTGTAATATCTTGTGATTATGTATGGAAGCATATAACATTACTGTCAGAGAGAGTATACTGGATTATATGGTCTATCGATCTGACCCAGTAGGGCAATTTCTATGGTTCTGCAAACAAAATCCAGTGGCTCTGGGAGTGGATTTTGCAGAATAATGGCTTTAAGTTTAAGCATCAGTTTGAAATGTTTGTTAGTGCTGCAAAGGTTGCAGAGAGAGTAACTAAATTGTGAGCAATGACATCTCTCTGCAGGGCAGGTTTAGCAGCCATGCAGGTATCTAATGCTTTTACACCGTGTGCCAGGGATTACGCAGGCTATAATCTTCCGCCTGAGCACTTTGTTTCTTCTGTGCAAGAGATCCCAGTGTTCTGTTCTAAAAACAAAATGAGCAGTCAATGCATGCATCACAATTTACCAAGTGGGGTTAATTTACTAAATAGCAAAGGATTTGGACCATTAATCTTGGGTCACATCCTCAGCGGGTGTAAATAGGTCTAGCACTGTCAGTGCTAATTGGCACCAAATGCATGCATGTATCCAGGTGTTATTATCTCCTTCTCTCTCTCATTTGCTATCTTCTATTTCACTTATTATTGATGCTGTCCTAAAAGAAGCATGGCTCTGTCATGTCTAAGAGTGCTGATCAGTCATCATTCATAATGCTAGTCAGTGTGAGATGAGAGACTTGTCAGTTCATCTCCTTCTTAAAGGGTGCATTTACATGGGACGCTTAAAGTGCCTAATAACACTGAGCAGTAGCATGGTAGGCAAAAACCATGCTAGTATGACACTGTGCAGTAGTATTAGGCTATTGCACAGTAAGCATCACTAAAAACCTGTGTGCTGGCGGTACTGCTCAGTAACTCTAGTTACTGTACATTTAGTTAGTACTTCATTAAGCAAATACTAAATTAAATGCACAGAAACTACTGCGCCTTAATGAACATGTAGACATGCCCAGTGAGACACCTGCTTGCAAGAACGGTTTCCGAACTTATCCACAAGAAGCCAAAGACCTGTAGGTTTTAATTTTGTCTTCAATTATTATTCCTGAAAACTAAGCCAAGTGGAGCATTGTTCTCACAGCTCTTGAGCACAATAAGATCAACGCAGCAGCAACAAACATATTGATCAAGCAGTTCAGCAAGAAAAGTCATTGGAGAGAGCAGGCGCTTGGCTGTTGTTAAAGCAGAAGTGGCTACTATTTCGGGAAGATTTGTGAGCCACCCACTACTATTATTTTTTTCCTCTGATGTGGAAATAAATGTATTGGTTCCATTATAAGAGTGTTTTCCATCCTGGGGACTGAGCCAAACTGCGAAGAAAATGGAATCGCTCAACCATAGTTGTATGGTATTGAATCTTCCACTGCAGATGCAGTCAAAACAGAGTAAAGTTCTGTACATCTTACCAGCTTACCCCTGTGCCCATAGCTGGATCTAGGATTTTGAACAGGTAGATGTTGGTGCAGTAGATGTAACCAATGCTGTGGGCATGGCTGCAAACTCCGGGGCTCCCAGTGGTCCCCTCCCTGCACCTTGTTTCACTCCACAGCCCCCTCCAGCTTGAGCCACTCCACCAGGCACCGCATAATGTCAAACTGGAGCTGGAAGACATGCCAGTGGCTGCACTTCCACGCAGCTGGATCCGAGCAAGACTTTAGAGGGAAAGGGGGTGAGGAGCAACCAGAGGCCCCCGGGCTGGCAAAGGGCACCCGGGGTGGCGGGGCTCAGCAGGGAGCAAGTACTGAAAGGGGTAGCCTGCTTGCCACCGCCTCTCTCCCTAGCTGACCTGGGGGTCGAGGGAGCTGCAGGTCCACTCCTACCCAATTCAAGCCGAAGACAGCAAAGAGCAATTGTTCGGGGTGCTGGGCTCAGGCAGAGAAAGCAGAGGCAGCCAGCAAGTCTCTTCTTCACGCACCTGCTTCCTGCTCAGCCATTCTGGGTGTCCAGCACCTGCAGGACCAGGGACTCCAGCTGCATCTCCCCTGTGGTCCGAGCTTGGTTGCTGTTACTCAGACTCCACCCAGGCATCCAGGGCCATAGGGAAGCAGAACCGGTGCCATGTCTTTCAGAGAGCTCACTGCTCTCTACACCACCACACTGTCCCCAGATCAGCCCTGGCCTATGCCCTTAATGCAGACAACAATAGGAATGGCTCATATATATGGGGCCATACGGCTGTTTAGTGGCCCGAGCTTTTTCCATTTCTGTGATAATTTGGCTCAGCATCAAGAAAACTTGTATCCTGCCACCACCACCACTTGTAGAAGCCAGAAACCAAAAAAAATGGGAGGTGGAGAGGGGATGGCCCTGGATGGCAGAGTACAAAGGAGAGGTGGGAAAATAAGGCTAAGAATGTGTACGGTGAACCGAGAACAGAGAAGGAGGGTGTGCTGGCTGGTTGCTGTGCCCCAGCCCACCCGTGCCCTTGTTATTCAGGTAGAAAAGGCTCTACAGAAGGGAACATATTCTTCCAGACCAGCGTTCATCTGTTAAATCCCTACTTGTGTTGGAGGCAGCAGGGAGTTACCACAGCCCAGACCTGCTCACACTTATACAGCGGCATACGCAACTGCTTCTATACAGCCCAGTTCTGCTCTCACTCCACGCTGGCGTAGATGTGCTGATTGGGCTGGAGCTATCCCCGATAGACATTTGCATAAGTGAAACAAGAACCTGGCCCTTGATATGTTGAATTAAAAATATATACCAAAAAAGGGAGTCTGTTTTGAAACTCGGGAACAGATCCTACTCTACCTATTAGAGGCCTAAGGCCTAAGTGGACTTACCTGCCAACATGTGAACTTATTCTACCCTACTTTAGTCCCTGGGAAACTGTTAATATAAAAGGTGGGTGAGTCCCTCTTTTCCTGACTGCTTTTCTGTCCCTTGGTCCAAAGGCTCAGTTTATGGTGTAACAAAAAAATGCAGTCATTAATAGAGATTTCCAGGGACTAGAACGGAGTGGGTGGAATAGGATCGCACTTTGACATCCATGTCCACTTCAGGGGCCAGATGGGTAAGTAGAGTAGTATCTGCCCAGAGTGTTTGTAGACCCCAGTACAGTAGAAAGGCTCCTATGTTTCAAATGTCCAAAACAAGATGGATACTCATAGGTCTCGCAAAATCCAAATATGTCATTTAGCTACTGCTGACTCCAGTGCAGCAATTAACAAAGCACCACAATTTTTTTGTTCTGTATCGGTACCACCTAGGCTGCTGATTCTGCAATACTATTATTTAGAAAGGATAAAGCATAATGGGAGCTGTAGATCTCATTAAACGAGCAGCTATAACGATTACAAAATAGCCAAGTTAATTTTTGCTCAGTTAGAAGCACAAGGAAAATAATCTGTCGCTTTCCCTTGATTAGAAAGATCTGTGGGGGGAGCTCAGATAAAACCTAGACAATAGTGGTGATTGTTAAGCTTTTTCTTCATCGAGTTGATAGGTTCTGAATAAAAGCCTGGTTTACATTAGTGTTCCCACTTTACAGGTAGGGGAACAAGGTACAGACAATTGGCGATTTGTCCAAGTCATTACTAAATGTCTTTGACACGTCCTGAGCACTTATGGAGTAGTAGTGATAGTAATTATGGTAGCAGCCTGTGGACTGACCTGATGATCTTCCTTTTTGAAGATTGTTTCTGGGACATTTTGTTTTTATTTCTCTCTTCTGAATTGGGCTTAGTAGTGGTGAAAGAAGTATTGTGTTTGGGGATCTAAAGTCTTTCCAGACGTATATAGCTGCTAAGCGATGTTAGTATCTGGTTGATATTTAATACATTTGTTCGGATGTAATTGAGAGCACACCCACCATAAAAGGACAAATTCAAATGGTAACATTGCAACAGCATGAGTGCTTTTCCCATTATTTATCCTTACAACAGAGATAACCTTTTCCTTATTGAAATATAATTGCTTAGGGAGATAGTTGTTTTAAAATGGAATTAGTAGCGCTAGCTAAACATTTGGAAGGAACTTGCCGTAATAACCCTTTTTTCTGTCAACCTCTCTAGAGCATCGTGTCACTCATACTTTAAAATTAATTGAAAATTGAAAACTGAACAACAGGTAATCTTTAGGCTTGTTAGAGCACGTCCCTGATATTAGCTTGAGTGTAAAAACCATAACTGGAGTTCAGCAATCTACTTCCAGCACTTACCCCGCAACAATATTGGAGAGGGTTTCCCCCACATGCATATTTAGAAGAGGAAATAGCTATTGCAACTGTTGCTTTGTGTGTTTGGCAGACATTGCATTCGAACATCAGTCACTGAAGTCCCATGTATATGAGAGGTGAGCTGCCTCATTATTTTTGGCAAATCTGTGACAAGACTCAGGATTAAAGCCCGCAGGTTAAATTCTACTCTCTGTTGCTGGAAACCTGGTTTATATTGCCACGTGTGAGAAGGCATGCATCTTTCCCAGAAAAAGTTGTATTCTGATGCCATAAAAAGCATACAGAAATATATTTATAGCTGGAAATGAAGGTATTGATCTTGCAATTCCAATCATTAAGGCTCCTTTGAGGCATAAAGATCTTTCTGTTCAGGTCTGTTGGCAAGGCCAGGACTTTAAAATACAAAGGAAGCAATGAAAACACATGGAGCAGTAAAGTATGTGGGTGAGATCCAAATCATTCACCTAGGTGCCTAGTAGGACTTAGACGGCATTGAGGCTGCTGGCTGCTGACCTGGATCAACCTCGGTCTGGTATTCAGAGGGCGCATCTACACATGCAAGTAATGTGACGTGTGAAACTCCAGTGCTTACTGTGCCGGAGTTTATTGCTCCCAGGCACACCATTTGAACATGTGCCCAGGACTGCAGCATGTTGAGCTGGGTCAGAGCAGCCCCGGCTAGCAGTGGGCCTGGGGATCAGCCTGCCAGTCCAGGGCTGCTCAACATGCTATGGAGAGGCTGATTGGTGCCCGAGTCTGTTTCGGGGCAGGGCATCTTTGCGCCCCAGCCAGCGGGGTCAGCGTCTACACATGAGCTGAAAAACTCCGCAGCAAGGTAGTGCTTTTATGTACTCCTGCTGCAGAGTTTATTAGTTTCCTGCCAAGACATTTACTGTGATGTTTATTAAGCAGCAGTAAATGTCTCTTGTAGACACACCCAGAGAGAACTTGAACTTATCTTGAGGCCCAAATTATTGGCTTAAGGGTTGGATGGAAGGAGTAAGAATTGATGAGGGGTTACAAGTTTTCCATATCTAAATACACCACAATCCAGGTCCAGCCCAGATCAGTAAAGGTCACTTACCCTGTAGTTTGTTTGCACATTCTGGTCTGTATGGCCCTGCATAATGAGTTAGTGTTGTCACTTCAACCACTGTTCATTGGGCTGCATTGCTGACAGTCAGTAAAAGTGCTAACTGGTTCTGAAGGCTGAACTCCAGGAGTGATTTTTTTCCTCTGAGGGTTCAGGAGAATCAGTGGGGCACCCTGGTGAAGCCGCCACTGCCACTGTTTGGATTGCGCTTGTTGTGTAGATAATGAGCGGACATCCATGTCATCGGGTGGGAATTTAGCACCTTTCATCTTGGGATTCTTTTGCACTTGCTCTCCCCCACTCTCTCCCTGCACCCCTGACCTTTGTAGTCTCTGTCCTCTGTGTTTTTTAACAGTACCTGTAGCTGCATGTAGACGTGCTGGTTCACTTTCTAATTAGAACATGTCAGAGCAGACTCGATTAATCGAGTCGGCTCTGCATTCGAATTAGAACGCTCCAACGTGGCCTCACCATCATGTGTATAAGTCCCCATGGATTTAAAAATGGCCACTGAGGCATATTATCTATATCTTGTTGAATGAGGCTTAGATAAAGCATCTCAAAGTCTTTTTGAAACCCACCAGGGCTTAATACACATGACAGTGAGGTGTTTTAATTAGAGCAGCTCTCTGGGAGCCGCTCTAATTAAAACATCTCCCCCGCTACACACATACACACCGAGCACATAGGTAGGCAGCCTTTGTGACTTCTCCCCGCTCCATCAGCAGGAGAAGCAACTGCTGTTTCCTTCTGTAGGGGATCTATAGGAAGCATCCTCTCCTTGTGTTGTAGGCTGGCACCAAGACCACTTGGGAAAAGGAAAACTGGAGAATGAGAGAATGCATAATGCATTCGTGAACTAAAGGTGAAACCACGAGCCATGTTATGGTGTAGGCAAGTGGCTACAACGCAGTTGAGGTAACTCCTTACAGATCTAGAGACGTGTTTAACGCAGCTAACCCAGCTGCAACTGGTTACCTCATCGTTTGGACTGTAGGGCCACTTCAAGCCCATATGGACCATGGACCCCACAAGCTGGCATACCTACCTTACTGGGCCATCTTGACTTCGACGCCTCTTTGACCCGTTCCACTGGCAAGCAATTATCCAGACAAGTGATTTTCTAAGGCTACTTGTCTGTGTCACAGCTCATCAGTATGAGTAAGGGGCTCCCAAGCTGGGCCTGTGTGACATCCCTTATGTTGGCATCTAGTTTTAAAATGAATTCAGCTATTTTAAGCCCCGGTCCTTTGAGATGCTGATTGCCCATGGATGTCAGCATCTCTCACGAGCCGCTCTGGGCCTGTCAGGACTGGCCATCAGAGTGCCTTTTTTTGAGAGAGACGCCTTTAATTAGGTCCCATGCTCACTCCTGGGATTTATTAAGCAGAAATCTCTGATCCAGAAAACATTTCCAATATCAAGGCTAATTCAGTGCCACGATGTCAGCCAAGGCAAACAAAGCACAAGGGGGAAGAAGCAAACTCCGGAAACAGAATGTGCTTATTGATCACACATCTGCTACTCGGCTCCAGGTCTCTCACTCAAAAAGACATTCTCCAATAAACTTGATCAAACAAATCCCCTCTCCACAAATAAAGGAGAACAACTCCTTGGGTGGGTTGGGTGTTACCTGTCCACTGTGAAGCAACCTGGTACACAGACATGTGTGCTATGTAGCAGTGAAAGGCCTATTTTCACCCCCTTTGAGATCAGTTGATAGAGTCTTCACTGACTCTGTGAAGATTTAGGTCAGGTCTTGAGTATCTTCTTGTGCTTTTCTGTTTTTTGAAAAGGAAAAGACCTCAGCAAATGTATTTCCTCACTTTGTACTTTTCAAGTGGAGGGTGAACTTTCCACCAAAGCAAAAGTATTACACTCAAAACACGTCTCTTTCCTTCTTCATTCAGCGTAGACAGTATGCTGTTGAAGTTTCAAAACCCTGCTAAAAACAAGGATTGATTTCTTATGTTCAGATTGGAGCACAAATATCTTGTGTTTATTGCTTTTCATTTTCTTTTTGCAGCTAGTTCAGTATTAAAAAAAACACGCAAACAAAAAAAACCCTTTTCAAGAAGTAAATCTTTTCCAAAAAAAATCTTCAGTCATTCTTACTTAAAGAAACCCAAGCTAAATGTATCTCCAGCCTGGCTTTTTCTCTTCCCGTAGCTTTAAAAATATCTTATGGTGTACTATAAATAACCAGCTGAAAGAAGAAGGAGGCTTTATGCAGAGGAGTAAAGAAACAGCAGTAGTTGTCCTTAATCATGTTCAAATACAAACATCAAGAATGAATGAAGGCCCCTCCATGCATTTTAGGGCTGAACAGGATGGAATAAATCCACAGGGATTTACATTTGAGACCTCGGTGTCAACATGCATTATTGAAGGATCTGAGAGATGCTCTTAAGATATTTTTAAATAACCAAATGAAATGGCTCCCTTTGGCATGGTAGTGTATGCCCCTACTCTTCCGGGCTCTTGAGAAGCAGGGGAAGAGGACAGGGAACCAGGGTTCTTCTTCCAGCTCTGTTGCAGAATCCCAGGGTGACCTTAGCCCATGGGTGGGCAATTATTCGGGGTGGGGGGCCTCTGCTGGGCAGCAGGGCAGGGTTGCTTCCACCCAGCAGCCCTCGTGGTGCCTTGCGGTGATGGA
>NW_017728906.1:196058341-196081735 GCF_001723895.1 Crocodylus porosus
GCCCCTCCCCTGACTCCTTGCTAATTAACGAGGATGTGTATTCCTCCTTAATATAGAGCGCCACGCCCCCACCTCTCTTTCCTATCCTGTCCCTCCTGTACAGCTTATAGCCCTTGACATTCACCGCCCAATCATGCATTGTGTCCCACCACATTTCTGTAATCCCCACTATGTCTTGGCTGGTGTCAGCCAGCAGGAGGGTGAGATATTTTTGCAAAGATCTCAGTGGTCTAATAAAGATATCACCTCTACCATGAGTCCTGATTCCATATTTTGTAAATGGATACATGATGGCCACCTTTAAAGTGAATGCGCTCCCCTACGTGGACATAGTTGAGTGGGGCAAGTGTAGAGCCGTGGCCCAGTCCTCCTTCTTTCTAGGATGACTACACTAAGCCCAGGGACGCTGGCTCTTGCACTGTTGTAGCCAGGGGCAAATTACTGCATAGCCCCATGGGGCCCAGCTCCAGGGGCCCCTGCCAGTCAGGGGCCTCCTGGGGTACCAGGGGCATCATGGTCCAGGCAGACAATCTGGCCATGGGCATCTGGGCAGGCAGCATGTGCCTCCTCCCCTCCAGGTGCACCAGAGCCAGAGACTAGGGGCAGGCACGAGGCTCCATTTGTGTAGCAGTGGCTTCCTGGGCCATCTGTTGACAGGAGGCCCCTGGGTGGCTCTGCCCGCTCTCAGCTACCTGCAGGCAGCTGCCAGCACCAGCACTGCTGGGACAGGATGGGATGGGATGGGTTAGCCCTGCCATGCCAGGGCCAGCAGAGCAGGGGGCAGGCAGCCAGGGGCGGCGGGGAGCTCATGCCCCATCTTCCCCTGCAGACTCCAGCCCCAGCTCTGGTTTATCCCACAGCACTGGAGGACCGCAGCCCTGGGTGCACAACACTTGCTGGGCAGAGGGGCCACCTTCACCTAAGTGGTGCTCGTACCCCCTGAATCTCCCTGGGCACACCGAGGAAGCCAGGCAGGCCCAGCTGCAGCCCCCTGGCACACGCAAAGGAAACCTGCCTTGGCCTGATGGAGGGCCTCCAACTTCCTGTTCGCCCAGGGCCCCAAAAAATCTTAAAACGCCTTTTATCATATCAAGGGTCTGTCTTTCAGTGCTGCTCCCTTGACTCCTATAGACGTTGCTCATTATACCTCCACACCAGCATGTTGAGGCAGTAGATTTCCCTGGCATCCTTCAGCATCCCTTGGACCAGGACCAAGTTTGCAGGCATTGAAAAAGTGCAAAAAGTACTTGACCGCTTTGTTGTAATGCACATGAAGCACAGCCCAGCCTTGTCTGCCTCTGCATGGGAGACATATTATAGCAGGAAATAATTACCCAGATGATGGGTAAAGATGGTAAGATCTGCGTGAAATCTTGTTGCTTTGTCTATCTCAGATTGGAAGGGATTATAGTGTAACTTTATAGAATCGCGACTGATACAGTATAGTGCTTATATGCCATGGTGCCCACATTCACTCCTATCAGCTTGGAAGTAGGTCATTTTAATTCTGATGAAGTTAAAATGAACTTTGCTTCCCTTTCAATATGGGTAATGTAACAGTTACCAACTGATTGAGGAAAACATTACCAAGGACCCGTTTAATTGATTTGAATGCATGTATGTTTTCTATTGGTTTAGTTTGAGGGCATTTTTAAACAAATAGCACCGTCACTGTGAGGCTTAATTAGATAATAAATTAATAGATAAATGGATTAGAAAGTTCAGTATGGCTTTCACAATCGGAGCTCGCAGCATAAAAAGGAGGTGCTTGGTATTAGCAATGCTAATAAATGGCATAAGGAATGCACTTGGAAAGGATGATGATGTAGCAATTGGAAGGGCTGGGAAGGACAATTTTTTCTCCCTTGCCCAAATGTGTTTGGAAAATCAAGGTGCTTCTCTGCTTTAGATCTGTTTCTACGGAAGACAGGGTCATGCTGATCCTAAAGGGTAAAAATGTCAGCTCCATCACATACCTGAAATGCTGCATATTGAATGTGTGTTTCATGAAAAATTTGGCCAGCACACAGGCTGCAGAGAGATAAGCATGCAGATGTGCAGAAGCAAGCATTAGATGGGGGCAGGGAACTATGTAGCAATGGAAGAATGTCTTGAAATGGAGGTTGGGTTCGGTTTGGATGGGACACACACACGCTTCATCAGCTCATTTAGGCAGTCTCAGCAAAATGGGTCTAGAAACCCCACATAACCACAGGCCTTCCTGTGAATTTTTTGGTGGCTTACTTGATCCTGTCAAGGCCCAGGTACCCGCAGCTGTACCTGGGACCTAAATTCTGACAGTGGTTGAACTGCAGTAACTCGGTGGAGCTAAACAGCAGATTGAGAGTGGTGCAAATGGTCACTGGAGTTACTCCAGATTTGCACCAGTCCTCCTGAGGTCAGGATCAGGGGCATATTTTTAAAGGCATAACGGGTGGTGACCATTTATGGGAATGGTGGCATTTGGGAGCTAAGTACCTGCACTATCTAGAGTTGCTATGCTGCGGTCTGCCACTAGAATGAGTGTCATTCATGGAAATGGTTTTCAGTCTGCATTATGCTAAACAAAATCACTTTGTTTTTAATTTTTATTGCTAGACTTGAGAACAGAGATTTTCTGAAGATACTTTTATTGGAAGACGGCTATGCCTAAATTGGTGTGAGTAGTGAAAGGACCTCAGCTGAACGGAAGGAAAGGCACCTTAATAAGTGCTGTTTACTTTACCCCTTATATTTTTGATTCAGAGAATTTCTCTTCCTCTTCCACTTTAGCTTTTGCCTGTAATTCCAAAGGCTTTCAAAGTTATATGAGCTCCACCAGCCATCAGCCCACTCTATATTAAAAAATAGCCATTGCAATACAAAGACCCCTTGATGGAGCATTACGTTAGGTATTTTCTTTTCTGGAGAAATTCAAATACAGTGGGCTGGATTTTGTTTTACTTCTGCAAGGGATTAAAGTTCCATCAGATCGGGGGTCAAGGTTATGAAAAGTCAACAGTGTACTCGCCTCCTCGGCTAAACCATTAATAGTCTGATTAGCAATCTGTTTGAGGTGGAAAATGTTCCTGCACAAACTACTGTAATTACTGACTGCATGTTGCACGGTGGAGGCCTCATCACTTGAGTAATTTAAAGCCGGAGAGAACAAAGTACTTGAGAACACATCACAGGGCACAGTCACCGTTGCTCTTGGGGTGGAAAGGGATGGGCAGCCTGACCTAATAAGTCTTTTTCATCTCTAATTTCTATTAATAGTGACTTGTATCAGTCAAGTGTCTAATTAGTCACTTGCCTCCATCAAAAAGGGCCACCTCTCAAAAGATTCAAACCAGCTGAGAGGCTAATATGCTGTCCATTTAGTCTGATATGGGGAGGAGAAAGGAAAAAAAGATTTCTGCTGTAGGATTTGGCGGCAAAAACAGACTGTGTAAGAAACAACTCAGGTTTAAGTTAAGTTAGCAAGGAGAGGTCAAGTCAAAGGGGAGAGACCTATGGCCTGTATAATAATGCCTGGGCCCTTGTGTCTCAGCAGACTTGAAAAATGCAGTAATGGAATTATGTGTTGTGTTTTCTACTTTTATTTTATTTTACTTTGCTTTGAGAACAGAGTCAGCACTCCAATTCATTTAGGCCAGCTTTACAGACATTGTACTTTTGCTCCTATCTTGCTTCTTCATTTTCTAGTGGGTTGAACTGATGTTAATCAAGAAGGCTCCAGCTTGCCTTCTTCCTGCTGTCTGCAAAATTTTACATAAAGTAATAGAGTTGGAAGATAGGTTATAGCCCAGCATGCAGAGATTGGGGTCTTGTCAAAAGGAAGAAAAGCTGAGAGAAACTTTGATCAGAGCTCAGTCTCCTGAATCAAAATGACAGCTAGCTTCATTGGATTTCGGAAAGGCAATAAAAAAAAAAATGGGTCCTATTGTGAATAAATTGCTTGCTTCACTTCATGCATAGCGATGTCTGTTGTGATTTCTATTGTAATTTCTCTCTAATTGTGTAAGTTACTTGCCATGAAATTCTGTACAAGAAAGCATCGGGTTAGGCATTGTTCTCTTGTTCGGTTTAAGACATATGTTCTCCTACAGGTAGCATAAATCAACGTGTGTAATAAATTCATGCACTGAGTCCTCAAGTGTCACACATGGCCACAAACTGAGTTTTATCAGAAGTTGAACTTCACATGGTCCTTTTCTGCCCATAAAGGTAACGTTAAGTAATTTCCTGTTCTCATAAGATATTACCCTTTTTTGTTCAGGGCTTACTCTTGCTCCCAATATAAAATCAAGAGCAGGCTTTCCCCCACTGACCTCAGTGGGGCCCTGAATTCATAAAGCCTCATAATTCAGGTGGGTTTGCTTTGGTGTAATTACCTGAATTGTATGCACCTGCTTGAATTGGCATGGCAGGATCAGGCTGGTGTTCCCCCCATGGAGTTAATAGAAGAGAATGTATTTGATTAGCACCGCGGTCATCTTCACTTCATACCTGCCCCCCTGCATCCTCCTGTCCCCAAATCCCATCTTACAAAGATGTCCGGATCTGCACATTCAAACCATCTGCAGGAATGAAAGCCGTTACTGGAATCCCACAAATCAGAGAGACTGTTTGACTGAAACACTCATGACGTGAGCCTCGCCATTGCTACCATTGGGGCTGGGGAAAAAAGTGCTAGTTCCAGTTTGCACCCTGCTTTGGACTCTGCTCTTTGCTCTTCCCTTTACAGTGGCCTGAACTAGAACCGTGGGTGCAAACACTGTTAGCCTTTGACAAGATGTATATTAAAAGTCTGCATCTGTGTCCAGAAGTTTGTGTCCAGTTCAGACTTGGACAGGGGAAAGTTGCTGGGGTAAAATATCCCAGCTGACCTAATGGGCCTTTGCCCTTCTTCTGATTCTGTTACCAAACGCCTGGGTTTTCCTGGACGTGTCGTCTTTTTGAGTCCTACGATCGCCGTCCGGGCTGTTTTTTGAAATAGGAACCAATGTCTGAGATTTTGCTCTGCTCTGCTGGGGAGAGCAGGGGGAGGGCGATTGGAGGCAGAGGCAGCGCTGGGGGAAGCTACCCGGGCGCCGGGGCTGCAGCAGGGTGGGGGAGGCCCCTGCCCCTCCAGTACAGGAAGGGGGCAGGAGGGACTCTTTGAGGACAGCATTGTGGCCAGGCTGGTGCCTGTGCTTGTGGCCCCAGGAGATGCTGCCCAAGGGCCGGAGGTGCAGTGGGCTGTGGGTTGGGAGTCAGGGCACCCGCAGGGTTGAGGGCGCTAAGAGGCTGTGGGTTGGGAGTGAGGGCACCTGAAGAGCCGTGGTTCTGTTGGTTGGGAGTGAGGGGCAGCAGCAGGGCCAGAGAGCTATGAGCTGGGAGTGAGGGATCCCCCCCAAAAGGTGTCCCCTTTTTTGGAACTGGAAATATGGTAACCCTCGATTCTGTGAATCAGCAGCTAACCAGGCATGTCTGGGCCCTCCTCTCAATTGTTGCTCTGCAGCTTTCCACCTTTAGACCCCTTCTTTCCATTCCCAAGGATCGGGAGAGCTGTGTAGCTCCTGCACCTCCCAGCACTTCCAGTGCTACAGGTCTTGGCTTGCATTGAAGCGACCGTGTCTTTCCCAAGCTCTCCAGCAGAGCAATGTTCTGTAAGAGATGCTTTCTAACCAGTTTTCCAGCTGATCAGCTGCAGGTCAGCACTGTGCCTCCTGATGAGTTTGGCTGAAGATTAAAACCATTACTTTCTGTGACATAGCTGAAATGCAAAAACCTGGGAGATAAGCTAGGAACTCGGTTTTATTCCGCAACATTTGTAGGGGTTTCCTCTCCCCCCTCTCCACCTCTTGATGCCAAAAAGCCCTTGCTAGATAAGACTGAAGAGTGACCATTTGTCTTTAAAAAGTAACAGACCCCCTGCTGGCAAACCTCCCTGCTAGGCCGTCTGCGTGGCAGGCTCGCGTGCTTCGTGTTCTTCTGCGTTCCCACGTCCCCTGCTTTCTCGGAAGCAATCGCCACGGATGAAACCCAGAAAAGCAAGCCACTCCCCAGGAGAGCAACAGGCTCCATATTTTCCCGTGAATCCAGTCTAAACAACTCACTGTGCAGTAGCCTTTCCACACCTCTATTACAGATGCTTAATAAAAATTCATATTCAATGAACCAGAACTGTTTAAACATTCTTCTGCAAACATCCAAGCAGGCAGCGCACCAGTTTTAAAGCTTATTAACACCACATCCCCTCGTCTGTGCTGCGAAATTCATGCAGGGCTGCATTCGCTCAGGGCACCTTCCTGAATCCTTTCAGGTAATAACTGAGCCGGTCGTGTGGAAATTAAACATGGGTTTGAATATCCTGGGAAAAGGCAAGGGTTGCTTGTTTGTCTAGTGACTCAAAGGACTGATGGGAGAAGCTGCATTGAAAGGGTCTGGAAACAGGTGCCTCGTGTTTACACAGGGTATAGGAACGTGCACAGGCAAAGCTTCTCACGCTGCCATTCCAGCGTGGCTCAACCCCTGGAAAAGGGCAGTTGTCCTGTCCGTCTAAATTACAGATGCATTCAAAAGACACGATACCTGCTTTAAAGTGCTCAGTGAGGTCCCAGACTGAGTCAACGGATACATTTCATGTGGACCACTGAACACCTCTTAAAGAGTAGTTATGATCTGGTTATTACTGGGTGCATCTGCACGAGACACTTAATGCGTAGTAGCCTAATAACACTGTGCACTACCGCGCCAGGCAAAAACCATGCTAATATGCTGCTGCGCACTAGTATTAGGCTGCTGCGCAGTAGTGTTAGGCTACCGCGCAGTAAGCACCACTAAAAACCCATGCCCTGGCTCTAACTCTAATTACTGCACATTTCGTTAGTACTTCATGAAGCAAGTACTAAATTAAATGCGCAATAACTACTGCGCATTAATGAACGTGTAGACACAGGCACTGATAAGCAATGGTTTTCAAGTGGGCTTTAGAGGGAAAATCTTCGTTACCTCAGTAATAGATCACAGCGTTCCCCTGTGTCCCACACATACATGCACAAATGTATGTATGTATGTATACTTGCATGCGTCCACGCACACACACGCACGTGTTAACATCAAGGCCTGGGGATTTGCATGTCTTGGATTGAATGTGCAACAAGATGCTGGGGGGAGTTCTTCCCCAAAAGGATTAGCTGTCGTCTGCTTTTGAGAAATGACCCAGGGTAGCATGAGAGCATGTATTTTCTGGAGTCAAGATATGTTGCTGTTAGCTTGAACAGCACTGAAAAAAGAGCAAGATAAACTAGCAGCTCTTGTGGATTAACTTCAAATTTCTAAGAATAACATAGATAAGGCAGTCTATCTCAGACATGACTTAAAATCACATGTAATGAATCTGAGGAGGAAGAGATGGCTGTATCTGAAAGAGAAGTTGCCACTGATCTTCTGATAAGCTGTAGATTTTCAGATGAGAAAAAATAAATACCGCAGAAGAGGGTCTTTCCTATTTAACCTTTTCAGACAAACTTGCTAGCCTCCTATTCTCTAGCTTGCTCAGTTAGCTTGCTAGCAGTGTCAGCTGGAAAAGAGCAGGATAGCTGAAACACAAAAACGATTTCACATACCGGTTTTCATTTATCCTTTTGAATCATTTTACAAACCCAAATTAAACGATCCCCATACTGCAATCACCATGCACGTTGGTATCATTCAGTGAGATCGTGAGTCCCTGCTAATGAAGGAGATTTCCAGCATAAGCATCAGTTGCAAGGCAAGTGGAGATGAATTTGTTTGAAAAAAGTAAATAAGTCTGCACAACTCGTTGCTATAAAATGCCTCTTTCTATTCAGTGCTTCAGCTGCTGATTTTTATAAGCACTGAAATGCACTCACAAAAATTAAGCAAAAAGTAGGGATGCATTTCACAAAGATGCTTTGTTTCCCAAAGGTGCTTTTTAAAGGGTGTTGGATTCATTTTCCAGGAGATAAACAGAGAGCCAGCTATCATTATACAACTACCATGAGCTAGATTTGTCCTTAAGGTACGGGTTCTGAAGGTCACTTTGGCAGTGTGCATGTCCATACAACAGCTGCTTCTGTTTAAATATCCCAATAGGGGAAGGAGACATTTGATTTTCATCAAGGAGTTAAGAAACACCATATCTACAGAGGCCAGGCATTTTCCTTCTCACTTCATCAGGACGCTTTTCAAGATGGAAATATACAGTGAACCGTTTATCTGGGAGATGACCTGGCTTTGCGTAAGTCTTGGATAGGTCACAAACTTCCCACTGTCAGCTACATCAAAGCTCTTTTGCCTGAAATGTAGTAGAAACTGGTAGTAGGTTTGTGACTCCTTCATATATCTTTTGCATTATATTCTGCGCCACCACACGTTTTTATACTCACGGTAGTTTTCTCAATAAGGTTGAGGCAGAGGCATATTTGTTTGTGAAAGACTCATTCTTTTTTTTTTTTTTTTTGCTTTTTCTGTAAGCTGCTCCTTCAGAAAGGCCCCTCAGGTCTATCATGAACGAAGATTTCATAGTTTCATAGATGATAGGGGCTGGAAGGGACCTTACAAGATCATCTGGTCCAGCCCCCCTGCAGTTCTCAGACAGTAAGCATAGACGGTAAAGACCAGCTATACTAGCTTATATAGTGAAGGGCCTTATCCTGCAGCCCATTTTCACATATTGGATTCCTTATATCACATGAATAAAGAACTGCAGAATGAGACAGAGAGGTCTGAAACCCAATTAATAAGTCTATAAGTACCATGTGGTTTTCAACTATGAGGTTAATTGAAATCTTTTTTGTATGGCATCATGAAAACATCAGCTCTGTAATATGCTGGTTCAGATCAAAGTTTTAATCATTCCCAATGATCTACTCCTATGGGTTTTAACTGCATTACAGAAGCGAAAACTCCTCACTGAGTTGCTTACTCCCAGCTCCTAAATCTGAGATAAATTATCCTCTTGATATCTTGACTGTCTAGGATCCGGTGGACAAGAGGTGTGTATCTGAGAAAAAGAAGTTAGGGATTGTATCCAGCTATGGAGTTGGTTAGGGGTACGTTTCGTCGACTGCCCCAGAGAGAGGAGAGAAATAGCTATTAACAGTAATTTACCTTTTTTCATCTCACCTCCAGGGAGTTGAAGGGATCAGATTTTGTTACTCTTAGAGTAACACATAAAGTATTCTCTGAGTAGCCCAATTGATTTCACTGGGACTACTCACTACCCAGGTAAAGACGAGCAGCAGAATCAGGCCTATAGTGATTTTCAAACATTCATGGCTCAGCTGGGTCCCTGCCAGCCCTGTGCATGTTGAGTAGCATCTTACTATCCAAGTAGGTCCAGCAGCATCAGTGGAGTTACCCCATGCAGGTAGTAGACTAAGAAAATGATCCTAAATAATAAGCTCCATGATGCTCCTGTGAAGTAAGCGCAGTATATTCCCCCTTTACCCACTGTTAAGTGGCACACAGATAGTTGCTGGTCATACCAATGGCAGAGCTGAAGTCAAAACCCAGGAGTCCTGACACCTAGGCCCTGATCCAGGAAAGCAGCTGAACATGAGCTTAACTTTAAGTACACTCACATGTTCAACTCTAAGCACATACTTAAATGCTTCGCTGGGTATGCATCTTAATGCCATTCCCTAAAGCTCTGTTTCAGAAGACTCATGTAGAAGATGAGGCGGGGAAGAAGAGGCCTGTGTCTGACTCCCATATCTGCTTTTATCTCAGACTGTTTTTGTCTATATACACACGATATGCATCTGTATATTTAAAACTATATACAAAACTATAGCTATACCCAGACATTCAAGCTAAAAGAACATCAAAGCTGCAGAGTTCCCCGCACAGCCGTAGTCGTGGACACTTGTGTGTACAGTTTGATTCATCGGTATAATAGGACCTCATCCACCAGCCCTACCTGAAAAGCCGTATTCTGTTCCTTTTTCCAGTGGCAATGTTTTGATTATTATTGGCAACACAGGTTGTTGGGGAGCAGGCAGCTCCTCAGTGAATTTTACACTGTGGCTATTATGTTACATGTAAAGTATTTTTTCTATCCTATCCGGTGAGCTTTTACACCTGCGTGTCTTTTCAGAAAGCTGCACTTTTCTATTGCCCTTCCCAGATAATATCATTTCTCAAAGGTCAGTCATAATCGTGCACCTCCTTCTCTCTGTTATCTGTAGTTGGTTCTGCTTGATTTCTGACAAGTTTGAGTGCCAGGATGGTCTCACAGGCTCATTGTGTGCTTGCAGTGATGCTCCTCCGCCTTTACTGAAAGGACAGTTGGTTGCTGAGCGAGTTCAGAAGAGACTTCTGTACAAACAAAAAAAGCCAGCAGAGAAGCAGAGTCTGAGTTTAAAAAGCTGGTGGAGATATTATTACTGTGGTTATCTTCCTTAACTCTTTCTGTGCTGGTTCATTTGGAGGGGAAATGAAGGATCTGGCTTTGGACTGCCAGGGTGCATCTACATGTGCACTTTACTGCGCAGTAGACTAATTAGCTCTGCAGTCAAGCGTCGCCATCTACACATGCACCAGTATTAGGGTGCGGTAAACTAATTAACCCTGCCGTAAGATAGCGCTATCAGGGACAGTACTTTCTTACAGCAGAGTAATTTACTGTGTTGAAAAGCACATGTAGACGCTAACTGTGGGCACAGTTTGCACCCGGTCAGCCCAACCAGCCAGGGGCCTGCTCTCCCCTGGTTCAGATTGCTGCTGTCCTACGTACATGTAGATGCTGGACCCAGTAGAAGTTTACTTGGGTTCAAACTGCTCCAGAGTATGTTGTGTTGCATTAATTGCATGTGCAAATGCACCCCTACACAGTTAATTAACATCTGTAAGCGACTAAGTAGCATTTTGCAGCATCATAGATAAACCCGATCAGTTTGTTGTAGTTCCATTCCTTTTGCTGGAAATATAGGTCTTATTAAATCAAGTACTTAACAGTATGTATCAGCTAGTAGCAGACTAAACACCCTGTTTTGTGGGGGAGAGTCATCTCTTAGTATTGCTTTTCTGTTGTGTTGCCCTCCTCTCTCTCTCTGATAACTTGTGACTCCCAGTCCTCCTTGACTAGACAGGATGATCCAGTAGACAAAGCACTAGGGTAGGAGGCAGGGGATCTGGATTCAATTCTCAGTTCCAGCACTGATTCATGTTGTTTCATTTACTGTACATTCATTTTCCTCTTCTATTAAATGTATTTCCCTGGGTACGGCACTTCGCGATCATTTGCCTAGATGTGCTATGTAAATGCTGTCCGTTATCCTGCCAGCAAAGTTTTGGAAGATCAGGTCCCTTAAGTGGAGTCTGGTGTCATTAAGGCAGTGGTTAACAGGTAGCACAGAAGATGTTGTATTTCATAAACTATTATGACAGCATTTTGAGATGTGCATAATGTTATGAGGGTTTGCAACACATCTCCTTTTCCAGAGTGTAAACTCATCCCCTGCCATGAAACCATTGGGAACTCATCCCTGTGTATGTGGGTGCACCCCTGGGTACATGGATCGCTTCTCTATAGAACTTGGTATTGGCTGCCGTCAAAAAGACCCTGCTGGATTTGGTGCACCAATCAGAATGGAGAAATCTAAGGATTTAAGCAGGACTTCTATAAGGGACTATAATTATACTTCTACCACTTGATGCGCCTTGAAATCATTTTAGTAGCCCGGTTTTCCCATTAAAGGGAAAAACCTCCTCACATCAGAATTGATGGGACAAGAGGTGAAAAGAAAAGATTCGTTGATCCGTTGCCAGGATCACTTCACATCATCACAGCAACAGCATCAAGGACAGACAGAAGAATACGCTGTGAAAACTTCCTCCTCTCCCTTTCCTGCTTAGTGTTTGCACACAGGAAAGGCAGGCCTGAATTACTGTCATTTTACAAAAGATGCCAGCAATAACTGATGCTTGCTGGCTGCAGGCCATTTGAAATTGAATTCATTTCGAATACGCTACTTCCTGAAGCGTTGTTCAAGTTAATAGCTTACAGTTTTCATTTCTTTTTTTCCCCAAATTTAGGGAAAATCCATTGATGTCTCAACTTCAGAACTTTGTATTATTGGTTAATCAAATACAACTATTCCTCCCAAGAAAGAGTTCACCTGCTTCCCAAACTAGCTATAGTAACAGGCACTTTTGCTGGGGCTAAGAGGATGTCATCAACTACTGATAGATGGTTGCATTTTTCCCCGCTCAGTTACCTAGTTAGTTACTGCTGGAAAAGGCTGTTTTTCCCCCAGTAGCTTCACTGGCTGTACGCATGTTCTGCTGAATAAACCAGCTGGAAAATCATTCATCATTGTTACCCCTTCCCATCTAGCCATTCCCCAGCCACTTCCATTGCCCCAACTTCCCCATCAACCTGCCATACTTTGCCTCTGCTGCCAAACTAGTCATATAACTCTCATTCATTTTGCTCCTTTCCCAGATTCCCCTCCCCACCTTAGTTTGTTCTTTCCCCACCCCGTCCACAGCAGTTCTGCATCTTCGATTCCAGCAGGGCTTTCTTTCCAGCTATCAATGTCCCAGCTTCCCCCCGGTGCCCAGGGCTTGTGTTTGCAAAGTCCTGTGGTCAGGGTCAATGATGCAGGTGCCAAGACTTTGTAAATCCCATGTATAAACCTTGTATAGACCTAGGTTTATTGAGGGAGATTTCTCATCCTGTATATTTCTCTGTGTGATATAAAAACTGTGTTAAAGCTGCTTATTTTTTTTAATAATATTTTCTTGTAGCAAACAGAGTAAGTCCTTGTTTTCATTTCTGTTGCCAGAGATAATTGCTCCTTGCTAGTATACAGTGATGCTGAGAAATCTGTTTAGAAGAAGCTCTCCCTCTCGTGCCTCAGTTCAAAAGAGGAGAGCTATACAGCGCAGGTTCTTCGATAGTGGCACTAGCACAACTGTTGCTCTTGGATTCCAGTCGCCAGGTTAATTCTCTGCAAAGACAGATTGTTCAAGGTAGTGGTTTACTTGCACAGAAGGGATTCATGATAAAATCATAAAGGGATAACAAAAAGGAGGAGCTATGCCTTTGGTGCATTTAGCTTTGCAGCTTGGCACACGGTTATTCTGCAAACAGCCACTTTGCCCGGCCAGAATTGCCTTTGAAATATCCTTAGCTGAGCAATACATTTGGGAATCTTTAGGTGCAAGACAGCTTGCCAATAGTGCCTTAAGTTGCTGAGTGCCAGAAATCCCTACTGTAAATGAGTTTCACAGTAGCCTCCCTGTACATGGAGTCTGTGACAGGTAGTGATGGGCATTTTGTTGTTTCTACAGCCTTCCTCGGTCTCATTTTGTTTTCCCTGTGAGTGTGCAGTGGGTTTAGACAAGCCAGTATCTAAAGCTTATTTGCAAATTTTAGTGAGTCAGGACTTTGGAAAATCAGGCCATTTGCCTAAGTATGAAACCCTTTCACCACTGATGGCAAAGGTAAAACTCAACGATGTCAAGCTTTCTAGTTGGCTGCTAAATACAGATTTTTGCGCTTCACATTAAGGGCAGCAATTGGATCCTAAGTGTTTAATGTTCTGGTGTATTTTACATTCATTTTATGGTTCCTTATCATTCTTAACTGTTCTTGAGAAGAAGCCATTTCACATTGTAGTCAGGTCATTTGACCATATCTAAACCACAGGAGGTATATGGCAAGAAAGAAGCTTATAAACTGTAAAACTTATAAACCTCTCCTGTTCATTTTACTTGGTCTTTCATCTACACACATTTTTCCACAGACAGATCAGTTGTCATATGAAACTCAAGAATTATGTAGCTTAAACAGAGTGTCTACATACACAGATCACAGGAGTGTATAGAAAATTATCCTTATAAAGAAAACCCTGCTTATTTTACCTGTAATCAGAGGCTTTGCTTCTTCAGTATTTTTTCCATTTCTTTTTTAATATTGCTTTACAATCAGCCTTTATATTTTATCTAGGTGTTGGAATAAAATGCAGCAGAAATGCTCGGTAAATGCATTTTTCAAACGTTTCTATGGTGCTTTGATATATGGATATTTTAAAGGGCTAAATAGGTGCTCAATATATACATGATCATTTCACAGGAAGTGACAGTCAACAGGAAATACTCTGTGAGCTGCAGAAAAACTGAGCAGAAAGCCCATGGCTGCTATGATTTTTCTCTATATCGTTCTGTTGGTAGGAAAAATTACATTAAACTATCTCTGGAGAACGCAATACATTCAAGATTGTGTCTTTGTAACGAAGCATACAGCATAGTTATTAATTTGTGGAAACCTTGGGTTAAAGTAACCTACTGGTAACTTTATAAACAAAAATCAACGTTTTAAGGATTTTCAAGAAGTATGGTGGGAGCTTGTGTGTTGGGGGGTAAGTTTAAAAGACTGTAGGGAAGACAGCTTATATGGAGGGTAAAAACTAGGGCAAAACAGAAGCCAAAGTTTCTCACTAAACAGTGATGCAATTGCTATAACAACTATGGAAGCGACTGAACAGCCAGCAGTTCCCCATTTAAGCATTTTGGCCAATGCACACATGGACTGTTTTTTGAAGGAGAGTTTGGTAAGCAGGGTGCTTGCAGATCAGTGTACCTTAGTGTGCAAAGAAATGGAAAAGAAAAAAAAAAGCTGTATGCAATAATGAATAGTCAAGTGTATAGAAAAGGTCAGGCAGGTAATCATAGAAATTAAAAATAGAAAGACCTACTTAGCCTATTCACTGGCCGGTGCAGTGAGTGAAATGCGCTGTATTAAGCACACTTCTGATAGTGGGAGGTATTAGGCCTATTAGACTGTGGAATAGTCTGCCAAGTCAAGTCCTGGCAGCTATATTGATCCAGACACTTAAAATTATAATTGACAAAGCATTGGATTTCTAAACTATAGGCAATGAGTATGCACAAGCCCTCAAAGATGGACTAGAAGACTAAGAGGTCTTTTCCTTCACCAATGCAAATTGGAGTCCGTGGCCATGTCAGCCAGAAGGCACGTGATGCAATCAAAAGCCATTCATTTTAAAAAAGGAGAAAAGGAAATATTTCTATAAAATATTTCATTAACCTGTGGAACGAATGGCCACGTTATAATATTGAAGAAAATGGCTGAGCAAGAAAATGGTTTTGTGAGGATTAGCAGTTATACCGCATATGGCAAAAACTTGAGTTATTATTTGCTTCACTGCAGAAGCTGATCAGCAAGTGATGTGAGGAAGACGTTTCCTCTGATGGGATATTATTTCGAAATGTTTTAAGCAAGGTTCTGGAATTGACCAGATGGGCCATTGATTTATGCAGTCTTAGAGTGTGGGATTATTTGGGACCTGCCTGTCCGTCTGTCTATCATTCAGTCTGTCAATCTATTGTTACTAGCCTGTGACTCCTCCCCCTGCCCCCTAATGAATGGTCACTTCATGAATGGACTGCCCGTCAAAACCCAAGATGGATTTATACAGCCGGCCCTGCTTAGTAGTAGGAGGCAATGCCTAATATAATCATATAAACTAAACAAATAGTCTCGGCAAAGTTAAGTCATACAAAACTCCAAAGCCAAGTTTGCAACTTAACCCAAAATAGCAGCAGACGTGGCCTCTTTGTTCAAGGGCACATTCATCCCATCTGACAGTGATTTCCTCCCCAAAGAGCCTACTGATAGATGGGGAGGATTCGCTGTAACTATGATACCTCCTCTCTTGCTGTCCAGGCATCGACAGCTTGTACTTGTTTTCCTTGGACTGTACTTATTTAGGCAGATTATGTTCCTTCCAGAAAAAAAAGGATGTAAAATCATCACTCCAAAAGTTCTCCTTGGCTGCAGCTTTCATTTCCAGCATATTCTTGGGCTGTCTCTATTTAAACTTCTAATCCCCTGATAGTGCAACACCTCTAAGCTACGGGCTTGGAAGGGAAATATTAAGATAGAGTGCCTGATGGGATCTTTCCAATGTTTTGAAGCAAGTTGTTTGTAGAACCACAGACAGAAAGGGAGAGGGTAAAGCATCTGCATGGGATTGTCTGTCATCAGGCAGTCTCTAGTGCTAGGGACAGACATTCACTAAGCCAGAGCCAGGATTGATTCAACTTTTGCAGGTTAGTCTAACCTGCCTAGGCTGAACCAGTTTGCAACAGGGCAAACATTCTCCCTGGACTGAGAAAATCCAGGTATATGCCTATAGTTTCTCAGGCCAGGAGCCGGGGGACACTAGAGCATGCCCTCGGCTGCAGGGAAGCTGTGCTGGGGGGGCACGGTCAGTCTGGGATGAACAGGCTGGAGAGGGGTTTAATTCCCTCCTCTCTATCCCACCAGGTGCATGGTAGCACCAGCATCTGGAGTGGACTAGAGCATTTCCAGCCCCTCCACCCCCCGTGCCACCGTGCATCTGGAAGAATACATCCCCTCCTGCTGGGAGAGGGGTCGGCCCAAGTGTAGACCGAGTCTCCCCATCGCTTGGTCTGCAGCCACCACTTGGTCTGTACTCGGAGCCAGCCCCCTGGCAGGATGGGGCATATTGCACCAGACGCTGCCCCGAGCACAGACCAAGCAGCGGCTGTGGCCAGGACAAGCAGGCCTGGCTGCAGTACCCTGGGGGCAGAGTGGGGAGCCCCGCTCCCTCTCCCCCCAGAGGCCCTGCAGGTGGTGCCTGGCCCTGCCATCACCCGGCCGCTGGAGTGGCAAGAAGGGAGCGACTGTGACGGGCAGCCCCTTCCCCTGTCTCCCCAGGTGTGAGCACCTGTCTGAGTGGAGCCGTGCAAAGCTGCTGCAGAGTCTGGCGGCACTGGGGGGCTGGGAGGGCTCTGGCCCACTCTGGATGCTGGTGCTGCCATGTGCAGTCCACCACAGTGCTGCCTGCCCGCAGGATAGCGCTCCCACAAGGAAATGGCTCACACTCCTCGACTTTATGACAGCGGCTGCCCCCAACCAGGGATCTCCCCCTCCCGCTGCAGCAGTGGGGTGGGGGCATGGCCAGATGCTAACCCGCAACTGGGCCTGACAGGAGGCTGTTGCTGCTGGCCTGCTTAAGAGTGCAGACTGGCAGTGCCACCACTGCGGACGGGATACAGTAAGTGCCCCCTGGGCTTCATCCATCAAGACAAAGTGAGCAGGGGCAGCACATCTCCCTTGAGCAAGAAAAAATAGGTGAGAACCACTGCTCTAGACAGGGTTCAAATTATACTTTGACTCTTGGTGCAGGTCTGCAAAAACAATTGGGGTGCCCATCACGATGCCCTAATAGAATCGGAGACCCCCCTCCAGGTTATGATTTTCAAATCTCACAGGGGGGCTCTCATCTCTTATGAGGGAGCTGAGCCCTACCCACCCCCAAATCCCCCATAATTCGAATCCCAGCTCTAGACACTTTGGGCCATATTATATTCCTTTTTTTATGTGCTGAGGTAGATTTTAGGTTCTTTCCTGTATTTCTATTCCACCCTTCCTAAGTCCCTGAAAAGATATTAATTCAAAAGGTAGGTGGGCCGTCATCTTCCTCACTGCTTTTTTGTGATTTGTCCTAAGGGGTGGGTGATGGCCTGCTGAAAAAGTAGATGCATTAACGGTTTTCCAGGACTTGAACAGTGTAGAATAGAATTGCACTTAGGAAGCCAATATGTGGAATGGAAACTGGCACTTACTCTACTATTGCCATTCAGTCTTCCTACCGAAGACACCTAGGGGTCTCCTACATTGCTGTTCTGCCTTGCCACATCTTCTTTGTTGTAGTCATGATGGGTCTTCGTATACGCCACAAAATTGGCCTTTAAAGCAGCTTAAATCCCCTTTTGCACCACTATAATGGCATTGCTGTTTGCACACTCGGTGGCATATTCCACTTTAAATGACTGGTACATAGCAAGAAAAAACACCTCTGCAAGTGGTGACACATAGGGGGTCCAGGGGGTGCCCGTGCACCCCCTGAGAGTGCCAGTGCACCCCCTGACTGGCCGAGCTCACTGCTTAGGTGATGGGCAGGGAGCAGGTGGGAGTGCCGGTGCCCCCCCTGCAAGCGCAAGCCGATTGCTTCTGGGAGTGACTGCAGCAATCGGCCTGTGCTTGCTCCCAGAAGCAGCCGCAGCCACTCCTGGAAGTGGCTGCAGAGATCTCAGGATCATCCACGGTGGACCGCCCCCCTCCACACCAGTCTGCAGGATTGGCCATAGTGGTCACCCCCACCGGTTGGCAGGATTGGCTGTGGGGCGATTCTCTCCACCAGTCAGCGAGACTGGTCTCAGGGGGAGCATGTGTCCCCTCTGACTAAAGTGGCAGCCATCACCCATGACCTCCGCTGTGCTTTAGTTTGCTACCTAACAAAGTGCAATAGTGCATGGGACACTGGAAGCTGACATGCTCGGGGCTTGGTGGGCCCTGCGCAGCTCAGGGACTGTGGGACCCAGTGGCAGCCCATGCAGGCAGGCTCCACTGAAGACAAAAAAAAGTGTCAATTCTGATCTTTTTTTTTTTTCTCCCAGAGCCTGCCTGCCTACCTAAACTGTGCAGGGGCCGGCCCAGTGCTTCCCTCTGCGGGGGTGAGGGGGCAGTGCTTTCCTCTGTGGCTGTGGCACCCCCCGGGACTACCTCGGTGTGTAACAGCAGGCCGGTGCCACCTGGGGGGCCCCCGTGCAGCTTAGGGACCACTCGCCCTGCCAACAGCTTGCCCCTGTCACCGCTGAAGAGTTAGGCAAGGATCAGGCCCCCACCCTTTTGTACGTGCCACAGAGGTTTAGTTCAGTTTAATTCTTCCCAAATTGAAACAGTTTTTTTTAAAAACCCACCATTTCAGTTTAGGGAGAACTAAACCGAATTAACCCCCCGTGGCATGTACAACCAGTCCCTAGTAGCAGCTGCCAATTAAACAGAACAAAAACTGCATCTCATCACTTTTCTTAGCACCATGGCTTGGCCAACAACATATTCTCCAGACTTGGAATAAATACAGTATGTTTCTACCCCTGTTGGACTAGTTTACGAGACTCATCGAGCCCTTTGATGACCATTGGCTGAACTTTTGTTCTGGACCATGCCATTCATTAGTTTCTCTCTCTGATACATGATACAGTGCCGTTTTATGTTAGTTTTCACTTTTTCACAGGTCTGGCTTCATTGACTTGTTCAAAAGCAATGAGTGTAAATGAGCCTGGAAACATTTCTAAGGCACTTTATTAGCCTAGTCAAAAATGGGGGGAAATGCTTGACAAAATCCAATATTAATGAACAAAATACTGATGATATTGTCCACACCAGTTAAACAACTATGCAGTTACCCATGCCCCTGCCCCCTACCCTTCCCACACATTGCCTGGGCAAGCAAGTAAAGTTCAGCAAAACTCATGGCAAACTTTTCATTAACAGACTTAGCGAAAACAACTTCTACAAAATCTAAACTTTGTTTCTGAAACAGAGAGAAAAACATGCCTTTAAGAAGATTTACATGTGATCATTTGCAGTGACCTTCAGACTTTATACGGGGTGTTCTGGATCGGAGAGAGCATTAGTGTCAGATGGAGACAGGCCATTTCATGGGCAGCTCATCATCCTTTCTACTGATTACATTATTCTTTTACGAGTTGGGCTTGAGCAAAGCCAAGCAAGCTTTTGTAATGCTGATCCATAATTAGGCCTGTGCTTCCCTTAAAATGTTAGAGGATATGGATGATTTGCATAAATATTTCACACACGAAGAAATAGCACAAATGTTAGAGAGATTTACATTGCGTATAATAACTATATACAAAATTTTCTTACTTCATTCCTTCCTTCCTTCCATATATTTTTTCCTCTATATATCTAGGTTGACCTTTATTCATTTGTTTATTTATTGCTTTGGAGAGAGATACAAGTCCAGACTCTCTTGCATTTGGAAATGAGATTAATTACTCATGCTTTAGTGTAATACCAAAGTCACGTTTGTTTGATCTGATTTTCAGAAAATTGTATAGTTAATTCGCATAGGCTTTTTTTCCACTCTTGTTTCCACAAATGACCCACAGGGATGGGTAGGTAGGCTGTGGGTATAGGGGTAGGGATGTGTGTGTTTAGCTCATGCACTTTCTAATTTAATTTTCTGAAACTTGGCCTATTATTCCAAGGGGTGGCAGAATCCATCTTAACCAATGTTGTACTACCCCAGGGCACGAAAGGAATTACATTCCTTCCTTTCTCCTCAGCTCCGTTCAAGGGACAGTCGTTTTCTGCTGGCTCGCATCCCTGTGCTGATTTAGTTGGTCCAGACTTTTTCTTGGGGCAGGAGGAGAGAAGAGCATGGTCTCTCTCTGTTTCTTTCTCCTCTCACCCTGTTTCAGGAAGGGAGGGACCTCTGCAACATGACCTCGATAGGCCCACGAACCTCTGCAAGGGTAGAGGAATGCGACTTCCCGTTCTGTGCTTGCAGGAAGCTGCTTCCTCTATCAAAAGCAAAGCCTCCCTGACAACTGCGTTTCTGTCTGACATGCAGATAGCATCTACCCTGGTGCCATCCCAAAAGAGCCTGCTCTCCACCAGCCTATTTGTGAAGTGTGGTTGATGAGCTATAGACAGAAAGGAGTAGGTGTCCTTCCCATGTCCCTTCACTGGGTTCTTGACCTGGCTGGCTGGCCTAGTCAAAAATGGGGGGAAATGCTTGACAAAATCCAGTATTAATGAACAAAATACTTATCTTATCATGAGCTTTTGGTGCAGAAGCTCCTCTCTACAATCATCATCGCTTCCCTG
The DNA here is from genome assembly GCF_001723895.1 of Crocodylus porosus. Lineage (NCBI taxonomy): Eukaryota > Metazoa > Chordata > Crocodylia > Crocodylidae > Crocodylus > Crocodylus porosus. Next base: position 196,079,031 of record NW_017728906.1, read on the forward strand.
TGAGCCCAAAGCAACCCGCAAGGATAGGCCGGGTTCAGTAAAGGTGAGCGGGGAGATACTGGAATTCCTGTCCGAAATGGTCATCCATCCTGACTTATTTCATCCATGGGAAAGGCATTTTCATCATGACCATGCCCTACTGGCAGGCAGTGGTGTAAAGCAACACTTGCCAACCTTTTGGGGCTGGCAAGCCAGAATGACCCAGCTCAGGTTTAAGGTGGGCAGGTGCTAGGATCTGACCGCTGCTTTTCCCTGCCGCTTGGCTGCGGCATGGGCAAAGCTACCCGGCTGCAGCAGTGTGTGGCAGGTAAAGCCCCCTCCCCACCAGAACGCAGCCGAATTCCCCTGGGTCCGTGGGCCAGATCCAGTGGCTCAGCAAGCCGGACCCTGCCCGGGGCTTGCAGGTTGGTAATCTCCGGTGTAAAGCAAATGTCCATTTTCAGAGCATGCAATGTGAAATGGGGCCGCAAAAAATGACGATGTAAGTCACCCAGACCCCTGGTGACATCTGTCCCATATGACCCTGTCCTTAGCAGCAGTTCAAATGAGTGCAGTTCTCTCACCCTGCCCTCATATGGGCCTGTTTCTAATGTGACAGGCTTTTTTAGATGGGTGCCACCACTCTCTTACATTTTCAAGGCCCACTAGTTATTTCTGAGTTTTGGAGACGTCATAACTGCCCGGATTTTTCTTGTTAAGCTGATACGCGTTTGTTCCTTTTATTTTTTTCTTTTTCCCTCCTCTCTCTACAGCCATACATCAAACCCACAAAATTGAATCAAATAAAATAAAAAAAAAGCTCAGGTGAAACCCCAGGAAATATAAATGACTAAGAATAGTTTTCAAAGGCTGCTTTAAAAAAAAAAAATTTTTTAATCAATTCCTAGCACATGATATATACTTCCTGTTGAACTAACAATGTTGTGACCACCAATTGTTAAAGAACAGCAATAAATTTCAATAACAACTTCTTATTTCTATGATTCACGGCCACGTTTTGCCAGAAAGCTAGCTCGACTTGCTTTTTTCCAGAGGTGTTTTTTGCTGTCCATATGAAAGGCACGATATGCTGTGAGTCCTCAGGACAATTCGGGGTGGGGGTTTTACTCCCTACCTAACTCCAAGGCAGCCAGACTTGTGTCAGCTAAAAAAGCAGCATTTTAACGTGCACTAAGCAAGGGTCCATTTCAGATAGCCTGTTCCCCTTCGCCTTAAAAATCTACATGCCAGACTTGCATAGCTGTTTCTCCCCCTCCCCTCTTTAAATCAGCAGGGATTATAATGCCCTGAAATACAAGTGGAGCAAGTTACTGCATTTTATATTCTGCAAAGCACTGTTAAGCAGGCGAGGTAGCTGCCCCAAACCTTTCCCCCCCTTACCATGTCACAACCCATGTCAAAGGCCGTGGTTCGGGATGCCCTGACGCCAGCTCTGAGGATACTTCTGTCACAGCTCATCTTAACCATGCACACATTACAGATCTCACCCTTACTGTATTACTTCATGCTTGTGGGGTTGAGCCCATTTGAAATGATATGCACAAAATGGACCGATTCTTCCTCTTTTTTTGCTGGTTACAGATACAAACACATTTCTGTTGTATATGCCGGTCATGGATTTCTTCAGCTCCAAGACTAGATCAAAAAGATTTAGTTTGGATGGCAGGCAGGATGGCTCAAAATCATTGTGCAAGGAGGACAGAAAAAAGGTGCATATGTTTAGCTCCCTTTTTCTTTTTTTTTTTTTGGTTTGACAGGGTAATGAACTCAGCCAGCAGATTATGGAGTATGCTTTTTTTTCCTAACATTTATCCAGCCTGGCTTTGAATCCAGAATGACTATCAGGCCTCTTTTAAAGGCAAGGCTTTGGGGATAGTGTAATTTTGATTATGATGGTGCTTGGCATTGCCACTATAATTAAGGCAGAGTTGTTATCAACTTCAGTTTTTTATGGCTGTATAATAAGCTGAGCAATTTAGCTGCTGTGACCTGATGCATCCATTCTGAACTGATATCGACGGTAGTTCCTGCTTCTAGTTAATAGCAACATGACTTTTTTTTCCTGTTTCCTGATATTATGTTATTGTATTTTGCTATTCGATATGGTATTTTCAGGTATGAGAAATAGACTTTAAGGTTGATCCAGCCGAATGAAGAGGCAAGAGAAACAGATTGAAGGGGCTGTTTTTGACACTGCCACTGACTTGCTGTGTTACTTGGGACAGACTGCTGCCTGCTTTTCAGGTCTCCTGAGCATAAGGAGTGCTCCATCATGCTGAGGCTGAAATGCTCAATGTGTTGGCAAGCACCTTGCAGGCTGCAGCTGAAAGTTGTTAGTGGACGGTGCCATAGAAATCTGATGCTAACAATTCATTTATTGTAGACAATAACCTTCTAAATATTTTGGCCAATGAGGGAGGCACACCTGGGCCGTGGGTTAGCGAGGATTTAGTTAGGGAGCTTCTGGAGGGGTCGGACGTATTCAAGTCAGCCGGCCCGGGTGATCTCCACCCTAGAGTTCTAAAGGAACTGGCCGAGGTCATTGCAAGTCCCCTGGCACGGCTGTACGAGCACTCGAGGTGCTCTGGCGAGGTACTGGAGGACTGGAAGAGGGCCAACGTGGTTCCCATCTTCAAAAAAGGCAGGAAGGAGGACCCGGGAAACTATAGGCCGGTTAGTCTTACCTCGATCCTAGGCAAGCTGTT
>NW_017728906.1:196082621-196138687 GCF_001723895.1 Crocodylus porosus
CGGACTAGATGATCTGCTCAGGTCCCTTCCGACCCTACAAACTATGAAACTATGAAACTATAAATTAACTCTAGTGAAATACCTTGCCTTAAGGCATTTGCAGTGTGAAAAATCAGTGTTCATCAGCACCTGATATCTAACCAGTTTTGGACAAATTTAACGTTTATGATGATCCCAAAAGAGGCATTTCACTGCCCTTAATTGCTGGGCATCTCTTTGCATGCCCTAAATTACTGACTTCCTAATAACTGTTCTTGATGGTAGACTTTCTAAGGGTCCACTCCTGTGCGGTGTTCAGTGCCTTTGAAGGGATGCAATGACTTCTGCAAGATAAAACTGAAGTCTATAGTATGAACTGAAGCTTTCCTTACTATTTTTCTGAACTTTTTCCTGAAATATTATGGACCAGTGTGGTACTTCTCTGTCTTTTCCCTCCAGTTTTTAAGTAGCTGTGTGAATTTTACAGGTTTATTTTAAGTAGGGAAATAGAACCCTTTTGGTAAACCATTTCCAAAATTTGTGATTCTTAAATATATTTCTAAATCTTCTAGAGGTTTCAACATACCTTTCCCTGTTTTGGGAGTTGTTGTTTTTTTCCCCAAAAAAAGGTTTATAGTTTCATAGTTTCTAGGGTCGGAAGGGACCTTAGTAGATCATCTAGTCCGACCCCCTGCCATGCTGTTTAAGCTGAAATACTGGCATATCGGTACAATGAGAAGTTTATGTTTCACTTTCCCTTAACCAGTGAAAGTAGCATATCATTCACACAGAGCTGTGCAACTTTTTATTATTTGTGCTCCATGTCCAAAGAACATTTGGACTCTTCCTTGTAAAAAAGGATACAAGGGATGGATACAAAATGATGCCGAGGGGCCCATCCTTGGAATTGGTTTTGTTTTTCTTTTCATTAGTTTCCAAATTACAAGGGTGTGCATAATGAATGGGTGATCTGGTCCTTCTGTTTTATATTTTTTTGAAGGAGAAATACCACATGTTGTCAACGGATTTGGCCTATTTGCTCAGGTTCCATAGCAACCCACTGTTGCTGTGAATTCATTTTGTACTAATCAATTAGAAAATTTTCCTCTAGAAGCCAGGACGAAAGCAGATGGGCCAAATCCTACTTGCCTGACTCAGGCACATAGTCCCCCTGGCTTCAGTGAGATTACCTGCATGAGTAAAGTAAAGGATTTAGCTTGGTGTCTTGGACCCACTGCTGGCTTTAGATTTGTTAGATGATGACATTTATTTTTGGCATTTTGTACAATCAACAAGAAGCAGATAATGCTCTTAGAGAATTGTTTATACGAGGCTATCAGATACATTTGATTTGTACACCGGAGATGGTTGATATGTTTAACAAGAAGGTGTTATTGTGCCTATGTACGTTTTACATGTGAATTGAAATCCATACAGCTATGAGGAGCAAAACTGACTGATGACCCTCTTTAAACAATAGCTTGTGGAATCCCCTCTTGCATCCACATCAATCCTGTTTGCATAAGGAGGTGGGGGGGATTTTCCAGGATACACAACAGTATGTGTCTGTGCCCTGGAAATGACTGCATATGCGAATAGCATTGTTAGTATGCATGAGCTTACTGAAATCTTCCATATAAAAGGTCAGATCATGCACTCCTTGAAGCCCAAGAGAACTTGAATGTGTATTCGATAAGGGTGTAGGTGATTAAAGTCTAGTGTGGACTATAGAGAAAAATTTTCCTTAGCTTTTCTTTGCGCCTTGCCATTATTTCAGTATTGGGGAAGAGTCACACTAGGAAAAGTCTAGGGAACTGTAGTATCAAAAACTATTGCAAAATAGCATAAACTGTCTGACACAAACCAACAGAAGCATTGACATTTTGCACGTGGGACCGTTCCAACTTCAGATTGTCATACTCCTGCCACGTGCGCTGCATGACTTGGGCAAAGCACCGAGAGTGTGAAGTGTAGTAGGGTAGCCCTACTTTTACCATTCCCATACATTTGTTAGATTTAGTCATCTTATTGATCTCCCTCTTCATAAAGATTTCATAAAGAATCTGGGGTTGAAAATATTATGGGCTTGTATGTTGGGGGGGGCGGTTAGCTGGTCTTGGGGTTTCTGTGGCTGGAAAATATTATCTTCTGTCAGCTGGAATAGGGCCATTATGAGAGACAGGATAGGGTGCTAGATGGACCTGTGGTCTGACCCAGGGTGACATTTCTTGTGTCATTATGGGCCTGGAGAGCTAAATTCTGAGAGAGATTTAGGAACTTGGCTTCCTGGAGACATAGATAAAGCATCTTCCAGTTTATTAAGCAGCACATTAGGATTCAGGGTTTCACAGCAGAAATACTAGAAATGTATAGAATTCATATTAGAATCGAACAACTTTGTGGTGAATTAGGACTGTTCTAGTTTATGTTGGTCACCCCCGCAGCTCTAGAAGCACAACTTGTGCTGAAGGTGAATTACTATAGGGCCTCTGAGCCACGGATAAGCCATTCTGATTCCATCGATTAGAGGCCTGTGGATTAGCTAGTTCAGTGCTGGGCCTGATTTGGATCGCCGCTAAACCAGAATTAATCAAGGATAACCTGAAAAGGTCAATGGAATTACACCACTATGCCTGACCTCTGCCAGGGGCCAGTTCGGGGAAGGACAAAGAAGAAAACCCATTCCCCTCCCCGACCTGATCTTTTTAAGGGGGTGTGCTCCTCTGAGTGTGATGGCCACAACTAAAACTTGCCTTTTTGTAGACAGGGGTAGAAAAGGGCTAGAAAATGATCAACTGTTTGTACAAGGCCTGCGCATCCCCCCACTATGTGTGTTTCATAGATTCCTAGATGTTAGGGTCCGAAGGGACCTCAATAGATCATCGAGTCTGAGATAGGCAGGAAGGAGTGCTGGGGTCAGATGACCCTGGCCAGATGCCTATCCAGCCTCTCTTAAAGACCCCCGAGGTAGGGGAGAGCACCACCTCCCTTGGAAGCCCATGTTCCTCTCATTGCCTCAAAGACTTAGGGACATGTAGGGTTAACTACATCTATAGGCGATCATTCCCATTTCCCAGACTGTGAGATTGAAGTATGGTCAGGCTAAGTGAGGAGCTTAAGGTCACAAAGGAAAGCTGTTGCAGAGCAGCGCTTGGTTCCCAAGTCTTGGGCTAGTGCTCTAACCACTCAACACTGCCTCCCCGCTCCTACTTCCCCCACCAAGCCATTGCACATGCATAAGCCCACGTTCTCGCTGGCTACAGAATAAATACCCCGTCTTTCCCTCCAGCTGCCTTACTACCTACACAGTTATTGCAGAGGGAGAGCTACAGCTTTCTGCCTCCCCTCGCAGGAAGGGTGTGTGGCCATGAGTCCATAGACTGCATTCCAGAGATTTCGAGTTAACCATGTCTCGGAGCTGGGAGGAGGGATCTACACGCAGATCAATCCAACCGAGAGCTTAATAAAATACATAGGGTTCATGGCTTCAGGCGCAGACAGCACCGAATGTAATCAAAACACTGTTGGTACACAGGAGTTTAGACTTCTTAGCCAAGACTGACTACTTCTCAGGGGAGCCACAATTACTCGCAGCACCTCCGAGAACAGGCAGCTTCAGGTTTCATTCCTCTGCATTCTCTAGTACCTTTGCTTTGCAGTCAGCTGCGATCAGACCTTCGCGGAAAAACAATGCAGTCAAATGCTGTAGGACCCTTCTACCAGGTATGGGATCTGCATATACCCGGGAGGCAACTTCCAGAGGGAGGCACCCCATGCCCATCATGACAAGGTCCAGTGACCAAGACTAAGGTGGGAGGAAACCAAGGGGGCAAAAGAGGCCTTTTAGGTTTCTAAACCTTCTCGTGCTCAATTGTTTGGGGGTTGTGTGCTCTTTCTACCGTGTTAACTTTGTGTCTAGTAGGAAATACTGTGCAGCTACGCTGTTGTAGCATTGTAGTGTTGTTGCAGCCACGATGGTCCAGGGAATACACAAGCAGCAAGATTTGTGAGGCACAGCAATGCCTTTTATTGGTCCAGGTTTCCTTGGGACAGATGTTAGACTAACTTTTAGGCACAAAATGCTCTTCCTCGGATTGGAGAAGGAAGCAAGTATAGTTTGAAGAAGGGCATTGGGTGACCAAAAGCTTCTCTTAACATTTACCCCAACTGTAAAGGTGGTCCAATAACAGATTTTACTCTGCCTCACAAATCTTGCTTCTCAACTATGCTGTGGCATATAATTTTGTTGTGTTCAGATAGAGGTTCTTTAAAACAAGAACTTTTACCAAGCCAGACAGTTTCCTTCTGGTGATTTTTCAGCTCTGAGTAATTTTGATGGATTTTTAATAACTTTTTGGAAAATGTGACCGATTAATCATTGACTCTCCCAGAAAACGTTTCAAGGGAAAAAAAAAACACTGTCCTGTATTTTAATGTATTATATGTCTGTGCTTATATTCCCCTTGTTTTTAAGTGATGTACTGCACGTATTCTGACAGGAGGCTTAGCTGCGTGAGTAGCTTTCTTTCAGCTACTTGAGGGTTTCGGTTTGCCAGTGTTTTTCCAAAGTCTGCTTGATATCAGGCCCTGATCCTGCAGATTCTTTGCACCATGTTTTTTAGAGCTGGGACCTAAATACTTTCTATGCTCCGGATCCCATTTCCTTCGAAGTCAGCAGGAGTACACTATATAAATATTACCTAAGACTCCAATTTAGTGCATCCCTTCTGACTGCATCAGTGAAACTGCGCTGTCTGGATTGACTTTTTGTTTCTGCCCTGTGACTAGTTAGCTCCATTTGCTCCCTGACAGGCACTAATGCAATGTTAGTGGATCTCTCTGTACCCTTTACTCATACAAGTAAGGGCTTTACTTTGAGTAAAGGCCCTTTTGCATTATAACCAGCACAATGGAGCAGTTGAATGCAACCCCCAAACCAGTTGCAGATACTTTGGTAAGAAAGCATAGGAGCAAATAAATATTGTAAAGTTGGGGGTTTTTCCTTTTAAAATAAGCTTCGGTTTGGAGTGCAACCTTTTTTGCTTCGCGGTGCACGTTTCGTTATATCAGCGTAGGCACTGGCAGAAGCCACGGGGCTTCCCAGACACAAACTGCACCATGCGAATATTTGAGTCTATGCATGTCTCTTAAGTCTAGCAAGACATGCCTATGCAGCGTCTCGCTTCCCCCACAGTGCTAATTACGCAGGCACGTTAATAAATATGTGCAGTACGTCCTGTTTGGAAAGCCCCCTCCCCTTTGTGCATGCTTTCTGTTGACTTTCCTTGTGTCCCTTATAAATTTTTATTTTTTCTGTCTGTGTTTTGTGTTTGTGGTTCACAGGTCCTCCCTTGCATTGTTCATCCGCTTCATCAACCCCTATTGAGCAGTCCCCTTCCCCTCCCCCTTCCCCACCGGCCAATGAGAGCCAGAGAAGGTTGCTAGGCAATGGTGTGGCCCAGCCAACCCAGGACTCTGACTCTGAGGAAGAGTTTGTCCCTAATTCATTCTTAGTTAAAAGTGGCTCTGGAAACCTCTGTGTCCCTGCCAATGGTGAGTTATTCTCTCTACCTACTTTACTGCTTGCTTGTCTTACAAGATGTGTGTGGGCCTGTACAATGAAGGTTTGCTTTGTCTTCCGGGCTTGAATATTAATGCACCCTTTATTGGATGACTCCTGCTTGCAATTTGCTGCTAATATCTGGAAAACGATGTTGCATTGAACCTCGCTGTTTCCTGCGGATGGCATCCCCCTGTCTGTCCGCTAAATGAACCGTTCGTGCTCGGGTTCGAACAAGCCACCCAACGAGACGGCACCTGAGCCCAGCTCCGAAACTTTTGGTTGTGCAGCAGCGGTGCTGAAATGCCACCCACCGCCCGGGAGAGTTTTGTTTGTTGAGTTGGGTTTTTTTTTCCCCTCCCCTTTGATGCGGGAAAAAACAAACAAACTTGGCAAACAAAATCGGGCCCCGTCTGCAAAAGGCCAGTGACTTTCTTTGCTGTTCCTGCTGATGTTTCATTGCCAGCTCAGGTGAAAAATCATGCTTTACGAAATGTCACTTTGGGTTGAATGAGAACAGGCCAGGTGGATGTATCCTGGATGACGTCACGCCTGCCAGCAGCATTTTGTTGAGCCTGATTTTATTGTTTCAGATTGGAGTAGATGTAAAAGTGTCTCGGTGGCTACACTGCAACCATGCTGATGGAAAAAAGTACCTCCTAAAACCTCAGCCCATGGGTTTTTAGACTAGAGACGAGTCGTGACAGTGACACCCGCATGCTCCCTTCACACACATAGGCCACAAATGGCTTATGGACCCACATTTCTCCAGGTTCCCTTGAGAAACAGCCTCCAGATATATTTGGGGCAAGAGCACTATGCTTCCAACTTCCCCCACCTCAGTGGGAGTTGAGGGTACTCACTACCTCCCTGCTTTGAGGATCATCCCTACACAGAGCACGCTGCCTAAACAGGGGGCAAAGGAAATAAAAGTTTTGTTTTACAACTCTGATTCCTCTAGACAATGAGGCGTAACTAGGAAGACAAGGCTCATTGACAAGGACGTGTTAAATTCATCAGGGATGGTGTAACCTGACATAGTGCAGATACCAGCAATGAAATAACAGGGGCCACTCAACCCACGGCCATCCAGCCTGAGTGATAATTGCACACAGGTCTGATTTATGAGCAAGGTAAAGCCTTTCATAGATATCTTTAAAAAAAAAAAGAAAAAGAAAAAGGTGAAAGAGGTTTAGAGCAGCTGGCAACAGCTTAGCCCCATTTATGTTAAGCTTATAGGAAGGTTTCCTTATAGGTTATTTCAAAGTAGGGGGAGAAAAGTTTGACATTTTTAAGGTATCCAGGTTGTAGCCATATTGCTCTCAAGGCAGAAGGAATCGGGGCTCATGGTAAAGGTGCTATCTTTTCTTAGACCAACTAGATGTTTGCAATAAACGATTAAGCCAACTAGATTTTTGCAATTAAAGAATGTTTTTTGCAAAAATCTAGTTGGTCTACTAAAAGATATCACCTCTACCACGAGTCCTGATTCCTTTTGACATTATTTAATTTATTCCACCCCTCCTCAGTTCCCCCTCCCTTTTTTTCCCCTTTTTATCGCATTTGTTATGGTAAAAACAAACTTTCCTTCAGGGCTTTTGGAAGGAGAAGGTTATCTGCTCTGAATTGTCATCATAAGGAAAGCAGTGGGAAATACAATGTTGCATTCATTCAGGAACATGCATAAAATTCATTTCCCCCGCTCCCTCCCCCTACTCCAGCCCACTGGCACAGTTAAGTTTGCAACCCTGTGGGTGACCCTTTGGTGTTTGCTGTTGGACACCTCTTTATCTCCTCTGTATGTATTCAGAAGGAAATAATGGCTGGAGAGAAAGCCAAATTAGCACTTGTGGTAATTAAGATCGTAATATAACATAGGTATGTTTTTATTCCTCTGCTCGTCTACGCGCGCGCGCACACACGCACGCAACCCCCAGGTAAAACGCCTGGGAGAGAGAGAGATGGAAAGACACAGAGAGATTAAAGCCCTTAATCTCTTCTTTTACTAATTAACTGAACAACAGAAAAAGCATTGTTCAGAGTCTGCAGTGGGTTGATGACATTATTGTATTATTGATGTGCTGGTGGTGAGTTAGTGAGACTTCAGGTTCTTTGCCTTTCTACTTATTTATCCTACTCCTCTTCTGGCTGCTTTCTGCAGTGGTTTGTAGACACTTTACAGTCCCCAGGGCCTTCTTTGTGTGTAAAATTCTGCAGGTTGGTAATAAATATGTCCCAGTGTGTCTGGGGTCTCATTTGCTTGGTGACTCTAGTTGTTCAATAATGAGAGGTGCAGGTAAATCCAGCACATCTGTGACCTGCTAGGATGTCACCGTCACTCTGCTATCAGCAAAAAACAAAGGTGACCTTTGAAAGCCACTCTGATTTATTATCCATCCTATCAGTCCATAAGCCGGGAGTTCTCATGAATAAGAAGCACAGAGCATCCAAACCCATCATGGCTAAAAAAACCTAAGACTCTTCTGACCTCTGTAAATGGATTTAATTCCCTTAGTTCCATAAAGTTCTGTTTCTATGAGGCTTAGGCAGCTCAGACTTTAAATGACAAAGGCAGCTCTTTATGTCCCCTAAACAGGGAAAATTAGTAAAAGCTTATTTGGGTTAGAACGAAGTTTAATACAGTTAGAGCACTCATTCGCTGAGCATAGTAGCTGCCTCAGCAGCGGGACTGCCTGAGAATGCCTTGCGAAGGATTTGTGTTGCACTTTTTAATTGATCCCTGCTAGGTTTTCTTTCCACAGCTGTGTAAACTCTGTCTGAGAGGAGTCCATCCAAAGTAAGTAACACCCAGGGAGCTGCACCGCTGTTGCAAATCCCCATGTAAATCGCAAATACAATGCACATGCAACTTAAGAAATATGCTACTTTTTGAAGATACGCTAGACTGGGGTTTTTTTTTCCATTCCATTCAATTCGAACACGAGTGCTCTAGGAAAACAGTCTGCTAACATTTTAAACAAGTACCGCGAAATTAAGGAAGGTAAGGAGAGGCACCGATGTTTTCTTTCTTTTGCATTTCACTTTGTGTTTCGTAATGGCATTCTCAAGGTAAAAACCATACTGGATTTGCTAAAAATGTGTGCAGCTAAATACCAAAAATTAACAGATTTTTCGCTATCAAATGGACTTTTCCATTTGCTCTGTTGGTCCAGATTTGCAAAAGTGGCCGGTGATCTTGGATGTCTCGAGTGTCAGGTACTGAACGTGCAACATTGTAAAAGGACTTCAGTTTTAGGAGGTGCCATTACTCCTCCATTTTCAGAAAATCAGGGCCTTCTAAAATCCATAAAATTAGGTACCCAGTGTTGATAGTTTTCCCAGGTTTGTTTTTTTTACTCCTGTCTCAGTGAATAAAAATCATGCAGTCATGGTGTCTAGCAAGTAGCAAAGGCAGGCAGGAGAAGTGATAGCTAGAAATCAGTCTAAGTTGCTTATAGGGACCATTGCTGATGTCCTCACAATCTTTAATTACTGTCACAGCTTCCCTGTGGAGCAGGGAAGTGCTGTTTACCTCCCCGGGGAGCTGAGAAGCCGGGAGATAAAGCATCAGATTTTCAAAGATAATCAGGTACCTAACTCCACCCCAAGATCTACACCTGAAAGACTTCCTATACTCCTTTGCTGCTGGACCATCTTTAAATGTGTGAACTGTTGTTAAGTGTGTTTAAGTTTTCTTTTTTGCCATCTTGTGTCAGGCATTTGAACTAGACAATAGGAAGGTTAGATGAGGATGCAAAGGTAAAAGAAGCACCTTTAGAATTAGCCTTCTCTATTCAGTAACTTAGATGAAGACCCACAGCATTGAAAAGCACCGTTTTTGGGCACTCGGCTTCAGAAGACACAGAACTGAGCATGCACAACATTAGAAGATGCCAAAGAAAAGCAGGCCTATATCAGTGTTTAAAGACAGGCATCCCAAATTCGACTCTGGTACTCCGTGTACCCCCATGGGTACATCTGTGTAGCTGAAGAAAGCCCCTTCAAAAGTCACAGGTCTCAGGACAGGTATAAGTGGCCGTCTTCTGGTGGAAACTACAGGCTTCGGGTGATAGAGCCCCTTTTGAAAACCTGTGCCCAAGTGTGGTTGACATCTTCCCATCTATTAAGTCTCTCACACATACTGTTCCCAGGCCTGCTTCTCTTCAACCCCTTTTTCTGCACTAGTCCTGTTCCCTTGATGCCAGCGAGGACATTTCTTCACAAACAATTCAGTAGAGATCTCGTTTAGGTTGTTCGGTGTAAATTTACTTCAGTCCAAAATGAAGCTGAGAGTCACCGTGGCACTCAGTTATTATTATACCTTGAATGCCAGCACATGCACTCACCATCGATAATGCATAGGCAGTGCAAGCGTTAGCTTGCAGCCGTAGAGGTCAATGAAACTACACACAAGTGTGCACTCGCATAAGTCTTCTCCGGCGGGAGGCTGAGGAGCTGGTGCAGCTTCCATGGGACTCTTTCCATGGAGAATAAGGGCTGGATCAAGGAGCCATCTCCCTTAGAGTCAATGGCAGAGGAGCTCTCCCGCAGAGGGCTACGGCCTTTCACGGAGCTGCATGTGCATATCTGCACTTCCTATAGATTGCTCTCAAACACGGTTTTACTGTGGGTCGAATCGCTCCCCATTCCCTTTCTTCTCTTTGTGCCGGTAGTTGACAGCGACAAGTCCCCAGCACCCACCCTTTGGTTTCTTTGAACGGAGAGAATGAAGGAAGGAATAGTTTCTCATGCAACCGCAAGGTTTCCTCTGCCCCGCACTTTGAATTACTCGCTCTTTCTGGGCCTGGGCAAGCATCATAGGGGGAGTTCACATTGTCTCTCCATAAGAGTAGGTTTCTCTGAGGTGTTTCTCACTGAGGTGGTAATGACCGGAAAACTTGTTTTCAGTCCCTAACTTACTTCCCCACACTTACTTTCTCTCTCTCTCTCTCTCTCTCTCTCATCCCCTCCCTTAGAAGTAGCTTTGCACCTACTTAACCGCTGCGACATCCACCCCCCGCCCGGCACAACACGCTTCAGAATTTACCCAGGATCTCTCACACTTGAAAGCTAAACAGGGACAGCCTGGTAATACAGTTTGGTTTTTCTCATACCTTCAGCTGGTTAAATTGGAAATGTCAGTGGAGCAATGCCATTTTACACCAGCTGAGCAATAGCATTACAGGTAGAAAAGGGCTACCAGTAGTAGTAGAGAAAGTTCTTCGGGTAAATCCGATATCTTTGATTAGACGGACTCAAATAGTTGGAAAAAATCTTCTTAGCAAGCTTTTCGGTATAAATGCCCTTCGTCAGGGTAGTCAGGTAGTAGTAGTCAGAAATGCGTGTTCTCTGCACCAAGTTGCTCACAACTATAGATATGCCTAGGATTATCGTCCTCATTATTCCTATTTGTGTAGATCAGCAGTGTGTCGGGTGCTGTGCATATCTCTAACAAGCATATAGTTTCTGTCATACAGAACTTACCATTGTGAGTCAAAGCCCACTGAAGTCAGTTAGAAGACTTATATTAACTAGTCAGCTTTGAATCGGGTCCTGTGACTACCCTTGCATACACACCCATGTGCACGACTAGTCCCAGAGGTGTTAAATGCTCACAGGTTCAAGCACGGGCTTAGGCCTTTGCAGGCTCAGAGCCTGAAAGAGAGAGAGAGAGAAATCAGAATGTGAAAGAGGGCTGAAAAATGGAATAATTAAAGCCTTTTGAAAGACAATGGTGCTTTGTGAGGACAAAGGGAGGAACTTTCAGGGATTTGAAAGGGGACCACAGCAGAACCTTTGATACTATGGTATTAATAAATGATGTTTTTCTCATCTAATTATAAATAATGAATACCGATTATATTACATTTTCTTTTATGTATGACTTGATGCTTTTTCACAAGGCCCAGGAAAGCCCCTTTGCCTCCTCACAGCGAGTGAACAGGAAGGATGTTCTGCTGCTAAATGCGCTAAATACGATCATGATCATTAGCCATTGCAGCCCCTAGTAGCCTTCCATCAGGGGATCGCGGTGCCAGTTGGAAATGTATATTAAACCAATCTCTCGGCACCTATGTGGCATTAGCACTGCTTGTGCTTTTAGAGTATGGGAAACTGAGGAACAGGACGTCCCAAGCCAAAATTTTCTTCAAGTATGAGGTCAGAGTAGGTCCAAAAAAATTACAACAATCTGAATTTGAAATAACTTCCGTTTCTTGGGTTTTTTTAATCTTTTTTTTTCTTTATAATTTTTATCAACTATTTTCTGGCAGCTTCCCATTTATCCTATCACGGTTTTGTAATGGGCAATTATATTTTGAAATGATGTTATCACCTTATTCACATAGCAGAATTTCCCCCTCCCCCCAAAAAATTCATGATCTAAACAGTTTTTTCATAAATGTGTTTTAAAAAAAATCAGTAAAAGGTATTTTAAACCGAACAAAGATAAAAGATCAAGATAAAACAGGGCTTGTTTGGGTTTTTTTGCAACAAAGCAATGTAAAAAGGAGGCATTTTTGACAGGAAAGAATTGTTATGCAATATATTTTGATCTGTTCGCAGGCCCCCGGCACACAGTCATTGAAAGGCACCTGGGGATCTGACCCCCGGTCCCAACAATAATGCCTCCTGTTCTACACATGCATAGCAAGAGGTGCAATTTTGGGATTAGGTACCGGATCCCAATCACACCCTTTCCCTTTGCCCATGCCAGTGTAGCCTTGAATCCTGATCCCAGGCTTTGCCTGCACCACCAAGTTGAAAGCCATGTGCCCTCAGTCCAGCATGACCAGGTGCAATCCTCATCTGATTTTCAGCCACAGATCCAGGACTGCACTGGGCCGGTTGGAAACCCGGGCTGGAGCCAGCAATCAGGTGTTTGTCAACACCAGCCCTGGAACAGCCCTGGACAGGCCACACATTTAGTTTAAGGCACCACAGAAAGGAGTGTTATATGTGAACATTTTTATGATTGGTTTGCCATTTTATAGCACCTTTAATTGGGTGCATGTAGGGCTCCCTTGCCATCTATGCTGTGATTAACACAGAAATCGCAGCATAAGTGTAATGCATAGAGGGGGCCCTAAGTTCCTATTTGAGCCCCTCAAGTATCGTGTATCTGGCCTGAATCACTTTGGACCAGATTTCTGAGCTTCTGAACATCTGCATCTCTTACTGTGTCCACTGAAATCACCCAGATTAGTAGATTTGTTTAGCTGCAGAGCCAGTAAGTGTCTTACTACACAACTACTTGCCTTGACCATCAAGACCCTCCTTCCTCCTGCCAAGAGAAGAGCTTTTCTAAGCACCGTCGGTGGGGTGGATCAGATCATGCATTATTCCCCTCCAGTCCTGCTGGAAAATGGAGCTGTCCTCGGGTGCTGCTCCTCCAATTCCACTCTTACGGTTAGTATGGGAGGTTAGATATAGGGCATGGGATATAAGCTTCCATGGGATATTTATACTTTAGGTGGCCACTTGCCTTGGTCTTACTGAAGGCTGACTTGTGTTTTAGGTTTGTGTAATGAGATTATTTGTTTAAACTGGCAATTGCTTGGCTTAAGTATGAACCAGAGGTAAGCAACTCATATACTGTGGGATCACATCCATCACTGAAGTCAGTGTGAGGCTTTCCATTAACTTCAACAGGATTTGGATCAAGCTCTTACTGCACTGAAGCTCAAATCGGACCCAGCTGAGGTCAGTCTGGCTTTAACAAGACCAAGTTTGGCCCTGAATACCAAATGCACAGAAGGTGGTTTCCCTACAGATAGTAAACGTCACTCACCATGCTCAAGAGAGCAAAGTTATGATTGTGACATTCAGCAGAAAAGAACAGCCTAGGGAGTCACCTTTCCAGAGCGGCAGGAAACCACACTGAAACAGTTAAAGCAGATCTATAGCACTGTAGCAGCGATAAAACCGTATCTGCGTGCGTGCAAATTTACATAGGAGTGGGCTCCCTCTTTAATGCAAGCCACATTGAAAAGTGTGCACAGAGGAACCCCACTCTGAGGAAAGACAACTGGAACAAATTATATGCATTCAGACTTGTTAAACTGAATTGGCAGCAGAAATATTCCTAGTAACCTGAGCATTACAGCAGCACTGGTATAGTTAAGGTTATGTCAGCTTTTCCATTTGAAACCCCTGCTTTCAGAGGTGTATATCTGCAGTAAAAATTCACTGCAGGCTGAAACTTGACAAGCTGTGCAGGGTCTCATCTCAGGAGAAAAAAAATTATTTTTACAAAATTGGAAAAGGAAAAGCAAAAAAAAAAGCTATTTGGCTTTAAGGTACCAGAGCACAAACAAAAATAGCAGGGCTTGGTCTTTGATGCCTGTGTGCAAAACTGGCTTTGTGGCTTTAAATGTGTAACATGCAAATACATGATGAAGTCTTTGCTCCAGAGAAGGAATTAATCTCTGCACTGTTAAAGAAAATGAAGCATTTATTTATTGCCCATTTGATGGTTATTGACTGCAGAGCCTGAAGTGTTTTGATCTGTGTCGGGTCACGCTCATAAAAAGAGTGTAGGGAGATTAGCAGGGAACGAAGCTCCCAGTAGATAAGATCCCGCTGGGATCTCAGGCATAGTAGGGCGACAAAAAGGAGGAAGTGGTTGGAGTAGAGCGGGGGTGGGAAAGCTGCATCTGACTGCCACCGACTGCCTAAGTGTTCTTGGTCTAGGCACTTAACCTTTCCCTATCCCATCTGCCGCATGATGATGCAGCAAAGCAGGTGCAGTTCTGGGCTCAGTCCTGCTAGCGTACCAGCTTCCTGCCTGTGTAGCATGGTTAGCCTAATTGGCGTTGCCCCTGATTCATATCAGTATAAATAAGAAAAGAACCAAGATCCTGTGTTACCTTTCTCCCAGTCTTGAAGTAATTAGTGTTTGGTAAATGCTTTGAGTTTCTTGGTTGAAAGGCATTCTGGAAGTACCAGGTAAAACTGATTTATTTGACCTCATTCTGAGCCCAAGAAGGCAGAGGTCAGAGGGCTTCCTGAAGGCGCTGTGGGTTGTATGCACCTTGCTGAGTTGTGACGGTTATTGATACAGCTCTTCCAGACCCGCAGGGGAAAATGAGAGCATTTAGAATTGCAAAATGTTTGAAAATACTGTGCAGAGTTTGACGGTGGCTCACTCCTGGCTGAATCATGTTTTCATGGTGCAGTGGAGCTCCCAGTTGGGAACGAATTCTGGTTTGGAAAGCTTCTTCCATTAGTGGTTTTCAAATCGCATGTCTCCATTTTAAGTGATGGCCCGGGGGCTCTGAACTGTATTTGTCAACTCTGATTTGCTAGCCACTGTGGGCCACTGATTAATTTGCAAGGAGCAAAGATCCAGGCAATTCTTTTGCTTTAAAGTACCTGTTCTCTAGGACTTGAGCATTCAATAATGTGCCAGCCTCCGGAGATATCTCTTCCCCTCCTTTTTACATTTTCTGTGCTTTGCATTATCATTTGCCAGGTAAATTGTAACACACTATTAATCTCAACCCAGAGCATCGTGTGACCCTCTTCAGCTAAAAAAAAAATCCCCGAATAAAACCACAATATCCTTAGGTGGAAACACTGGGGCTCTATGTGGAGGGGGGCCAGGGCAGGCAACATCTCTGAGGCTGCACTTCATTGATCAAGGGGCTCCTGCCATTGCAAAGTAAGTGTTGAAATATAGACAGAAGAGACTGCTGCTTCTGGTTAGCAGATGTGAACCACACTGTACCATTTAAAGCCACTCACCAGGCATACCCAAGTGCTGCCACCATAGTGGTTTTATTCAAGAAACAAGGGAACACTCACTCATGTATCTAACAGCAGGACAAAGTCCTTAGGACCCATGGATAGCAGTAAAGCTGATGTGACAGACAGTTCTGGCATAGAAGGAGCCTTTGATCTAGGAAGGATTTATACGAAAGACTGTCACACTTCCTTAGGAGTCAATTGGGTTAAGCCTTTGAGGACAGCAAGCCTAAGTCTGCATGCCCTACATAAGCATTCATGTTTTGCTGGCAGTTTGGAAAATGGCCAGCCTCGAAGGGTTAACAGTTTTGTTTGCTTGCTTTTCATTCCCATCTTCGGTATTTACACAGAAAAGCCACGTGCATCTGAGGTAGCTGGTCTTGCCTCTTAGGTCAGTGGTTATCATCAGTTTAAAGTCCATGCATACAGGGTCCGCATCTCCTAATGCTTCGAGCCTGGGAACGAGTGTCAGGGGACTCAGGAACCAGTTCAGTTTGCTTTGTGATGTAGGGCAAGATACTTGATGGCTCTGGGCCTGGCTTCTCCATAACCACAGTGGGAATAACAACAGCTATGCTCCCCCACTTTGTAAAGCACCTTGAGACCCTCAAATAATAAGATATGAGGAGAGGCTGATGGGGCTAGGCACATTCAGCTTGTGGAAAAGGCGCTTAAGAGAGGACATGATAGCAGTCTTCAAATACTTGAAGGGCTGCCGTAAAGAGGGAAAGCTCCTTTTCTCTCTTGCTGCAGAAAGGAGGGCATGGACCAAGGGCTTGAAGTTGCAGAACAGTAAATTTAGATTGAATACCTGAAAAAACATTTTCACTGTGAGACTAGTAAATGAGTGGAATAGGCGCCTAGGGAAGTAGTGCACTCTCCATCACCCAAGGTGTTCAAGAAGAGGTTGGACAGCCACTAGTCAGGGATGATATAGGCATAACTATGCCTGGTTTCTACCATGGGTGATTCCCACGTTTCTGGGCTTTGCTGGTTGCTGCTCCTACCCTGACCCTCTTCCCGTTTTGCTGTTACATGTGTCAGGGTGTTTTTAAGCCTTCCCAGAGGCACTGGGGGTTGGCTACAGCCAAGGCTGGGGACTTCAACTGGTTCAGCTGGGGATTCTCCTACTAGGAGCAAAGCCAGAGGTTTCTGGCTAGAGAGTCTTGTCAGGTTGATGCCACATTTGGGGTCAGGAAGGAATTTTACCCCATGATCAGATTGGTGCAGACTGGGGGGGGGGGGGTGCCTTCCTTTGTAGCAGGGTGTGTGACCCTTTACTTGGGACCTCTTGAGCATATATTGACATCATTTTATAGAAGCAGGACATTGGGTGTCGTGTTTTCCCTGCTTTGCTTGTGGCAGGTTAGGGTGTTAGGTCAGTGTTGTATCAGGGCTGAGGGTAGAGTTTAGATTATGATTATATAGGAGAGTTTAGATAGGGATGATCCTGTCTCACACAGGGGGTTGGCTTAGATGACCTCTGGAGGTTGCTTCCATCCCTACTTCTCTATGGCTCCGTGATAAAAATGCAAAGTATTATTATTATGCAGGCACAATATTCTGATGGCAAGTCCAAAGCATAGCTCCTGGAGCCTTCTTGCCAACTTTAAAAAACGTATTCATTTCTGTGTAAATTAGAGGTGGTCTAAGGTTCCTGAGGTATTGTTAACATAGCCCCCAGCATCACAAAGTTTGGGCTCCCTTGTTGTAATGTGTCCATGAGGTCCTTTGTGGGAAGATTTCATGGGAGATCTTTTCTTTTCCCATTTTACAATTAAACCTACTAAAGAGCAAAGACATGGAACACAAAAGAACCTGTTTAAATCATATGAGCGTGTGACAGAGATGGATGAAAGCCAGGCATTTAATACAATACATCCCCGTTTATAAAGTGTCAGCTCGTGTAGACATCCCAAGGTACCAGAAACTCTGAAAGGCCTTATACAGCAACTCTCTTTGAGGCAGCATTGAAAAACAAGGAACTATCTTACTTTGAGCATTTAAGCCTGATTCTGCCACCTTTACTCCTATTCAACAGGGTCTCAGCAAGCAGTCTCGCAACTAAGGCGTAAGAAGTCAGACTTGAGCTTTTGGCAGTTGCCTCCTATACAGTGCATCCTCACTTATCCGAATGGCACACCAGTCTTCACCATGATGATGTGACACTATCACACATCCTGATAGTTACCAACAGTGAACGAACTGGCAGGAAGATGCAAGAGGAAGGTAGAAGCAGTGCAAGAGAAACTACGTGTTATTAACCAGCTGAAGTCTGGGACTTCAGATAGCATGAGAAGGGATGGTGTAAGGAAAGATATGAAGGTGAAAGAAAAGAAATGGCTATACTTCTCAGGGACCATGTTACACTTTCACTTATCTAAACGGACTCAGCTGGTCAAGCAGCTTTTTGGCACATGCTTTGCCAAGGGGGTTGGATAGTCAATGATATACTGTAGTTTCTAGTCAGTGAGTTGTAGAGCCTGTTAGACGTGGCAATCAAATAGGCAAAAGGCTGTGAACCTTGTAACCTGCTTCTCTTACCCGCCTTTCTGCAAGGGACTGGCTGGGCCTGTCACTACAGACAGTTAATACCTGCATTTTCTAAATTTCCTGTAACTTCTGGCCTGGATCTGTGCTTTTTCTTATTATTCCACAGCCCTGCAGACACAGAATCCATTCTTGCCTCTACTACGGAGTCCTTATTTAGCCTTTGGGCAAATCATTTTATCTTACGGTGCTTCATTTTCCCTGTCTTTTAAAGGGACGTAGTATACAGGCAAGAACCTGTCTCTCAGGGGTTTTCAGGTGTAGTAAAACAATGTTAGAAAGCCTTTTGGAGTCATCAGACGTAGAGGTGCTGCGTATATGAACCTGCACTTTTCTATGCACATGATTCTTATTGCCGCTGGTGGGTGTTGTGTGTGGGCACAGGCAATGAGATGAGGCTTTGTATCATCGTAGGTATAATTCCAAATCATTCAGCCATGGCAGCCCTGGAGTTGGACTTGGGATCCTCCTACACAAGCAGAGAATTGAGCTTCTTAACCTGGCTCAAAGAAAGTCGAGGTGGCAACACATGCCTCATTAGCGCAACAGCAATGGTAGTGGGCTTGGAATCCAATAAATAAAGCAGCGCACAAAGCCTTGGAGTGCTTCATAAGCAACACACACAACTGGAAAATCAATGCTTTTGAAACATGAGGTGGCAATGGGAGAAGCACAGTGCTGAAGTGGTGCGATCAGATGATTTAGTTATAGCTATAAATCTAGCTGAGGTGTCGCAGCAGCTTGATGGGACTCAGAATTTCATAAGAATCTCAGCACAAAGCCTCTTGCATTAATCACGTCTGTGGGCGATACGTGCATGGGGGAGGAGCATCAGTGACTGTCTAGAAAGGCTTGTGTCGGCCAATATTGGGAGTGGTAAAACAGGAGCTTAGAGATGGTTATAACCAGATGGCCAAAGTACTCATTATACAAATACCTACTTTTTTCTAGATATTTATATGAGAAAATGTCTCCCTGGACTGAAAATCAGGAGAGAGATCACCTTAGTTTCAAATTCATCTGACTCTTTTTTTATAGCTCAGGCTTTATGGGAGAGTCGCACATCACACTGCCCAATCCAAAATTGTTTCCCATACAGTACAATTCCCATACAATTTTGAAATTGTTGTTAAGCCTGGCTTTAATAATAAGATATCACCTCCTCTGGAGGCCTGTACCGCGGTATAGTACAGCTTATCCCTTCTTCTTGATAATCAGTCAGAAATGTTGAGATTATTCCTGGGTGTATTATTTTAAACAATTCCTTGCCCTTCAAAATGTAAAGGAAGTCCATGATATGAATGTATCATGGATATCCCTGGACTAGCACTACCAATATATTACTTTATCCGAACTATGCACATTCACCTGCTGATAGCCTTCCTTATTAGCACCCCCTGATCATTTCTAATCCTCTTGTTTTAATTATACCTTTCCTGCACATTGCTGATACTGCAGATCAGTGCAGGTTGATACTGTTCCAGATGTGCTGTGAACATCTAGGACCCCCTGGCACCTGTTACACTTAAGACGTGATTAATCAGTTAATCGTGTTGTAAGTAACAACATGGCCACAGATCAATGCAGTTAATGACAAAATAAAATAAGGAATAAGCCATAAAGTTATTAGGCATATTTTGTGTGATAACTTTGTGGCTGGTTACCATCACACCTTCAATTGCATGTGTGGCTAGGCATCAGCTGATTGGAGATCCCGAACTTAAGCGTGTTCCTGAGCCTGGGCTCCCCCTGCGCCAGCAGCATGGCGTGAATGGGACCTGATACCCCATCCTGCAGTCACACCTCCTGCCATGCATGTGTGGCATAGCATGATTGTTGGGATTGTGCATCAGATCCCATCATACCTTTAAGCAAATATCTGCCAGGGGCCCTAGAGAGCACAAGATCAAGTAAATGCGAAAGAGGTTCAGCCACAATGTGGAGTTCACTTTAGATTTGCTTATATAAAAAAAAAAGGCAGACCTACGATCAATACTGAGAGTTGGTAAGTGAGAGAAGGCATAGCAGGCGTTAGAGATACAGCCGAATGTAGACTGAATTAAAGGCATCCATAACACTTCTGATACGCAAATGAAACTTGAAACAAGAGGTTAGCTCAAAGGGTAATAGCTTCCAGCCAGAATCTGCTGTAGGCTACCAGACCACCCATCCCTCCCTCATCAGTAAGGTCAAAACAAATATAGGATTTGACACTTAGGCAGTAATTTGCATGGGCAAGATTGACAAGATTCTGTTGAATCACTAGCAGGTATTTTCAAAAATCTGTTGCGTGTCACTACTTTTAATAATAGAAATAATTACGTTGTTCCTTTCCTTGTAGGATCTCAAAGCAATTAGTGAACCAAGCCTCATGGCACCCCTGTGAGTCAAATAAGTATAATAATCCCCATTTTACCAAGAAGAAAATGAGGCAGAGGTCAGATAAATGACTACCCTGAGGTCACACAGGCATTATGTGACAGCATGAGGAATAGAATTTACCTCTCCCTACTCCCAGTCTCTTGTTCCAGCCACTAGACCATGTTCTTTCCAAAAACCATCACAGGCACATTCAGGATGCTTCAATAATATTGATTTCAGTATAAATAAGAAGCCTCAGTGCTATTAATAAAATGAGTCCAGGACTTGCTTTTGTACCTGACTTCACTAGTTGATGATGGCTCAGTAGGAGAAACACAAGGTTTCTTGTGTTTACGCCTACAGATCTCATAGGAACACCTTGAAAGTTAAGCACCCAGGTATGGGATTTGCATACACTAATGCCCAGCTGTGCATGAAAATGCAGGTGTTGCAAGCATGGGTGCAGCTTTTGCAAGGCAGCTGAAGTGACTGCCTTGGAAAATGTGGTTCTGTTTTCTGAGCTTATGCAGGTTTGACCATTTGAAAACCTTTTTTCTCATTTTTGTCTTTAGGATTGCAGTTTGTACAGCCAAAAAACTGACATTCTTTTTTCAGATAAAATTCTCACTTCTCATAGTCTCAGTGTACCATACGTCACACCATTGACCTCCACAGGACTTTCACCATATTAAGGACTGAGTTGCAATTTAGAATTGTCCTGACCACTATAGGCTGTATAGTAAACTTAGTTTTCACCCTTGAAGCATTTTCACCAGTCCACGGTCAAACTTCCTCTGACCCACCCTGATATAAAACATCAGCAATTATCCCCAGACACTAACCCATCACACAGAAAACTGAATAAGCGCTTTCGTTTATTAGAAGTTCTCTAAACATTGCCAAGGTATTAATTCATGTTGCCTTCACTATCTCTGTTGGAAACGAGTTCCTATATTCACTCTGCTTGTCACAAAAATGGACCCTCCTCAATTTATTTTTACCTCTTCATTTGAGCCTCTGTTACCTAATGAATCCAGTGATCTCACATAGGTCATACCTCTCTTGTAGCTATTTTGTCCCCACCTTTATTGACTGTAGCATTAATCTAAAGGTTTGGGAGGTGGCCCGAAAAGCTTTATTCATATTTTTCCAACTGTTTTAGGTTGTTGGAAAGGAGTTAGCCCTGGACATTTCTTTTAAGTGTGCACATGTCTATCCTCTACTATTAGTAAGTAGGTTATGGATGATCCTGAATGAACAGCAGGCTTGCACGCTTCTTTGATTAGTAAATTGTTACTATCCAGAGGCAATTGTTTTATATAAAGCCGTATGGTAAGAATTTAGTCAGGAGGTTTTCAGCACGGTAGCTGTATTTCTGATAGATTGGGGACGTGAAGAAAGAGAAAGGAGCTTTAAAGACTGGCATAAGTGACTTGCATGTCCAAAAGATAATCCCCAAACACACCTGTGCAGTAGAAACACAACACATGGATTAGTGATGTACTTAATCTGTCACTATGGCATTCCCTCGCTGAACTGCCTGAGTGGTTTCTGCTACCCCGGCTCAAGTTCCTCTGCAGCTTTATCAGCGTCCACATGAGTTCCAGTGGATTTCGATACCGAACAATGCACGTTTGTTCATTCATTTCAACTGTGATCTCGAAGGTGGAATTTTAATGGAGCGAAAAATGAGGGGAGGAAAGGAAAGACAAAATAATAACCCGTACACTGAAACTCAACGCCCAGTACCGTTGCTCAAGCTTTGCATTCACATCTGCTACTCTTTTCAGAAGCAATTCAACCCCTAGCCACATCTCCATATAGTCGAACTCTTCCCGTGGTATTATTCTATCAAGAGCGCAGAGCTTGGAGGGAGTCTTACTATTTATTCCTGAGGTTTTAATCCAGCCAGCTAGCCTCTGTGCTTAGTGAACCACAGCTGGCATCATGTTTGCAGACTAAAACGCGCAAAGATCTAAACCCCGAGCCCGGGCAACTGCCTTGCTAGCTCTGTCATTTCAGGGAAAGGCCTCTCAATTCAAAATGTTCCTCATAAAAGGCAGGGAAATAAGAGAGGAGCAAAAAGGATGAGATTTCTGCTGCTGCTGACCATTTGCAGAAAATAACAAAATACAGCGGGTCGCAGAAGCCAATTTCTGGCCAACGTGCGTATTAAACCTCTCCATGCAAACAGCAGCAGCGGGAAGAAGGGGGGCGGAAGAGGAGCAGAGTCCCAAGCACACGGAAACATGTTTTGTTTTAAATATATTTGAGTTCCCCGCCTGGCCTGGTGCACTTCCTGCAGCACTGAAGCGCCGTAAATTGAAAAGGCTCAAGCTGGAAACCGAAGCGTTGAATTCCAGGCCTGGCCGGAGCGGCAGGGGCTGCCAGGATGGTTTATGCAGCTTCCTGGAGGGAAGCCAAAGGAGCTGACCGCCCTGAGTGCTGGAACCAGTGCCAGGCAGCCGAAGAAAAACATTGCTTTGACTAAGAAGGCAACTGTTTGTTTGTTCTTCCAGCTAGGAAAAAACCAAGTGGCTCTTAGCACTGGCGCTGACAGAAGAGGTCAAAACCGAAGGCAAGGACATCAGGTTATCGAGGAAAGGGGGCAAAGGTTGGGTGGGGAGGAGGCACAATTTTGCGCTTCTCCCCCCTCCCTTATCTTCTGTGGCAGTCTGAGCCTGGTCCTCAGTGGTTTAACGTATGCATTTTCCCTTCTGCAAAAATACAGCAGTTTTCTGATTTCCATGAGCTGCTTAAAGAAAGGAGCAATTACCATTATTACTAATGTCTACAGAGGCCCACACTCTGTGGGGACTCCCGGGTGTCACCATGGTAATAGCACACATTGGAACGTTATTCTTTTTGTGCAGTCTACAAGCGCTGCTAATATAGCGGCGAAAAATGCTTTCCTGGGGGACTCCGCTCTTGAGCAAAACAGCCGTTGAGCACTTGGGATTTCGGGCTTGGTCCCATTGACTTCAGGGGTTATTTTCAGAAGAGGCAGAAATGCAGGACCAGGTAATCTGCAAACCTGGCTAATACGCAGGCTCTCTTTCTTCCTAATGCTTTGATAGCCTGGTAAATTCTGGTTTAGGATGAACACTTTCCCCCAGCCTCTTCTCTCTTGCTCTGTAGCATGTTACGTTCGTGTGGGCTCCTAGTAGGTTTTGCCATGTGTTCAGGACAGCACAAGACCTAGGGGGACCTGGGGTTTTGGATAACTCCTTGCCTGATGTTGCCATTTCCTGCGTGGCGTTTGACTCGGTCTCTTTTGTTACTTATTTTGGAAACTTTAATACCATTTGAATTCTAATAAGTGCCCTGTTTGCAAGCAGGAGGGCCCTGGCATCGAGATTGCAATATCCTGCCAGGGGAATTGTTGGCTGCCTGTACAGTGTCAGGTTTAAGGATCCCTGGAGTCCAGCTGGCAGGACACAGGGATATGAGTGGAGCCAAAGATCCAACTACAAACTACTATCTTCCTCTCAGTTTTTACTGCCCTCATCCCCAGGTAATGTCCTTCTTGTCCTTGCATTGGTTGCCCAGCCCATGCAGCTGACACAGCTGTTTTTGTAGCATGTTAAATGTTTCTGATCAGCAGTAATTAAAATGAATAATCTCTGATGAAAGATCTTATGAGTGATATTAGTAGCTGTTTCTTCTGCAGACGTCAGGCTCCCACTCTTGAGACGGTGTTTTAAAGTGCCTGCTCCTGGAATTCGGTGATTAGCTGAGAAGTTCACCTGCCATTCAAAACACAGCACGCTTCTCGTCCATCCCGATTGTGGCGGGGGGAAAGACTTAAAAATGTGACTTGGGTGGAAAAAAAAAAAGAACTATATGTTTATGATTTGTTAAAGGCTCGTGATAAGCCAGATGGCATGATCTGGGGACTCTACTTCGTGTCTTGATGTCATTGTCAATACTGAATGATGGGTGAAGGAGGCCCCCGCTTTGGTTCTTACCAGGATTTGTGCTGCTTGTCGGCCATGGAAAAGGGTTTTAATTGTTCCCAGGAGGTTGTGTGGGAGGAGATGGCCCTGCAGATAGGAAGCTATCTCTGGGGGGCTGTAAACCCCCAGACATAAGAGGCATCACCAAGGAGGAGGCTGCCCATCATATCCACTGCCACTCAGGAGGATCTTCCTCCTTCCCCTTTCTTCTCAGGGCTTCCCAAATCTATGTCCTTCTTTATCCACTTAGTCTTCTTGCAAGAAAGCCCTTGTTTATGCTAGAAGGACATCCAGTTCAACCCCCTGCATAGCTTACGTGGCACTTGCAGACTCCCAGTTAGAAACTAGAGTTGTTAAACACTTCTGCAGAGTCTCCCTTTTCTCCACATCCAGAAGAGGTTAACGTAACCATACAAGGTCCTCAGGTCCATGTAATGCCCCTTAAAGGGTTAAATGGTAACACGGAACCACAAAGGTCCGTCATGCCTAGTCCCTTTGCACTACGATAAGCTCTGCTCAATAGGTGGAGGGCCCTGCAGTCATAGAGAGTAGCTGGGCTTACTCCTATGCAAGCTGTTATCAACTGGGGGTACACGTACCCCTCCTGGGGTACTTTGAAAGGTCCCAGGGAGTATGCGGGGGGTGGGCCGGGACAGAGCGCCACCACCCCGCGATGCTGCTTCACAGGAGGGCCGGGGTGGGGCGAGAGCAGGGTTGCACAGATGCCATGCTGACACTTCTCCACTGCCGGTCACTCCCCTGCTCTGTGTGTGGCCACTCCCCACCCCACCCCCACCTCCCATCGCTCTGTGTCAGGTTGCTCACCATCCCCACCCCCCCGGGGGATGCACTTATTAAAAAGGGGGCCACCAGGGATATACTTATTAAAAGAGGTTGAAAACTGCATTTGGCAGGACTAGGATTTGGCCCGGTACATTTGCACACAAAGTACAGCCTGAGCTTAGCCACCTGTCAGAGAATGAGAAGGCACCCCAAGCCAGATGCGCACTGCTTTCGAATTGCCGTGCCGGGCATTTAGGGGGGAGGCGGGATGACAGGCTAACATTAGCCTTGCTAATATCTTGAACAAATGTTTTTCCGATTAATTAAAATAAATTGGCATAACAAGAAACACAGTGTGGGTTCTTAAAAGTGCAGAGTTGTTTTCTAATGCGGCTTCCCGTTAGAGCAAGTCCCTTAATTATCTCTGTTCGTGCTCGAAAGCAAATTTGGTGTGTGTGTGAGGTTTTTTTTCCCTTAGAAATGAGCGTTGCCTTGTTCCCTTTGCTGCTTAAAAATCAGGGGGGTAGGTGAAGGAGGAGTAGTTGTGAATGATGGAGTCTGTTTCCTCCTAGAAAAACACACTGCACCTCTTTGCACCCCCTTGGAGTGATGATGGGCACATTTATAGGGGAAGAAATTTCTCCTGTGTTTCATGATGGTGCCAGCCTCCTGAATGCTCTGATTTTATTTTTTAAATCCAGCTGAGTCCAAACAGTTGCGTGGCAGTCACACTGAGACACCAGCAATAATGGGAGCAGAAGGACCCACCTACTTCTCTCTCAATGCAAAGTGTAAAACTGATGAAAAGACATGGCGAAAATTGTGAGCCATAAAACAATCCTGTCCCTGGTGGAATGAGTAAGGAAGGTGATATTGTTATAGACCCTGTTATTGGCCGTTCTCTCCACTCGTGAGAATGAGATTTTTATACAAATGTATAATTTGCAGCACCAGATTCCAGACTGTGATGAGAGCTCACGTTCATTTTGTTAGTTGCTTCTTAAACTGTGGCTTGTTTAGCAACATGCGTGTTGCATGCCCACCTGTAGTGCAGCGAGGGTAGTATGCTCGCAGGGTTTCATCCCGCTCTCATAATAAAGAGGTAGAAGGCAGGGTAGATATAAGGTGCAAATCCACCCTGCCTTCTACTTGACTCTTCCTGACGAGCATGGCTACCAGTGTCTATCTGCTAAGAAAGATGTCCCATGCTGGCAGAGTGTATGATGCCATCAGATGGTATAAGCTAAGTAGTGATGGACTGGGTCAGTTCTTCGATGGGCGACCTCCCAAGAACATGTGTTGCTGGCCCGTCAGTAAGCAATCTTTCTCCTTGTTAGCTTGCACTGAACCAGTGCCCCAGTATCAATTGCTGTCTTTGAATGGGGCATGCAATCAAAATCTTGACTACTTGGTCACCTAAGGAACTGAAATCATCTCTTGTAGTACAAAGCTCTAGCCCCTTCCCCGCTGTGCGCCCCAAGGTACGTGTGCAGCCACCACTGCCTTGAAGCCTAGCCAGAGCTCTGGACACTGGTGCAGCTTTCTGCAGCCTCCAAGCCTCCTACCACAGCGAACCCAGGCTCTGGGCAGCTGCAGCAGGTGTCAAACAGGCTTCAAACACTGCACCAGTGTCTGGTTCCCCAGCATCAGCTCCGTGATGGCAGTGGCTGCACTTGTGCCCCCAGCTGTGCCGGGAGCGAGGCACAGGGGTATGCATGCGCATGGCCCAGAACAGATCCGGGCAGCATGGAGAGTGGCTCCCTGCAAGTAGGCATATGTGGGAGAAGGAGCATGGAGGCCAGATCAAGGGGCTACGGGAGACCAGATTGAGGGGGTATGTGCACACCCCCAAGTTGACACATGAAGGGGGCATGTGGTCCCCCATCGCCCCCTTCCCCACACGGGGCAGATGCAGGTAGCCTGGGATAAGGGCTCTCCACCCTCCTGCCTTTGCCCCAGGGATCCAGTGCCAGCCACGCATCCCCTGCCCACCCGGCAATGAGGCAATGAGTTGTGCCTCCCACTGCCAGGGGGAAGGGGACATGCAGCCGGTGTGGGGTCCCTCTGGCAAAGGCAGCAGAGCCAAGGCTGCAGCGGGCAGCCCACATCCACCCCTGCCCTGGCTCTGCTTGACTCCATTCTGGCCATGGCAGTGTGGGCAGGGGGGACAGGGAACAGGGAGGAGAGGCAGGCATGTGTCACCCCACCCCCAACCTGGCCAGGTCCACCCAGTCTCCCCCATGGGGCATGGAGGCCCACCCTGCTGTTGGCAGCCGCAGCACCAGGAGGGGAAGGGGCCCCAGTAAGTCTTAATCTACCACTGATAGCACAAGCCAATGAGCATCCCATTGGCTCCCCTTGCAGCCTCCACCAAGTGAGCCAGCAGGACCGGGCAGCAACAGCCACAGTCCACCCCACCCCACCCTGTGTTCGAGCCTGAGCTCTGCCCACCACCACAGGCTGGAGAGGAGAGGAGTGAAGCACAGCCCACCTTGTAGAGGTCCCTGCTGGGGCTTGCGGACATGGCGGGGCACAGGAGCAGCAGCAGTCAGGAGGCTGCAAACAGCTGCGGTGGCATCCAGAGCCCTGGCAGCGACTCCATGGCAGTGGCTGCACACGCACTTCTGGGTGGATGGTGGTGATGGGGCTGGGGTTGCGCTGCCCCAGGCCCCTCCCCAGCTGTGCATCCAGAGGTGCACCCGCAGCCACCACCGCCACCACGAAGCCGATGCCAGGGCTCTGGACACCAGTGCAGCTGTTTGCAGACTGCCACAGTCCGCCCAGGCTCTGGGCAGCTGCCGCCTGCCTTAGAGCCCAGGCTATTTGGAGAAGGGCTTGCAGCTTCCCAGCCTCCTGCTGTGAGCAGCCCGGGCCCTGTGGCTGGCAGCAGCTGCCCAGAGCCCTTGCCGAGCCAAATGGCTTCACTTGCCATGCTCTGGCACGCATGCTGGGGGTTGGTGACGCCTGGACTAGATGGTCCAAAGGTTCCTTCTGGCCTTAAAAACCTCTGGATCTAAGAGATACGGTTGTGCAGTGTTAGACAGCTGCTGTGCCTCACCTCAGAGGTGGTTGAATGTCAGTGGTGAATGAAATGTTCCTAGCAGATCTCTTAATTACGTCCAAGTGGTGGTGTGAGGTGCAGTTAGTTAATGTCATAAAGCAATTTGAGATCCTCCGATGAACTACGGAGTGCTTGTATTAACAGTCTGCAGGCGTCTGAGGGTTGTGTTCCTCACTTATCCCACTGGGCTGTCTTTAACCTCTCTGCAAATTTTCAGGGGAAGTGCTGTTTGATGAGAAAGCAAATCCCAGGATATAAAAGTTTCAGTCTCACAAAGTAAATCTTTCTAATGCTCGTGATTATGCATCCCAGCTGTCCCTGTTTTGCAAGAGCATTTATTTGTGCTTTTTCTATTTTTTTTCAAGTGTTTATTTATTGTATTCTTTTTTTTTTTTCTTCACTTAGGCACCCTGGGAATTTGTTTTGTACTTTAGCCAAGCTTTTATTGCCACTGAAATAAAATAAAACAAACCTTTGCTGATTGGCTCTTTGTTGTCAAATTTTTGACATTTGGCAAACTGAGATGAGAGCAGAGTTCTTCTTGCAGCGGGTCTCAAGGAGCCAGAATTAGTGAATCTTATATTTCCCAGAGTAGGCCACCACTTCTGTTCACGGGGACTTTGTAGGACGTCTTTGTGGAACGCCCCTCTTGCAGCTAGCATCGGAAGCACTGAACGGTGCACCGTTGCCTGGAAAACAGCATTGAGCATTTCATTTTAATCCTTTGTAAATGAAAATATTTGCTTTCACCTTTACTTACACAGCTCTTGGCTTGAATGAGAGAGGAGGAGCAAGGAACGCGCTGCTAGGAAAATGGAAAGACGCAGGTAGCAGATACAAGGCCAAACCCAGCCATCCTCACTTGAGGGTCGTGCGACTGTACCTGCGTGCAGCATTTCATTGACAGGTATTTCAGTGCTGGAAGGTCCAATCCTGCTGTTGCTGATGTCCAGGATAAAAGCCCCATTGTCTCCAGTGCGAATCACTCAGAGCCAGAATCAGAGATGAGCAAGACTTCTTTCTTTTAGCTGTGCGGTCAGCACAGGATGCTGCTGTTTTGCTATGTCTGATCTTCCAGGAGTTGAGGATGAGATTGCACCTGTGAGAAGAACTGAATCGCTTCTTCATTATTAGGAAGCTTCCCCGTGCATTCTGCCTCCGTTTGCCTTCATTTAACGCTGTCCCTCTTGCTTTGCTTCCAAGCTTGCTGTTGGGAGGAAGCGGGGAAAGTGGCGTCACACGAGTTTCCAGCTCTTTTTTAAATGACCAGAAAGCATCTGGTCACTCGTAGCAGTATTCTGCTTGCTTTGAGACGATATCATTCTTCCTTCTTTTCATTTCAAAATGCTCTGCCTCTGCCTCGGGGCCGCTTGCACGACTCCGTGAGCAAAGAGAGCAGCTCTTGTGAATCTCATTAGGTGACCCCAACTCGAGTGGAGTCAGCCTTCGCGATTTCTTGGGAAGCACGCACAATTTTCAGTAATCAGAGCTCAGAGGCTGTCACTCTCCCTCCCTCCCTCTCCCTTCTGCCTCTGCGAGTAAACTGGAACCGTGCATAGCCAAACGGAGCCGATGCCCGGTTTTATGGCTCATGGTGGGAGTAGGAGCTGCCCCGTGGTCAGCCAGACCTTGCTTTACTCTCTGACTTTATGTGTTTGCCTAAGAGAGCTCCAGCAAAATGGAGAGAAGGTTGGGACTTTGCTTGTCGAATTCAGGCAGACATCATACTGTAATTTCAGACTGCACCTCAGCTCCAGGGACTCTTCATTGACATACAGATTTGCTGCTTCAGGCCACATGGGCTTAGGTATCAGATAACCCGGAAAAAGACCCCAGGGGCCAGCTCTGCCTTGGATGGACAGTTTTCTTTCAAGGGAGAATTGATGAGAGGTGTTTTTTTTTCCCCCCTCCCCTTCATATACTCACTCCTCTCCAAATTATGCAAGGACAGTAAATCTGCTATGCAGCTGAAGAAACAGTAGATAGTGCCTGCTGATACACGAAGGACAGTCGGTGAGCAAGGAATTTTGCTGGATGGTTTGGTTTCAGACTTTCGTTTTCAGTGGTCTCAGCTTTATTCCCTGCTTATCCCCTGAGTAAAGCTGAATCTATAGACAAAAATCCAGATACTTGCGCTGTGTTCAGCCACATGAAATGCATCGTGCTCCTGGCTCTCGTTAACAGGGTGACTGTAGCTGGCCAATACATTTTGTCTAAGGAAGAATTGAAGTGCAGTGGTCCAAATCCTAGGGACGTGCTTGCCGGGCAGAATAGTAGTTCAGAGGCTGGGGTATGTTGGTGCCACAAAAACACTGGCATTGTGGTACTTTCTGTTGTGCTGATTCTGCATATGGGAAACTGTATTTTAATACAGTCATTGCTATTGGTTGTACTTGCTGTACAGTCATTGCCTTTTGAGAGGCACACTCCTTGTGGTTATGGTCAGATGGTCAGATGGCATCAACACAGATAGCATCAGCACAGTCGTGTGGCCACATCACATACACTTATATCAGGGATGTCAAACTCATGAGCTGGATGGGAGTGGTCCACAGGCTGGATTTGAAGTGTGGGGACACGTCATCTGGCCCATGGAGCCAGAAATTTGGCAGCAGGGCAAGAGGTGGTAATGGGATGATCATGACTGCCTTATTGCCCTAGTTCCAGGCTCTTTGACACCCCCGGCTTTTATAAAGAACTGTAGCAGTTTATACCAGTGGCCGAGTTTTGGCACTGTAGGGCATGTGTAGACGAAATGGGAGCCCTCAATTGAAGCATTGGGTTTGAAAAAACACTGCTTCAGTTTAGAGCTGATCAAACCCCTGTGTCGTGCATGCACCCCACTGACTTACCTGCCTCTCGGGAGGGGAGGGTGAGCTGCCGGTGGGCTGCCAGGGGGGCTGGTGCTTCCATCTGCAGCAGTGGCAGCCCCCCAGGCGGCACGCACCTGCAGGCACTCAGCTCAGGCAGTTCTGGGGGGCACTGCAGCCATGGAAGGAAGCACCGGGCCCCTGCACAGCTCAGGCAGGCTCCGGGGGGGAAGAGGAGATCAGTCTTGCCACGTTTCTTGGGCAGAGCCTGCCTTCCCGGGCTGCTGCCAGGCTGCCTGCAGGACTTCCTGCAGAGCCCCTGAGCTGCATGGGGCCCGGTGCCTCGCTCCACGGCTGTAAAGGCAACAAACTAAAACTCCTTGAAGGAGTTTGCTGCACCCCTAGTCATTTAAGGCACGTTATGCTGCCAAATTTCCTACAGCAGCTGGAATTAATGCACAATACACCACCGAGGCGTGCGAACACTGACACCGTTACAGCAGTGAAAAAGCATTTCGCCCACTTTAAAGTGTCGTGCACACACCTCTCATTTCACCTATGCACGGGCATAGTTAGGATATTATTTTACCATGAACCACATAATCATCAGGCACAGACTTCATAAGCCATGCTGTGATTTCAGTTGTCCCGAGCTCTGCAGATACAAGTTACAAAAGACACTACATTTTGAGACGTCTTTATCCAATACCTTATGCAATGAGGGGTCAGATTTTCACTTGATTGGCCATTTTTTAAGCTGTTTGCAGCCGTGCACTTGTGTTCAGTCACAGCTATAAACTGCTTTCTGTGGCAGTCAGGCAAAAGTTGTCACTTCTGTCTGCACCCTAAATGATTTGATTATTAGGATCCAGAGCCCAGAGCCATGTCGCAGGACCAGAAATTTAGCAATGAGGGAAGGGATTTAGGTGTCGACCGATCCCTGTCCCAACTAGGCACCAAAGGCCTTATCCTTCAGGGTGCAGAGCACCTTGTATACTACTGCTCTTGCTTTGAAATGAGCTTATAAAGCTCTCGGTAAGTGCTGAAGAACAGATTTACAAAGGGATTTAGGTGCCTACATATGCAGTTAGGCCCTTAATAGGATTTTCAGAAGTGTGCAGTCTGGTTAAGTGCTTAGGATGATTTTCAGAGGGAGTTAAGTTCCTAATGAACTTCAGCAGTTTTTGTAAATCCTGTTGCAGTAACATTTTCAAAAGCAGCCAGGCAACTTGGGAGCCAAAGTCTGCTGAGTTTGTGAGCTGTCAGCTCTCAGATGCCCGTATCGCTGCAAACTTGGAGCTTCAGTTCTGCAGTCAGGGAGAAGGTGCGATGCCCAGTCTAATCCGAGCCTTTTCAACTTGCACTTCAACTGCTTTCTAAATGTTCCCCTAAGCGCCTTTCTGTACCTTTAGGTACCTAAAATAACTTTGCAAACCTGGCCTGGCGAGCCCAGCCCTTTGCAAGAATTTCTCCCGGTGGCAATAACTGATTTAATCATGCTGCCATTTCTTGTCGAGAAAATACAACTTTTTCAGCTGCTGCTTAGAAACAAATGGGGCTTAGTCCAGCTATAAGGAAGGATGAGATACTTCCCGAAAAGCGTGTTCCGGGTGATGTGTTACGGCCATAGCAGAGAAGTGTAATGTGGAGCAAGCCATCTGTGGCGGCTCGAAAACACCGACGTTACGCAACAGAGAGAA
The DNA here is from genome assembly GCF_001723895.1 of Crocodylus porosus. Taxonomy (NCBI): domain Eukaryota; kingdom Metazoa; phylum Chordata; order Crocodylia; family Crocodylidae; genus Crocodylus; species Crocodylus porosus. The sequence continues at coordinate 196,115,126 of NW_017728906.1, forward strand.
GGTTAGCACACAGGAGAGGTGTGCTTGCAGCTATCACAATGATGAAGTGAAATTTAAAATTACATTAGTTGTTTGCTTAAAGAACAACAGATGAGGCCCTGTGGATTCTCAAATCCTCCGTGCAACACTAAAATGAAACCATAACCATTTGTTATCTTTCCATTGGCTTGTAGGAAACCTAGGCAGAAAGGGATGACCTTTTAATGATGCCTTCCCGAGTTTTTGCAGTGTTTTCACTTTTTTACTTTGTGGTTCTTTTTTCTTTTTTTTCCTAAATCCATTTTTCAAATCATACCAGAGTGTAAAATCTGCTTCCTTTCTACGCTGGTCGCTTGCTAGAAAGTCTCAGGCATGTTTAATATTTGCATCAATTAGATGTTGAAGATATTCCCCCCGCCCCAACCACCACCCTCTTAAGAGAATTTGCAAGAAAAGCAACAAGTGGCTTGATGTAATATGATAAGAGCTTAAATCAAAGTCACCCCCAATGTCTGGAGAATTCGTAAATGAATTTGAAAACAAACAGGACGCCGGATCTCACCGAAGCCCTCTTGGTTGCTGTGCTGCGCAAACGTTCCCTCCTTTTGTAATTTGAAGGAATATCACTGTTGACATAGCTTATGTTGTAAAATATAAATTAGGACTCGAAAGTATTTAAGTGCTTTAAGTACAAGTTTTCAATTCCCCCAGTGATTGCTGTGTCGTCGTTCTCATCCATGAAGCTCATTTTAATTAGACTTGGAATGGAGCTTTCTCAATAAAATAGGCTCCTGTGGAGGCCTTTGTTTTCACTGTGTTGTGGCTAAAAATGGCACATTTTGCTATAAAGTGATGCATAGCCAGACAGTGTTTTCTGGGTTGTGAACTTTTGACACCGATGAGAATAATTCCTGCCAAACAAAAATCTATTGCTGTTCGAATCCCTTGCATGACTGTATTCATGCAAATGTTCCTTATAGTCCAACATGAAGTAGTGTATTATAAACCATTATAACACAGTCATCCTTTTCTCTGCTTCTCAGGTCATTAGCATAGGTCCAACAGCATGGAGGACCAATTTCCATAATAAAGAAAGTCCTCTCCCATTTAATCACTTGCCACCAAATGAACCATTTAATGCCACATTCAGACCTATTGTTTGAGGATTTCCCAGGGCTCTCCTTGATCCACTTATACTCCCTTATCTGCCTTTTGTCTCTTGTTAACCTGCTTGCTTTTTTAAGGGGGGAAAAATCAAATCCATTGCAAGAAGCATGCAGCTGTTTAATTAAACTCCCCCCACCCCCCTCCACCCCTTCCAAAAGTTGCTTAAGATTTCTTGGGCTTCTCCTTAGCAGTGTCTAATCACTATAATTTAACAGATTCTGTAATTACCTGCCTCTCACGGAAATAGCTTGATTGGTGTTTCTTTGTCCAATCTATTTCAGCTTCAAGTGACAGCTGAATTTGCTTTAGATGAATGGCTTGTGCAGGGTGGTCTAGATTTATACCAAGCCTTTAAGGCTTCCAAAACAAGAGCAAAGCATAGCTGTAAGTTCACAGAGAAATGGAGGTATGAGACTTCTTTATTTATAGCCGCCTGGGCCAGATCCTGTAAGCCTTCCTTCTTTTGAGTCATGTTCATGGGATCACTCCCATTGGACTCTGTGGGTACTACATGGATTAGCAAATATTATTCCACGTAAGCAAAGACTGTAGGAACCATGCTGGAGTATGTGAGGCAAGCACTTACTCTTTGAATAATCGTTTAATTGTCTTAACCACGGGTAGAAAGAATATGGGTCTGGCTTGAACCCAACAGCAGGCAGGAGAGTCACCATTTGGACTTCTCAGCTCGCCCCTCTCTGTGCCCAGGCATGGTTCACGTTCAGCGGGCTGTGCCTGCCATCACTTTCTTTACATTAAACTCCCCTTTGGTTTCTGTGGGGGTGTCAGTAGCTGGAGCAAAGACTGTGTGGTCCATTCGTGGGTAATGAGTGCAGAGATTGGACAGGAAGATATACTCCTAAAATTGGGTATAAAAATGAGGAATACTGCCATGAGCATAGATAGCAAACTCTCGCTGCCCCCCTCCTCACCGTACATTATTTACCTACAAAGCGGCAGTGGTGCAGAGAAGACGCATGGCTGTTAAAGAAAGAAAAATTCAAGTAGATCCTCGTGCTGCAGAATTGTTTTGTAGAGTGTTATTTTTATAGGAGTCCCAGACATAAGGTTCCCTTTAAATGCGGTATAAATTCAGATAAAAAAACGCATATGCTAAGGATCTGGAAACACTTCATTTTGGACTTATAAACATAATATATAAAATAATATTTATTTAAACACTGCTCACTAGGATAGCCTCATTTCTTAAGGGTCCCAAGGGGAGAGCGGTCATACAGTATAATCTTGTTAATCCAATATACGTCATTACAATGCAAACAGTAAATACAGAGCATTCAGACTAGAAATTGTAGGCAGCTGTATTAAGCAATCACAATTTCAGTTCATTATCCACTGACAAGGCGTCTTAAGATAAAGATATACAATTTTCTTAAACTCAAACAACATGTCACATTTTGGTTAATAGTAATATTTAGCACTTACATAACATTATTCATCTTCAAAGCACTTTAAAAATAATAAAGTTTTAATCCCATAGACGTAGGTAGGTAAACATTTTTAGCCCTACTGTGCAGATGGAGAGATGGAGACAGTGAGGTTAAATATTTTGCCTTGGGCTATAAAGATAGTGGCAATCAGAGAAAGGATTAAATCCGGTGAAAAGGTGCTGCTTAGTCTTATGCTTAGACCACTGCATTACACTGCTACTGAATGATAGTTACTATAAGATTTCTCAGTGGCATTCAGTCTCTCATCCAGTTTGGTCTCGACTCACGAGATCATGTCCTTTTCCCAAGCTATCCCCATTTATTTCTTTCACTTTTTTTTGTTTTTTTAAATTCTGCAAGTCCTCCTGAAAGACCAGTCATTTTTGACTCTACCAACCTGTAGGACTGCTTAGTCTACTTGGTTAGTACTTTGGATTTACTTCTGCCCTTCTCTTTTAAGAAAACCCATCCAGACCCATGCTCCCTACATGGGCTGATGTACAAAGTCAGAATTGTTTGTCTTCATCTTTTCTTTATCAAATGCTAGGTTTGGACAAGTAAAATGTAGGGATAGAGTAAGAAGACATCAACGTCTACTGAATCCTTACCCTTGTGAACCTGCAGACTGTTCCAGCTCTTATACATAGAAGATATTTTGTAATTGGACTTCTTTGTCAATGAAGTGCACTTTAATATCCACACATACAGTTTTGCAGCATTGACTGAAGTAAGAAAGCAGCCAGCAGCTCCACGGTGACTTCTGAAAAAGACCCTTTTACTGCTCTTCAGAGTCCTTTTGAACAAAAAGGCTTGCTGGAATAGTGGCTGTGGCTCAACGTAGTGAAAAAAAGGCTAGCCTGAGGATCAAGGTTTTCCAAGACTTAGTGAGATCTGTTGAGTCCTCAGCTCTGGTGAAAGTCAGGTATGTAAATATGGATCCTAAACTTAAAGGCCCTTCCCGAATTATTATGAATGATGCATCTTGCCATTCATGGGCCTGCACCAAAATTGTAGCCCACCTTTCAGTAGATCAGAAGCTCAGAATTCAAAGCAGGTTTTGTACTGTATAAGGAGCCGCATTCACAGAGGTGTTAACAACCACAGCTCCCAGTGCCTTCAATGGGAGCTGTATGGGTTTGGTACTTCTTACTACATCTGGGAGAGGCTTCGACTTTCCATGGAGTAGCACCTGAGTTTTAAGACTGAATCATACCTGGGTTAACAACCTTACACCAGCACAAATGTTTGCTACAAGGTAACTTGCAGTAAAATGCTATGCAGGCATGGAAACAAGGAGGATGGGAAAGCTGGGGGGAGGCGGCGGGCGATGCAGTCATGCTGCTAACACAAGAAGTAACGGGAGTATTTTGGATTTGGAAAACACAGATCATGGGTGGGTTTGGCATTCCAAGTAGGCAGCTTTTAATAGTCACTTCACGCCTACATACAAATGATTGCTCAAAGGACAGGGCAGCCAACAAACCCAGTCTTGTGGCCCCTGTTGCCCTTCCATTGACTTCCTGTATTGCCTACAAGCACCAGTAATTACAGAGATGTCACCACTGGGCTATGAATCCGGGCACTAGCAGCTAGATTCAGACAGAAGAGAATTATAGGACTGCTAAATACTGAGGTTCAAAGTGAGTGATAGGGAGATCACTGACCGGAATGCTGTTTCTATCAGCGAGGAGCCCTGTTGCATCATGTGATGTGGCATGAGTGGAAGACTACTAGGAAATCATACCGTTGCCTACAGAAGTGTAACTTTGCCTGGGCCTTCAAAGTATTGATACTCATGGACCCAACATTTACTTCAGTCTTTGTCATGCTGCATTGTATTTTTTTTCTCTGCTTTGCATATCATAGGGCCTGATTCAAAGTTTCATAGTTTCTAGGGTCGGAAGGGACCTGAGCAGATCATCAAGTCCGACCCGACCCCCTGCCACGGCAGGAAAGAGTACTGGGATCAAACGACCCCGGCAAGGTTGTCATCCAGCCTCCTCTTAAAGACCCCCAGGGTAGGAGCCTGCACCACTTCTCTTGGAAGTTGGTTCCAGACCCTAGCCGCCCTGACCGTGAAGTAGCGCCTCCTGATCTCTAACCTAAACCTTCCCTCTGCCAGTTTGTGACTGTTATTCCTGTAGGAAAAGACTCCCTTTCACTGCAGTGCAGGGTGGATTAAGGCTAAAGTGAATCCTCTCTGAGGACTTCTGGCATTTTGCAACGACTCACGGTGCTCTACATACCTCACACCTGGATTAACTGGGGGAGAGGGAGGTTAAGTGAGTAACCCAGCCAGTCTGTGCAAGGTTGGATGCAGCAAAAACTCCTATCCTTGCTCTAGGGACTGAACTCTGCCACCTCCCTTTGAAAACTAATTATTCGTCTTTTAAGTATCCAGTAAGGCAAATATTGGGGCGGACGGTTGCCAATGGTCATGCATACACTGCTCCCAGTGACTTTGGTGGGCATGGGAAGCCCTACTTTATAAGACATAACACAGCTTTGGCACTTTGATATACATTCTTGGATCCTACACAACTCTTTTTTCCTTTTTCCCTCAGCCTTCTTTAGCTTGACTGTCTCAAGCAACAGATAAATACTGGTGTATTCCTAACTCCTCTTTTAAACCCCCTGCTGAGTCCCTGCCCTCCTCAGTTTTGACTCACACCTTGTTGTGTTCACTTTCCATCCACTACATGGATCTGTCCCAGAGTACCACTCAAATCCATCTCCTCTCCCCTCTTCATTTTGGCTCTCTCTACCAATGGTGCCAACCTCAAAGACCACGTCTTTCCTTCTCTCTCAAGACTTTGTTTCACCCTCTCAGCTGCCCAGTCCTAGTAGGCCAGCCTGCTCCTGCCGGAAACCTGCTTCTGCCGTCTCATCCAGAAAAGGGGGTCAACCCACTTACACAAAACCAAGACAGTACCGAAATGGGGGGCATCCAGTTGTATGCATGACATAGCTTGTAGACATATGTGATTGTATAAATATCACCCTTGGCTTAATCTCAACACCCTTCTATTACCATATTGGCCTGATTATGAGTCAGCCTTGCTTTCCCTCCAAAAGAACCATAAAAATTGCACTCAGAATTCATACATAGGCTTGTACATAGGCCCTCAACAATTGGCCTTTAATCATGATGTAGCACCCAATTTTCATTCAACTGTCATAGAATCATAAAAATATTTGTGTAAAATATCAGCATATTTGGGAGGGGAAGCTGCTTTTCGCTAAAATTGAATCTGAAAATGTGGGGCCGCCTTATTTGACATAGTCAGACAAATGCAATAGTTGCCATCTCTCATTGTGCTTAAAATTAGGGCCTAAACTCTATGGGGTCCTCAAGCTTGATTTGCTGAGGGAAAATCAAGAGTAACCTCAGTGCAGTCAGTGGTTTTAGACGGGAGTAAGAGCAAGGGGAATCAGAGCCATTGTCTCTTTAATCTAGGAAATGCTTGTAATACTTCGGTTTGTTGTAGAAATATTCTGTGATATGTGAATATGTCAAACAAGGATGAGCCTTTAATTAAAATTCATTTGGATGCAGGCTGTGCAGCACCCAAAATCTTGCCCATGGAGGCAAAGGGGACATTCAGAAACTGGGGGTACCAGTTCTAAATTGGAATGACTGCAACATTTCATAACCTTACCAACGATGGGAACTAATGTGCGCCATTGTTCTTCTGCTGTGCTTCATTATTACTGGGCTCTGCATTCCCACAGGGCCTGACCCAAAGCCTACTGAGAGATCCCCCTTCACTGGCACGCTTGTTGGATCCAACTGAATTCAGTTTTGGCACTGGACAAAAAAAGGGGTGATGTTTTATGTGACCTGCAAGTAAACTAGGGTAGCAAGAGGTCTAGTCACATGTCCAGGATCACACAGTTAGTTCTTGATATTGACTTGTATATTACTTCATTATGATGCTTTATTAAAAGCCCTGTTAAACTAATGCAGATTGTTGTTACATACTGTTAGTATATATTATGGTATTTGCTGAGCTCTGGCAAAACAATGGCATTGTAATCCTCAAGGAATCCATTTCTAAGCACTTGGAGGAGAAGAAGGTGATTAGGAACAGTCAGCATGGATTCACCAAGGGAAGTCATGCCTGACCAACCTGATTGCCTTCTGTGATGAGATGTCTATCGCTGTGGATGCAGGGAGACTGGTGGATGTCGTGTACCTTGACGTCAGCGAGGCTTTTGCTACGTCTCCCACAGCATTCTCCTAGGCAAGCTAAGGAAATACGGGCCGGATGAATGGACTGTAAGGTGGATAGAAAACTGTCTGGAGCATTGGGCTTAGAGAGTAGTAATCAATGGCTTGATGTCTAGTTGGCAGCCAGTATCAAGGGGAGTGCCCCAGGGGTTGGTTGAGGGGCCAGTTTTGTTCGATGTCTTAATCAATGATCTGGAAGATGGCATAGAGTGCACCCTCAGCAAGTTTGCAGACGACACCAGGCTGGGGGGAGTAGTGGACATCCTGGAGGGCAGGGCTAGGATTCAGAGTGACCTGGACAAATTGGAGAATTGGGCCAAAAGGAATCTCACAAAGTTCAACAAGGACAAGTGCAAAGTCCCGCATTCAGATGAAGCAACCCCATGCAGCAGTACAGGCTGGGTGCTGACTGGCTGGGCAGCAGCTCTGCAGAAAAGGACCTAGGGGTGACAGGGGGACAATAAGATGGGTATAAGCCAGCAATGTGCCCTTGCTGCCAAGAAGGCTAACGGCATCCTGGGCTGCATTGGTAGGAGCGTGGCAGGCAGGTCAAGGGAAGTGATTCTTCCCCTGTATTCAGCACTGGTGAGGCCACATCTGGAGTACTGTGTTCAGTTTTGGGGCCCCCACTACAGAAAAGATGTGGACAAATTGGAGAGAGTCCAGTGGAGGGCAACAAAAATGATTCAGGGCTGGGGGACATGACTTATGAGGAAAGACTAGGGGAACTGGGTTTATTTAGACTAAAGAAAAGACTGAGAGGCAACTTAATAGCAGCCTTCAACTACCTGAAGGGGGGTTCAAAAGAGGATGGAGCTGGACTGTTCTCAGTGGTGGCAGACGACAGAAGAAAGAGCAATGGTCTCATGTGGCATCAAGGGAAGTTCAGGTTAAATATTGGGAAGAATTTTCTCACTAGGAGGGTAGTAAAACACTGGAACAGGTTACCCAGGTGGAAGATCCATCCTTGGAGGTTTTCAAAACCTAGCTAGACATAGCTTTGGCCAGGATGATCTAGCTGGGGACGGTCCTGCTTTGAGCAGGGGTTGGACTAGATGACTTCCTGAGGTCCCTTCCAACCCTAATTTTCTATGATCCATTGTTCTAATTTGTCCCTGTGCCATGGGCTTGGGAGACTGCACTTAGCTAGAAATATTGCATTGGCCCAGAAAACATGAACAGTCTCACATCCCCAAGAATATGGCTTAACTAAGGTTCAGATAAATGTAGGTTTGCTGCAAATGTTTTGTCTTTAAGAGCTACTAGAAAACCCCAGTCTATTGCCACTTGAACTAAGGGAAAATCTTCTGTTAGCTGTAATCTTTCTAGGATACTGACTGGTGTATGGTTTCTATTACTAGAGTATCTGAACATTTCACTGTTCTTTAATATATCCATGCTCACAGCACTCCTGTGAGGTACAGAAGTGATAGCAGGAGAATTAGTTTCTGTATAATGTCTCAGAGACACAAATGAGCCGTTCTGATCCCCACAGAGAGTAGCTGATGCATATAGTCTATTGGCCAGATTCTGGTTTGAAATACACAAGTGTGAGCCTGTTGAAGTTAAGGGAATGACTTTAGACAGATGTAAATGTAGTGAACATGAGAATCCACCTCTGACGTACAGTTCATTTTACTACTTTATTTTGCTCAGGCCAAACCTGATCATAAGTGTGCCACGGTTACTGTAAAATAGTATGCAAAATAGTTCTGCTGTGAAAATTACCTTGCAGTAACATACAATTAGCCTGTGTATCAACACCAGTAGAAAGATGTTAAAACAAAATCCAAACTCTCTGGGACTGGAGACGTTTAACATCTCTGAAAAATACCTTGCAGCAGCACTTGTCAAATTCCTTTTCAGCTGTTCTTTCCCCAGTACGTGCACTGCTCTATTTTTTTTAAAACAGCGCTGTTGCTCAAGGGTGTACCTTTTAAAATGTCTTTCAGTGCGTGCTAAAAATAATTCCGTCACTGCCATTAGAAACCCAGAGTGTTGGCTCTGAAGTTGATGAAAATATTTAGACATAGGGAAAACTAGCTTAATAATGATGGGAGTACTAGCATGCCCATATCTTCGTTGAAGTGTTAGGTGTCTTGCTGTCTTCACAAACACCATGGGGTCGGATTCTTTTCTACCTCCTGGGCATCTAAATGGACTTACATTGCCTAAATGCAGCTATGCTCCCATCGTCTCAAGTCCCTCAAAATCCGTTAATATATCTACTTTTAGAACACAGTGGGCATATCTACATGTGCAATTAATGTGCCTGAATTTTCTGCACAGAAAATTTAGGCACATTAAACTGCACCCCGGTGCGCATCTACATGTGCACCTGGGTCAGGAGCAAATTGAGGTTGACAGGAGCAACCTAGTCCCGGGCTGTTGCTGCCCTGCTCTGCCTCCCTGCAGCAGCCAGGGGGAGCTTCAGGCCCTGGCTACAGCTGCCTGGGTGCCAGTCCCAAGCTGGCAGGGGGCACAGGGTATCAGCCTCAGGCTGGCAGGGGGCTCTGGAGGTAGCCTTGGGCTGGTAGAGGGCACGGTGTTTCAGGCCTGAGCTTGGAGGGGCGGGAGGGTAGGGGAGCTGTCCCCAGCTCTGAGGGCAGCTCCTGCCCCACTGCTACACCAAGCAGGAGTTGTGGCTCCCTGCTGACCTGGGAGCAATTTGCTCCCAGGTCAGCATCTACATGTGGGTTCAAGCTCATTAATGCAAAGCACCTTTTACTAGCACTTTAATCTGTTGGTATTAACAAACAGCACTTTACATTAATCGGCTGCCCAATAATTGCCATGCACGCATAGACGGTGATGCTTTACTGCACATTAGATTAGTCTAATGCGCAGTAAAGCGCACGTGTAGATGTGCCCAGTGTCATTTTACCGTTAAGGATGAGGCACAAAAAGGCAGCCAGGAGGAGGAGGACTCATCCAGCTTTTTCATTAACAGCTTTCCAAGGACTCAAACAGGGTGGAATAGGATTGCACCTGGGTGTTCAGTCGGTGGACTAGAATCTGGCTCTGTATCTTTCTGTGTCACAGGAAAATCTAGATATTGCACTACATTACTACAGAGCAAACTGGGGCTATGCCTCTATTCAGACCAGACCTTTGTCCTGGATTAGAAAGACAATCCCAACGCTGAGTGCAGCCCTTGCTGCTCTTACTGTAGCTCAGATGGATTGTGGGGCGGGGGGGAAGGAGAGAGAAGATGTGATGCCAAAGTTCCTGCAGATTCTTGAGCGGGGCAATAGACTTATTTACTAAATTCCATTCACTTACGCCTGGATAAGCCCATTAAAGGCTAAAGGTTGTTTCACTACTAATTTGTCCTCGGACACTTTTGCTGGTGATGATGCATGAGGTGGAATTCACCCAGGTTACTTCTCACATCCCAGGCTAAGTTAGCAGAGTTGGCAAGTGGGACTTGTGAACTGAGCACTTTCGACATAAGAGAATAAACACATTTCTCCTCCCTTCTCCAAACCCCCTTGCAGTGTGGCCAATGTTGCAGAACAAGTTTTCAGAGCAGGTCAGAACTTTAATGCCTTAAAATGAAGCAACTATATAGCAATAATCCATTTCCTGCCTAAAAAGGGCACAAGCGCCAGGAAGTCAAGAATGTTCATCCCATGCACCAAGGCTTAAAAGTTCTATCATTTTCTTCACTGTAGGCATTTTTAAGCCTAAATACATTCATCTTTGAGGCTCGAGTTGAATAAAGATGCTACAAAGTTATAACCGAGTTAAACATCCATTTTGTAGAACTTCTGGCACCTCCTTAGACCCTGCTTTTTCACTAAAGGAATGAATACAGTGATTATTTAGCAGGGTGCCACAGCACCTGGGGTGCCATGAGATCCTTTTAAGCATGCCGTGGCATGCAGTGCAATATTACCAAACACCTACACATGATTCACAAGATCAATGCAGAGATTTCAAATAGGAATCCATAGTGTCGAAAACGTTCTGACCCGTTGTGGCCTTTCTGAGTTCTCTGAAACAAAAGAGTTGCTCTACTACTTTTCTTTATTCAGAACCAAAATGAAAACTAAGAGCTGGAATTCTCTCCAAGGGGTCTGATAACATTGAGAATCACTTGATTAATAATTACTCCTGTCACCCCATCATTAGAGTGCAGGGTACAGAGGCATGACACAGTAGCTGGCTAATATTTAATATGACAATGACTCAATCCTTGCTTTCAAAGGTCACCATCATTAAAATCTAGAGCATGAGTTTTACACATGTCATTAAGGCGGCTGACAGATGTTAAATTAAAGGTGTGATGGGATCTGATCCACTGTCCCAACAAACACACCTCCTGCCATGCCACATGTGCGTGGCAGGAAGTGCGAGTGTGAGATCTGAGATCAGATCTCAATTCTACCATGTCAGTGCAAGGGGAACCCAGGGTTAGGATCCCAGGCTCACCCTGAACCAGCAGGTGCTCCTATGGCTGGGACTGCCGGTCAGCAGATCGGTGCTTCCAGCCACAGGTGCACTCCAGAGGCCGTCAAGACTCCTTAAAGTCTCTATGCACTCCCGTGGCTGGGAGCACCGACCAGCTGACTGGCACTTCCAGCCTCAGGAGCACACCAAAGACTTGATGGGCTCCAGTGGGCCCCCGACCTTGGGTGGGGGGTGGTCTGATCTGATCAGCTGATCAGATCAGCTGATCGGTGCAAGCCAGACAACCAATTTTAGGGGCAATGGGAACTAGCCACAAAGTTACCTACGTATATTTTGTGTAATAACTTTGTGGTTTATTCCCTGTTTTATCACGCCATCTGTTGCATGGATGTGTGGCTGGGTTACTATTTACGGGTTAATCATGTCTTAAGTGTGATGTCTGCCAGGAGCTCCAGATGATGCCAATACAGAGAATAAATTTCAAGGCAAGGTTTCAGAAGCCTGTAATTCTCCCTGGTTTTTAAAGCGTTGATTATTAGTACAGGCTATGAGAAGTATGCACCAAGGTTAGTCGGGTACTATGCATGGGGTGATTCAGGCCGAAGTAAATACACAACCCAGTGTAGACCCAAGGTTACTGCTGATCCATGGATCGTATCTTGTATTTTATCCATGAAACTGTATTGGGGATTTATTACTGTTATAATAACCTTCACATTAGTCCTGGGGGAGACTTCAAACCCATGTGCCCACAAGTAATTTGGATTCCTGCATTCTGTGTTCAAGAAGTATTTGTGTGAGTACGCACACGTGACACTAGGTACACGTCAAACAACTGTGTACAATTCTGCACCCTTATGTTTCAGCAGCTTGGCTCATATGCTCATTCCTGCCTGTGCCTTGTATATTCTGCATCACATCTGTTGGTTGTCACACAGTCATGCTCTGTGTAATGTCAGTGAGTGCATCTACACATGCACTTTACTGCAGAATTGACTAATTAGCACCTCAGTATAGCGTCACTGTCTACACAAGCACCGGCATTGTGGCACAGTAAATTAATTAACTCCACCATAAGGCCGTACTTTCCCTGGCAGTACTGTTGTACAGCGGAGTCATTTACTAGGTAGAAAGCACATGTGGGCAGTGACCAGGACTGCAGCAGTTTGAGCTAGAGCGGAGCAGCCCCAGGCTCAAGGGATCAGCCACACAGCTCCACACTTTGGGCACTCTCATGCCTCAGTCAGGCCCTCCAGCACCCAGTGCTGCCATCTGGAGCCCAGGGCTGACCCCCCCGAGTCTTCTCCCAGGTGGGGGCTGCTCCACCCTGGCTCAGACTACTGCAGTCCCAGGTACACATGAAGATGCTGCACCCAGGAGCAGCTGACTCCAGTGTGAACCGCACTGGAGTTTATTGACACTAATTGAATGTGTAAATGTGTCCAGTGTGTAGGATTTTTTTACATCTGGTCCTAACCTGGTGAAATGCCTTCCTATGTGCATTTCACATTTCTGATTCTCTCAGCCAGTGGAAAATCAAGGTCAAAGGACATGAATCAGCAAAGGTCTGTTGAACTCAGTCTTACAAGTATTAGGGTTTTTATTACTCATGGTATTTGTGATTCCATATGAGTTTGTATGTAATAGCTTAAACAGTATGTAAAAAGTGTTTTTTATAAATCAATGATGGTGAGGATAATAGCATTTGAGTAGTGCTTTAGAAACAATAAGTAATTAATAGTAGCATCAAACAGGATAGTTCTTACTATACTAGCATATTCAGAGAATATGGGGCTAAGTGAGATTCACACATGAGGAAAGATTAAAAGACCAAATTATGTATAGTTGGCTCAAGATGTGACAAGTGGGAGACCGAACAACCTACAAGCATGTTAGGATACAAATATGCAGGAGGCAAAAGAAAAGCTACAGGAAAGGAAGTTGTAATGCTAATGGTAGGATAAAATTATGAGACGAAAACTCAGGCTAATTATCAAGCTAGTCTTCTTTATAGGAAGGTTTTTTAGGCCATCGAATAGTCTCCTTATTGTGCGACACTATTAAAATTAGGTTGCACAGAAAGCCAGAACTTTTCCAATAGTGAGCAGCCCTTAATTAGCCCAGGGACTGGTGGGTTGCCATGATGACTGGGCTGAATACATGCCTATGACAATTACCTCTTTGACAGTACAGTAATTAAAAGGCTTACGTGTAGGGAGACAATACTAATAAAGAAATAAGCAATAGTTGATATCTTCTGATCCACACCATTAGACTTGATGCAGGGATTGCTGGATGAAACCATATGGCCTTGGTCATGGGAAGGTCACCTGAGGTGAGCTTCATGATCCTATCTAGCCTCAAAGTCTAAGACTCCACCAAAGGGAGACAGAGGAGGCAGGGAGGAGAGGACATCTCAAGATATAATATTGTACGATTCAGTGTACTAGACCTCATGAACACCTTTGGTTTCAGTGGGCTTGCCTAAGGGCCTTGTTACAAATTAATTTTAGGTGGCTCCTGGAGATCCTAACCTCTGGATTGTCCACACATTAACACCTGAAACTAGTTTTAAGAACATTTCTGACGGCTTAAAGTTATACCACTCCAGCCTAGGTTTATCGCCATGTTACCCAGCTCATGCTCTATTAATATGTGGCCACCACAGACGAGGGGCCCAAGTTGCAGTCCTCCAGCATCCCAGGGATGCAGAGGCCCCTCCCTTACCCTCCTGTTCTGTGTGAACAAACTTTCCACCCCCTGAACTCTGTTGCCCAGGGGGTGGTTCTGGCACCAAGCCAACTCCCCCTCCCACCCTTGGGGGGGAACCTTCCCAACCTCAGGGGTGCAACCCCACGCAAGCAGCCTGCAGAGCACATGCCAGCTAGCCAGGTTGCAGGGCACAGATGGGTCCAGGAGTGGGATCTGCGGGGTGGGGGTTAGGGGGAGGGCAAGGTAGGGAGCCGGATCAGGTCCCCATGAGCTGGGCCTTTCTTCCCATGACAGGGGCAATAGCTCCCCCAAAAGTGCCTTCCCTCACTGTTCCCACTTCCCAGCCGCCCTGAGAAGCATAACCAGCACCTGAGGCACCCCAGTCACAAATCCCAATTTATTAAAACATGGCACTTTTAATTTACTTCCTGTAAGTTTCTTTTTTAATTCTTTTTTTTTTATGTCTTTTTATTTTCTCCGTCGGTGGCTGACTTCCTTCCTTTCACCATTCTTATCCCACCCCCATTTCCTTTCTACCTCCTGTTTCATTACCCACCCCCATCCCCATAACTCTCTTTATATTGCTGCCCTACTTTATATTGCTGCCCCACCCACCAGCCCACCTCTCACCCCTCCACCTAGAGCACAGGTAAAAGCCTGTCCTGGCTCATTAGCTCTGTAGTGGCAACTCGCAGCTGTAGCTCCTGGTCAGGCCCTCTGCACACCAGCCCTTTAATGCAGGGGTGGGCAATTAATTATATGGGCTGGACAGCCACTTAGGTAGGTTAGGTGAGCTGCCTTGGGCTGGATCAGAAAGCCCTGCCCATCGCTGTTTTGGGTCAGCACCACCCCCCCACACACACACCCTGCACTAGCTCACCAAAACTCCCTAAATGGTCCAGGGGTGCCAAACAGAGCGGGTGAGTGGGATCCCCCTGCCAGCAAGGCACACTCAGCTAGGTGAATGGGATGGGGCTGCAGGTGGGCAGGGAGCGAGACAGGCAGGCAGGGGTGGGATGGGGCTGGGATCAGGGCAGTGACATCACAGGGCCAGGGCCAGGGCTGGGACAGAGCCGTGATCTGTTCCCTGCACAGTCCTGCTCCGTCACCACCCCACGATCCTAGCCCTGGCCCCATCCCCACCCCCACTTATCTGTCCTGCTCCTAGATGCAGCTCCCTGCCTGCCCACAGCCCAGCCAAGTGTGGGGGTCCTGGACCAGTCTCCATGGAGACTTTGCCCAACCACTCAGTCTATCCAGCACCCCCAGTGGTGGGTGCAGGGCAAACAGGCTGGGTTGCCCAGGCTGGGGCTGGCAGTGGTGGCAAAACTAGCAGCAGCAGCTGGAAGGAGCTGCCACTGTCAGGCCGGCCACTGCATCGCCCTAGCCCCGCTGCATACCTGGGGGTGGTAAGCCCAGCTACACGCACTATGGCCCGAGCTGCCCCCGCAATGCCTGGGCTGTGCAGGGCCAAGAGATCCACCACAGGCTGGATTAAATCTGTTGGCAGGCCAGATCCAGCCTGCAGACTCTATTTTGCCCACCCTGCTCTAGTGGCAAGTCAGAGCTGTGCAGGCGGGGAGCAGTCAGAGAAGTATTTTTAGGTGTGACTGTTCCAGATTTGAGCTAGCACTGACACCGATGAGCATTTGAGCAGCTCAAAGTGTAATGTGTAACAAGGCACTGACACTGACAGTGGTGTAAACAGGATCAAAATCTGATCCAGCATTGGCCAATTGGTCCTAATCTGATCAGAAGAGATATAGCTGGTATCTAAACTAAGGACCTACCTAAATCCTGGTGGAAGGTCACATCTTTAATCCTGCTTTTTTTTTTTTTTTTGCTGTCCTCTTCCACCCTCCGCTGCTGAGTTGCCAAGGGGCAATTAATGCTGCAGTTTCTGCCTCTTGGCAACTCAGCATTTGGTGGGCGGGGGGCGTGAAAAGAGTGAAATTAAAGGCGCCACTGCACCCTGAATTTCTACTGCAGTTTAGGTAGGTCCCTGTTTTATGTGTTATGCTGGTGTGATGTTTACCAAAACAGATCTACTCACTCAAAATTTATTCAGTGAGTTTTGGAAGGACAATTAAAAGGGGGAAGGAGATGGGACAGGGAGAGAGCGTTTGATTTGCCAAGCCATGTTTTATGTCTTCCTTTGAAGGGTGACTTCTAACCTGCATCAGATGGCAGTTTTATTCTAATTTAAATCATTAGATTCAGGGGAGGACAGTGTAATCCATTCTCAGGAATAAAAATCAATGCAAGTAAGTGTAATTAGCAGTACTTTCCTCTGGTAAGTCAATGGTGTAAAGAAAAACTAAAAACCACTGCAGACTACATTTGTTCTTCCTAATGTATTGTGACTCCCTCGCAGCTTTTATAATGAAGTTGTTTAGATCTCCTCTAGGAATGATATGTCTTTTTGTCTGCTTAAACATACTGACAGGCTCTAATATGCCATGGATAATTTTATCTATCAAGAAAGACCTAGACATGCAGACTCATGTGGGCAGCTGGGGTTTTAATTTTCTTTTTGCTGGAAACCAGAATAAATCTGTAGCAAAAAGCTTACTTCACACTGTATTTTATTTACCAAATTGATTACATATACTCACAGGTGTGAATCCTTAAGGATGCATTTATTTAAATCCAAACCTGTTTCAGATTCCTCTGATGACAGGTATGAAGTGTTGTGTGCTAAATATGTTGTCAAATACTCCTATGTGTTCAATCCAAATTGCCAAGAATGTCTGCTTTTCTTGACAACTTTTGTAGCATAAATTAGAAGCAACAGCAGTAAAAGTCAGAGGATGAGAACATGACTGCTACCTTGGATTACTTTTCTCCAGCGTTTGGATGATTTGTTTCATAAAGTTGAGCTCTCCTGAGCTTGCCCATCTATACCCCACTCTTGATGTGTATGCTGTAGAGCAGTGGGGGCCAGCCTGTCTGGCAGGCATGAGACAAGTTAGGTCCCTACCCTCTCTTAGGGTACTACTTTGAACCCCTTCTTCTGCCTGATCCGCTGCTCTACTTTCTGCTCCCTGCCCTGTGCTTCCTGCCCAGACTGCTGCTCTGCTTTCTGCTTCCTGCTGTATATGTTGCTGTGCTGCCTGTCCCCTCCCTGGCTGGCTGGCTGTCACACACACAGAGGTTGCCTGTGCTGTTGGGGGCACTTGTGCTGCAGGTTGGCCAACCTTGCTGTAAAGCTCAGAAGCTTTCAGGCGGCACTGCCCATTGAAAATTAAGCATGCACCCGGACTGCCATTGTTCTCCCATACCGAAAACATGAAGGGTAATGTGGGCTGAATCACTACACAGTTCCTTGTCGCTG
The DNA here is from genome assembly GCF_001723895.1 of Crocodylus porosus. NCBI lineage: Eukaryota > Metazoa > Chordata > Crocodylia > Crocodylidae > Crocodylus > Crocodylus porosus. Next base: position 196,132,410 of record NW_017728906.1, read on the forward strand.
TCTGTGGCTTCAAGATGAGGCCACCAGCATTTACATCACCAAATTTTATTGTGGTTAGTGTTTGTTCCAAATGGTTTCGCTCACTTTGACAGTTTGCCTCTTGTAAAGTTGTTTGTAGCTTTTACTTGGTTTTTTGAAAGATGCATGCAAGTGAGATACAAAGGCATTTGGAATTGATCTTGGCCAATGGGAAGCCTTGGCAAGGGATGGGAGCAAGTGGTGGCCTTGTCTCCACCAGGGCATGACAGGAATTGACTCCAACAGCTTGAAGAGAAAAGAGTCCATAGGAAGGAACCACCCAACCGTGACACATACGTTTGCAACCACTGTCACAAATCATGGTGCAAATCTCAGATTTGTCTCAGTGACATGAGACATTGCAAACCATCTACGTCATAGGCTGCAATTTCCACTCTCTCTCGCAGACAAAAGGATGCCATAAATATTGGGGGGGGGGGGGTTGGATTTTTTGTATATCTTGTCAGGATCTTGTTCCCAGTGCCAGCTATTAGGGCAATTTAAGTCACCAGACTTCTGCCGTTGTCCATATTGGAGGCAGTGATACCAATTAAAGGGGCCAGGTGCCTTCTTTGTTTTGGGGAGGGATGTATCAAAGGATGTGACAGTCCTCAAGCCAAAATTTCCTTTCTAAGCTTCAGATCCATTAGCTCTCAAGCTCCATCTTCAGGGGCTCTTCCATCTGTGAGCATGAATAGTACTGGAGAAGCAAGAACCTCACCGAAAAAAGGACATTTCTCCTCTGGGAGGAGCTTGGGCAGATCCCAAAAGGTGACTTTCAGTACAAAGAGGTCCAAGTTACCTCACTGCTCCTGCTCAAAGGTGACTCGGTAGCCCATGCTGGGTGTTGCTGAAGGATTCATAGTGCAAGAAGTCCAATGCCACTCAGGAATTAAAATTATTTGCTTACAGTACTAAGACCAAGAGCATCCCAGCAACGCATGCATCACCTATTGCAGCACTGGCTCCTTCTATTGCTTGCACTGCTTGCTTGGTCACAGAGGCTAGGGACAGAAGTTACACATAGTTTAAGTGATCAGAAAGAAATTCTCCCTACTGAGGTTTCTCCAGGATGCTGGTGAGCAAGAATCTCTGCTGCTCTCCGCAGACCTAACGGGCATTTATATACGTGCTCCAAGCAGTGGGGGGAGCACTTTAATTAGAGCAGCTCCAAAGCAGGGAGAGGGCACTTTAATTAAAGTGCCCAGAGCATCAGGGCAGCCTCGATGCATGTGTTTAGGCGTCCAAATATTCTGATATTAATATCAGAAGTTTCACCTCCAGATGAGGTCACAAGGATTATTTACCTCCAGAATACCTGGGGTCACCTCCTTGCTCTCTCCCCTAATTTGGACTCACCTGCTTTTTGCTTTTCTTTTTCCAAGTGCCAGGTTATCCCAATTGACTGTCCCCTTTGATAAAAGTAGCCAAAAAGTTTTACTATCTTTAGCAATAATTGCTGACCTCAATTTATCCCGTTGCTGGTTATAATATTCTTTTCTCTTATTCTGGAGGAGCGGTTTTCTATGCTTTCCATAGCTTTCAAAGCTCATTCTGAAAAGTTGTTCCTGTGTATCCAATTTTACTTAATTCCCTGGTTTTCCTATTTAATTATCTTTTCTGTTCTAAACTTTCTTTGTCGAACCAGGAAGCGCCTCGTTCTTTAAACGTCTGCATGGGATGGGAGGTGCCAGTAACATCAGCCCCACTGGATTTTAGACAGAGTCTCAGCCAGGTGGTCTCTACAGATCCATGCTATGCCCATCCCTAATTCCCTTTCCAGTCCCTTCTCAGGGGCGGTTCTCACAACCTACCATTTCAGAGGCAGTAGTCCTCGGTACCATTGACAGAGAGTTGGTTAGCCATATTAGCCTGACACTCCTGACCACAGGGTTTGGATCATGAACGCCTACAAGTGCCCACAAAGAAGAAGGTGTATGGACAACACATCGTGAATAATTCCAGTGACTCCAGTAAAGATACTTTTCTTTTTTGACACAAATTCATTGGACTTTCTTCTTTAGATGTGGTTAGGAGGGGTTTGCAAACGGCAAGCATACTTTTTAAACATGATCGTGAACATTGCACAGCCGTCCTTCGACAGAAACAAGAGCGTATTCATCATGAATGTGATGCGGAGTCAAAAATAGCACATATTTAGGGCCAGGGCCCCACCTCACATCTGGCGCATAGATTTGAGTTCATATATTTCCTGCAGATCCACAACAATGTCACTGAGCTCAGAATACAGCTCAAGTCACTTGAGAAATGCAATCCTGTAGCCAAGTTTAACCCTAAACGTCAGTGAGCATTTCCCAAGAAGCTTTTTCTCCTCTCCTGTACTAATGGAGGACACAAGAGAAGTCAGACAAAAGCCCTGGTCACAATCCCTGTTCTTCTATAAAGAAAGAGCTGTGTTATCCCTAGCTGCCATAAAGTGGCTAGAAACTAATTTTATTAGTCAAACAACATCCATAGCAGCTCAGCCCTCATGCGAAGCTTCAGTGAGAGTAGCAGGTGCCTGCTGAGCTTACCTCTGCTGGAAGCAAGGCTGTGGGAGATCCTGATTTTATTTAATTGCCTGCTTTTTATTTTAATTTGCTCAATATAGTCTCAGTGTCTTTAGAGACTGACCAGTCAAAGCAAAACAGTTTGATGTTCCTGCTTAAGTGCCAGTCTGACCAAGTGCTTATATGCATGTTTAAATTTAGGCAGATGCATAGCAGATGTGTAAGATAGTACGTGAAGGAGGTTGCTGCTTCAGGACTTCGGCTACTCTGTAGTGCAACAAGGCTGCAAACTTTCTACAGGATCTTTCAGATCACAGATGGATATTGTGAATTAGAAGCAGGCTTGGTCAAACTGAGGCCCTTGTCCTTGACTACATTCAAGTTTCCATTTGTTAGTTCAGAGCATACTGCTTTCATGTACAAATTGAGTGCAGGTCCCTTCATCATTTCATTACCTTTAACAATAATCGTCATCATCTTAAAATGGAGCTTGTTATCCGATGTTCTTAATTAATTAACGTTGCAAATTGCTCGGTGAGTCTAAGGTGAACGTTGCTGTTTAACGGTAAAGTATTATTTATGTTTCTGCGGAAAAGCCAGGCTCTTAGTGGATATCATAGCGCCTATTTTATCAATGTCACATCACAAGTTGGTGGAATATCTTCTGGCTACTCTGCTAAGCTCTGAACAGGCTGCACGGCATCTTCTGGATTTTGTTGCTCTATTGGCAAGGGGCAAGGAGCAAACAATGCAAAGCACCAGCCCATTGTTTCTCTGTGTAACCAGGCCATCTGCCACCCCAAAAGATGATAGATAGGCTGGGGTCTGCAGAGTCACCTCAAGGAGCAGCCAGACTGGGTCTGCATAGAGTGCTTGAAAAGTCATGAGGTCTATGGGCTCCACCTTCCAGGAAACAAGAGATAGGGTTTTGGGAAGGCTTCAGTGTCTAATGCCAGATCCCAGAAATGGCTCAGCATCATAGAAAATGAGGGTTGGAAGGCACCTCAGGACATCACCTAGTCCAACCCCCCTGTTCAAAGCAGGACCAGCCCCAACTAGATCATCCCAGCCAAGGCTTTGTCTACCTGGGTCTTAAAAATCCCCAAGGATGGAGAGTCCACAGCCATCCTGGGTAACCTGTTCCAGTGCTTCACCACCCTCCTCTTGAGAGAGTTTCTCCTAATATCCAACCTCAACTTCCCTTGCTGCAACTTGAGCCCATTGCTCCTAGTTCTGCCTCCTCTAGAAGGAGGTTTGTTCTGTGGAAAGACACAGGGCATGGATCTCGGCTTGGCAAATAGCAGGGAGATCAGGGAAGAACCAAATTAAATTTTCACTGATTCACAGAAAAGGCTGAAAAGGGGTATCGGGAGCTCCAACCCCTCCTGACAATCCTTCCCTCTCAGCCAACCCTTCCCTGACACACCTTGGTTCCTTTCTACTGGGTTAGGAGGAAAGCCTTTTATGGTTTTCAGATTAATGCTCTCCTGCTGAAATCTCTTCTTCCATCCACAAACTGCAATCATTTGCAGCCTATCCACTATACATCCCTGACATCTAAAATGATCTGCAGATATCCCACCCACGTTCTGCGTTCGTAACTACCACTGACGTTAAGCAGGTGGTCACGCTGATCAAGGCGCGCATCAACTGAACAGAGCCCTGTTGTTGAAGAAGGGCAGTATATGACCTGTGGGGTTTTTGTACAAGAGCCTTCTGGGAGGTTATATAGGTAGGAGGAAAGATTCATGATCATGTGCAGAGATAAATCTCCCGGATGGCTTGGAAAATTAGAGGAAAGAGGGGAAGTTACCTAGGGTCTAAATGCTCTGAAAGGCAAAAATACAGTCCTAGCTACTTTGGTTTATTAAATTTCCCAGGAGATTCTTCACAAAAGATTAAGTATGAAATTCTGGCCCCTTTGAAGTCCCCAGGAGATTTGCCATTGACTTCAACAGAGCCAGGAGCTCACCCCAGATGATAGTCCTTATTCAACAGCTGTCACATTCTGCTACAGAGGTTAAACAATCCCTTTCAATAGTGTGTATATCTGTTTGGTAAATATGTAAAGTGCATTAGGCTCTTTGGGATAAAAGTAAGTCATTTTGGTTCTGCAATTTTATTTTCATGGATTCCTTGAAATTCAGTCAATGAAAAAAAAATCCGTTTATATCATTCTGTTAAGTTATTGTACTTTCCCTTTGGGAATTATATGTTTAAAAGGAGTTCCCCTACAATAGACCAAATTGCATGTATTATAGTAGGATTAATAAAACCCGCTAGTCAGTTATTCATCCTGTTGTTTAATTTATAGGCTGCGGTTTATGATGGGCCTACTCCAGACCGTATTTCATCCAGTTTTAAGGGGGAGAAAAAACTGCACATGCACTTCTTGAGCTACAGATAATAAAATATATCTTTATGATCATCTGTGTAATTAAACCAAATTTTTGTCACTCTGCCTGAGTGGTGCCATTTGGTGCCTGTGGCACATAGTAAAGTAGTTTTAACAAGATTGTCCCCAGAAAAGGGAGGCACCATTTTAATAGGGCTTAGCACTGAACTTGATTTGCACTGTTTAAAGGAAGTTAGAGGAGGTATAAATTTTATAGTGAACACTTCCAACATGAAAGTAAATTGCTTTTTCACAATAAATAACTGCTGGCTTCTGGAACTGAGGTTTCACTACCAGGTGGAATGCATGATTTTTTGGATACTTGAAGGTTGCAGAAGTTAATTTCCCTTTCCCCCTCAGTGATCTTTTTTCTTTCTTTTTTGCCTTCATTCTGAAAATATTTCACATATGGGTTTATCATTTTGCATGTATTTATTCCTATAGAAATTGCTCAGGTGCAGAATGGCAAGCACGTTTGCTAGGCCTGCAAGTTCCAAGCCATAGTTTGTGAAGTAGTCCTTATCGGCACTTTTGGTCCATATCGTTCTTAGGAAATTCTTCGCTTCTTTACGCATTTTTCAAGAAAGCTCCAAAATGAGATTGGCAAATAATCAAGAGTGCTTACGCAAAGTAACAATGTGAACCTCAGAAAATGCATCTATCATGATCTTCCAGGTGAGCTTTTTAGTTTGCACGTTTCAGCCAAAGTGCCATACGAGACGGTTGCCACTCTTATAAGCGGCCACTTGATAAGAGAATCTTCAGCTAAGAGTAGAAATCACCTGGTTTTAAAAATATATATATCCAAAGTATACTACTAAATGACGCACCCTAAATGCTTTGTTCCAGGAGCCTGCATTACCGTTATTAATACAGAGCTCGATCCCAAGACCCCGTGGGAAGATCCTAAATTTGCAGATGACAGTGGGGTGCCCAGTTACCATTGACTTGCACTGGATTCATTTCTTTTAGGGCTTCTGAAGATCTTTCCCTTAGCAGATTCAAAACCATGACTGATTCAGTAACGGTTCCACATGGAACTACAGCACAAGCTCATACACACCCTATTCCTTTTAAAGCATCAACTGGAAAAGTGGCGTTTCTGTCTAATCATGTTATACCCCCCCCCTTTGTAAGTTATACCTAAGAGGATAATGACAAACAGAAGTTTATGAAGGAAAAAAAATCTGTTTTATGCACTCTTTTTTTCTATTATCTATGTCTATATCTATATCTATCTTTTTTTTTTCAATTTCAGTTGTCTGCCGTTGCAGTACAAACAGTTTTTCTCTGTTTCTCCCTTGCTGAAAAGACCCTGGTAAACATGAGGGGAGCTGAACAATCATATATATATA
>NW_017728906.1:196138787-196147035 GCF_001723895.1 Crocodylus porosus
GTGTATGTGTGTGTGTGTATAGATATAGCTATATAGATATATATATAAATATATATAAAATTGTAATGTGGCAGAATAGTCCATGTAAAGGGTGCTCCTCTAGGAGTCATATTTGGTTTTAATAAGCAAATTCCTGCAATGTGTGGTGTCAGTCTTGAGAATACCTATTGGAAGTGGTCTAAGAAAACGTTAAGGTGGTGAACTGAGTTAGTATGAAGAGCTTGGGTGATTTGCACAGAATTTAAAGAATATTCCGTATATATCAATGCATCTCTCTGCCTGTCTCCAATGGGGAAGGAAAGGTATTCAAGCACATATCCTGAAATAAAAAAAGTAAAAGAGCTCTGCTTCAGGTTAGGTGTGTAAGCGTCCTTTTGATCCAGTAATGCCTCTAAGTGTGTTTGTGCGTGTTTATTGATGTGTCTGAACGGCATTCTAGAAATAATCACATTTTATATTGCAAAGAATGGAACCAAAAAAAACCGAACATGATGGATGAGAATAAGCATCATGAATATTTCATATCCTTTATGGGCTGCAGAAGGATTGTATTAGTTGACAGTCCGATATCATGGTGATAGGGGACCGTCTAAGTGGAGAGATAGATAGACAGACAGACAGAATAAACTACGTTGACCTTCCACTGTGGCATTCCTTTGAACAAAGTGCAATATTACTTTAGGGCATCTTGACAGATTCATAGTTTTGATTTTCTTTTAGTGGCCTCTTCAAGTGTTAATAAAAATATTAAAGTTTTATGTCTGTTTCAGAATAATTTGAAACACAGCCTTCTGCCATCCACGATTCGGAGAATGTCAAAGAGAACCTAAAGGGAAAGGTCACAGAGCCCAGTGCTCACAAATCAGATTCATGTGCCAAAGGGAATAAGGTTTTCCACCTGTGCAGAGAAATTTTACACTTAACTGCACCCATGGTTTTTAGCAAAGGAAATCAGTCAGGCTTTTGTGTACTCGGTGGAGGGGCGGGGGAGCTAGGTATTAATCACTGTGACAGACTTCATGTCCGAGTCACAGCTGTCAAACAGAATTGTCACTAGTTTATGTCGGGCTTTGGAGATATTTAACAAAAATGGCTTTGTTTAAACTTTTATGGGCAGCAAAATAAAATAAAAAAGAAAGCATAAAGAGGAGGTGATGACCAAACAAAAACAAAGGGAGACCGATGAGCTGGAAAGCCAAACGGGCCAAATTCTGCCCTCGGCAGTGCTCTGGGAGCCCACTCGGTTTGAGGAAGAGCTGAGCCCAAAGAAATGAAAAATCCCCAGCTGGCGAGCAAGGGGTTTAAATAGTTTATGTCTGCGGCTGCCAATGCAACGTCTTCCCCTTTCCTCCTCCGAAGTAAATAATTAAAAGTGTTGGTGCTCATCTGCTTTGTGCTGCAGCCCAGCACGTCACGTTCAATAAGCACTTGCCGGTGAAATATGGAATAGTGTATTTCAAGAGGTTGATTCATTCACAAGCCCAGGATACCTACAGATGAAACACAAGGGGCCAAGCCCTGCCCTTGGATCCGCGTGCTCGTGAGTCACTGGCTTCATTAGGAAGCACCTCAGAGAGTTCAGCTCTTTCCGATGTGTATCAGTTAAAGAATCAATGCAGTGCATTGCCTAAATACTGCCAGTGTCTCAGTCTTTGCCCAGAAGTATTGGGCCTAGACCCTCCTCAGGTATACTCTGGGTTAGCTGCCTTGACGTGGTAGGAGCTGCAAGGGCATGGGATCTGGCCTGTGATCGTTTCGTTCAAGGCACAGTGCTGCTGCCCAAGTGATATGATTCAGGGCACATCCTCAGCTGGCTGAAGTTGCTGTAGGGCTATTGATGAAGCTGCTGCAATTTATGCCAGCTCTTACTTGTACCACTTTATTTTTGTGCAGCTGTGTCACAACAGGTCTGCGATTCAGGCAGGGCTGTTAATGGACTTGATCAGCATGTAAACCATTATTGTTAAGGAAGGAAAGATGGTCTTGTGGCTAAAGGGGCACAGGCCAAGTCCCAAAACTGGTTTCTTGAGAAGGCTATGTGGAATAGCTCCCAGCTTACCTGAATAGGCTGGCAAAATCCCTAGTGTACCTTCAGTAACTCTGGCAAAGTAGTCCTTCTGCTGCTATAGCTAGTATAATTGGAGGTCTACCTTTAAAAAATGTTCTCTAATGTAGCCAAGGCTCAGTCAACTTAAAATTGAGTCATCTTATTAAAAAGATACAAGTAGCTTCAGTGAAACCTCTTTACCTCCCTGCAAGTGTCTTGCTAACAACATGGTTTTATAGTCATAGTTTTCTCTCTGGATAAATGTTTCCCCTCACATGATGTTGTGTGAAAGACCCACACAACCAGCAGGGGAATCTGAATGGGCTATCCAGGGAAACTGGTCAAACTGGCTACATACAGACTGCAGCAAATAAATTGGCTGCCACAAAAAATTCATTTTCTCTATGTCTCTTTCAGTAAGGATAACCTTACATGTTGCAGTTATCATCATCATCATCACCACTACTACTTCTAATTCCATATAATATAATATAATATAATATAATATAAACCAATGTTGATGTGAAAAATGCATGGGCGAGTTGAAATCTTTCATGTGCATCCTATATGATCTATTTATGACTGAAAAATGGAAGCCTACTTATGCAAACTTACATTTTAAAGAAGAGGTTCTGCTTTATATTTATCCATGAAGTCCAGGGAGGCCAGCAGTCTTGGGGCTTGTGGACCCACAAGGCGCATCCCAACGAGCTCACATATGGTTTGAGGAGCCTCAAACCCATTTGAGGTGCTGCAAACCACATGCGGTGCATGTGCACCTGTTTGCTGTGCTGCACCAGGATCTCCCGCTGTCAAAAAAACCCACCACTATATAAAGCAGTGCATGAGCCACCACAAAGCCAGAGCCTGGCTGGCCAGAGCCATGCTTTGGCTGCCAGTCAGGCTTTGAGCGCCCAGCTCAGCATTACTGTTGCTCCAGGAGGCTCCCAAGACCCAGGTAAAGCTGCTGGGGCCAGCACAGGAGCTGGCTGCTGCCTCCCCTACCCCACCTGGGTCACTTTGCAGTATGCCGGAGTGCATGTACACAGATATGTGCTACTGCTATTTGTCCCACAGGAAATGTGCACCCCTGCACATGCACACTCATCGGGACATGCCCACAAAGGCTAGTTTTGTTTCCACTGAATGACATGGGAATAGATTATTAAAGATGTTCCTTTTAGCAAGGCAGGTGACATGCCTGAAGCCTCTGGGACATTATGTGATTTGTCTCAAAGTAGACTGAACTACACTTAAGAAGACCCTTTCCTGCGTTACCAGTAACTCAGTAGGTTACGTAAACTAACGTATCTCGTTTACTCACATGTCAGAGGACATCTCTCAGTGAGCTGTCATAGTTTCCATAATAATAGGTCACTGTTTTTTGGAGGAGGATGGGTTATGCACTGGCTCACTAGCATAATCAACCTCTGAAAGTGAAGTAGAGCTGTATTTGTTAAGCTTGTGACTTAATCAGACGCACTCATAGGAAAAACAAATCGTCAAACTCCCTTTGAATATGAGAGCAGAAGCTTGACAGCCTGGCATTGAAAAAACTATTGATTTAAATCCAAAAAGTCAATAATTTTCTTTTGCAAAGGCACTTTGCCACATGAAAAGTTGGTATGTAATGTAGATGTTTGATTAGAGAAGTACATAAGGAGGTCATTGGGCTGAACTTGATCCTGAGCAGAAACTGTGTTCTACAAGAGCAAAACTTGCAAGTCATGCCATCCCTGGAGCTGACTAAGAACTCATACTAGTTGTATGTATCCATATACAGTGCTAAGATGCCTGATTTTGCAGCCACTTATCCTTGTCTAGGTCTAGATTAAGTCTTTTGAAGCCAATGGAGTTACAACTCTACTGAAGTAACACGGACACATTTCAGAATCAGTCCTTCTTAGGTGATCAGTCCTTGAGTTAGTACCCAAAACTAGACGTGCCATTGAATGGCCCATTTTAATGGTTGTCTCTGTAACCTTCTGTGTGCAAGATGAGAACGTGGGAAATGATTGTCTGATATTTTTCTAGACTTTTGTGTTTTGGAAATGGCATGCTGCTGGAGATTAGGTTTAGCCTTCATTAGCCAAAAATACTGGCATCTGTTTTCCATTGGTTATGGTGCAGTTTTGCCAGTATAAATGCTGGTTGGAAACATTCACAGGGGAAAGGTACTTTTATTGTCGAAAAAAATTAGCACAGCTGTTACATTGTGGTCTCTTGGCTTCAGATCTTCTTAACAATTACTGTTCCAAGTCCCAACACTCAAAACTGGTGTCCAGGTTATCTGTTCCGATGAACGCGTTCATTCAAATCTATTCAGTATTTCTTAAATTGTTATAATGTAATAAGAAATGCTTGCATAGGGAGAGCCTAGTTTCCAGCACTGTTTTTGGAGGTGTTAATTATAGAAAACCATTGAAAAGTAGAGCTGGAAGGGACCTCCAGAGGTCATTTAACACAACGAGTGATCATTTCAGTGAAGGCTATGGTTTATAGTATCAGTAGACAGAGCTTCATCTTGCCCAGGAGTGGATCGTTGGGTGTCTAAGCACATAGCGGTACGTAAAGAATGAGAGTGGAATTGCAAAAAAGTTATTAGTAAAAAGAAAAAAAATCAACATCCATTGAAGTCAAATGGGGAATACTCCTAGAATCAGGAATCGTTTATAAAAAACAGAATGAACCTTTTAAGAGTCTGTGTGTGCACGCTGAGAAGAGTGATTCTCTTCTGGTGAAAGCCCCTAATGTGATAGTAGCTGCTTATCATTTACTTGTGAGAAGGGGAAAGAGTTGCTAACACTGAGGTAACTTTTGTTCTTGCCTGCTCCAGTTTTAACCCTGGATGAAGGAGCATTAAAGTCGGAGTGGGCTTGCTGCCTTGGAATTATTCTCAGCTCGTTCACACATAACAATGAGAATGTGCCAGCTGCTGCCCTTTTGAACCATTCCCCTTTTGAAAGGTCTCCAAGCATCCTATGTAACATGCAGAGGGTGCGTCTAGATGTGCACTTTAATGCACATCAGCCTATATTAATGTGCATTAAAGTGTCACAAAAAATGTTCTTTAGCTAATGTGCATTAAAAAAGGGTAATTTTTGTAGTACCTCACAATGGAGATACTACATTTAATGTGCATTACCTAAAGCGCATTAATGAATGTGTAGACACACCCAGACAGTATTACTTTGTAGGGTGGCACCAATACATCTACACTGTAGGAGTCCTTCTTGTGAGGGCAGTAGTTGCTTTTTTGCCACTTCCAATTTACATTTACTTTAATGTGAGGTTTAGTCACTCTAAATATACAGGCCTCCTCAAAGGTTACCGTTGATTTGCAGTTTGCAATTAACAAGGAAGGAAACATAGAAGAGCAGCATTTAACCCTGGATAAATCTTCGCAAGTCTAAGAGGCCAGGTTCTTTGGATCAGTGGATATTCTTTACTCCACTTCCCATGGAGCACACATCACCCACTGCTGCTTGTGTGTTAGAAGAAAGTAAGAATGTCACGGTTGGGATCACCCTTTAGTGGAGCATGCCGGGGATGCAGCATTGAAAAAATCGGTGTAACTGATATTCTGGTACGAGACCATCACCGATCATTGTGAGCCTCATTGCAGCAGGGATGTTTAGGCTCCTTCTGGGGAGGAAGGAATCCTTCTCCAGGCTGAAGAGTTTCAGTGCAAGCTCTGAGGCCAGCCTGCACCATGTCATGAGTCTGGCATGGCTAAAGTGCAGCCTTTGTCCACATTTCTGCAGCTCAGACAAATATCATAAGTTCAATTGTGTTCCAAGTAAACAGAAGGGTTTGAGCTGCAACTTGTCCTGGCTGCCACTGGGAACACTATAGTACCAATTCAGCATGTAGCCCCTTTGCCTCTCCTTTCAGTTCCTCTCTATGCTTCAGGCAGCAATAAGGCTTCTCTCTGCAACTGTGAAGCTAGAAATATATTTTAAAAAAATACAGAAGCTCAGAGTCTCATGTAATTGAAATCTGGAGCTGGGCTGCAGAAAAAACACCAAAGATGGTGAACTTCATGATACAACCACTAGAGTCAGTAACACTGCAGTTTGTCTATACAGCCATTTTCACCCCTACAACACACTTGCTAGCACAGAAGGTCTTAATTTTTGTACCCTTGAGCAGAAAGTTTCTGTGCATCATTTAAGCGTCTGAAAAGAGACCTCCTCACAGATGCATCTACATATGCAAATAATGCAAAGCAATAAACTCTGGAGCAGTTTGCACCAAAGAAAACTACTCCCAGCCACAGCATCTACACCTGCACCAAGGACAGCAACAATTTTAGCCAGTTCACACCAGGGCCACTGAGCCACAGGCCCTGGGTGAGGCAGCATTGGACAGCGGAGGGGCTGGCTGGGGCACAAGGGTGCTGAAAGGCTAGGCAGCAGGCAGAAGTCTGGCCTCCATCTGGCTGGGCTGACTGGGCACAACTTACACTCATGGTCAGCGTTTACACATGCATGTAATCACAGTAAATTACCCTGGCATAAGATAGCACTGTCCCTAATAGTACTATCTTATGCTGACATAAATTAGTTTACTGCAGCCTAATACTACTGCATGTGTAGACAGTGATGCTTTACTCCGCAGCTAATTGGTCTACTCTGTGGTAAAGACACGGCCACAGAAAGCGGAAGAACCCATGGTTCAGAAGTTTCTGATTCTCGTCAGCAAGGTGGTGATTCTGTAAGAAGAGCATTCATAGGTCCATGAAGAACTCTGAAACGGTAGTCCTTTTGTTGCTTCCTCCTGAGTGTCCACAGGGTCATAACGTGTCAACACACATTTGATTGACCCTGTTTCATAGCTACAGCCCAGACCTCACTGTCTCTTAACCATGCTGGACAAAAGGGAGGAGAAGGATGAAAACAAATTTTACCCCCAAAGGTCAGCACGTAGCCTCCCAGCCCCATTCCAAAGCCAATCTAACACACAAGAAGTTTTGTTTTTTACACAGTCTCTTTGCAGAGTAAAATCACGCCTAAGGATTTGGAAAAATGCATGAAAGAATCCTAGAGGTTCAAATCCATTGTTCAGATGGATATTATTAGCTCCTCACTGGAGGATGCTTATGGTACACATATATTTGATCCCTTGCTTACAGAGTTGTGTCAAGCCTTGCTATATTGTTTTGGAGTACAAGCTTCATTAGCCATGTTTTCACTCAGCTCTTTTTATCTGTGGCTACCAAACCAGTGGTAGTCAATGACATTTTTATGTTTACAAAAAACACCACCACAACAATTTGATTTCTCTTGGCTTTTTTTAGCAATCAGATTTCTTATGTTCTGTTACAAATAAATACAATCGTATTTCATTTATGACATGCTTTAGAGTCTCATTAGTGAAAATGAGGCTCACTGGGGTCTTCATTAAGTCCCAGCAGCTTAGACCTCCACAGTGCCAAGCCCATCTCTTTAGAGTATTAACTGGCACCCCGCATCCAAGGGCTGAAGAAGTACGTATGGCTGAACTGTGGATCAATCTCTCTTGCTGTCCCTTTAAGGCAGAAGCGCTCCCAGGGCCGGTGTCGCTGGAAGTTTTTTGGGAGGGAAGAGGGTTGTTGGAGTAATGGCTTGTTTTGTTTCCTGTTGCCTTGTCAGCATTGTCTGACAAGTCCTGTGAACAGCTCAAGTCTGATTTTCATGATAACCATAAGTCGTTTATACAAATGCTCTGGGAAAGTGGAGGGGGGGGCGGTGGGGGGTGGTCTTTAATTAGAGCAACTCTGAGAGCCACTCTAATTAAAGTGCCTGGAGCATCTTCTGTATCAGTGTCCCCACATTGAAACATGGCAGCGGGGGCACTTTCACTAAAGCTCATCAAACGAGCTTTAGTTAAAGTTCCCCCGCTTCCATTTTCAGTATGGGGGCGCTGATACATGAGACACTGGAGTAATTATCATGCTCCAGCGGACTCGATTAATCGAGTCTGCTCTGATGTGCTGTAATTATAGCATGTCAGAGCGGCCTTGCTGCTTGTGTATAGGCACCCATGATGGCCCACAGAGACCTGGTTATCCCATTTCCTGTTGAGGGAGCCTATTTCCTTTTTTTTTTTTTTTTTTTAAATACACGATGACATAATCATCGCAAAGCAAAGAAAAACATATTCACAATTTTATGTCCATATTTTGCAGCCAGCTGATTGCCTCAAGTGTAATATTATGCA
>NW_017728906.1:196147554-196218338 GCF_001723895.1 Crocodylus porosus
CAAACTCTGAACCACATCACCCCTGAATGCCCTCTCCGTGCATTTAACCAAAAATTGGGGATACTTTTTTAATCAGAGAAAACTAGGATCCCTGGTAATAATAATTTATATATTAAGGGGTGAATTGAGCCACTCTTGTGTCCAGGCATCTTGGCTGTTAAGTGGGTCTTGCTCAAGCTGAATTGCTATTCTCCAAGTGGGATATCTAGATTTTCATCTCAGACGTTTCAGTGGGTTTAAGGGATCTTTGTCTATAGTCTTTACTTGGAAAAAAATGAGACCGTCCTGGAGGGCAGTGTGAGGAAATCTGTGAAGCTTTCCAACTGTTTACTTGGAAAGTTTCACAGACCCAGGTGGGTACAGAACATACCCCCTTTCACCTACCTGGGAAAGGGATTCCCCCAACCCAGTGGATCCTTTCCCGTACCTGGAAGGCAAGAGCGCTTCATGTAACAGCCACTGGTATCCTGTGAATTTCTTTATCCCTGCCCTTCTTATAGAGAGATAGTGCTAGCTGCACGCAGCTTCTCTTGAGTCCGGCTCCACGGGGAATGGGATCTCCGGAAGAGTTAATACATCTGGCACTAGTGAGTGAATGCAGTCCGTCTGCAACTATCCTTCCATAACTTCCAGCAACTATAAAATATACACATACACAATCACTGTAACTAGCACAAAGGTCCAACTTCCAGTTTGGTGGAATGTGACAGGTGTTTCACTGTGTGCAGTCACACAGGAGTTTAGGAAAGGAAGCAAAAATAACCTGTTTTGTTTTGTTTTGTTTTGTTTTGTTTTTAAAGGAGGATGACAATGCTATGTATGAAGGATAATTTGTATTGCGGGAATTTGGTTAGCATTCTCCTTTCTTTTCAAAGCCCCAAAAAATCTTTAATGGCCCCAGGTATTCAAGACATTGACTTTTGTCTTAGTCAAAAGTCCTGCACACCTGCAGTTATTTTCACAATGAGCAGTTTGCAGCTGGGTACTTTTTCTACCCATCTCTCTTTCTCTCTACTGGTTTGTTTTTTTTTTAATGGCACCAATTTGAGAAGAATGGGGCAGAAGGATTGTAAAGCAAGAAAAATATGCTCTAATCCTAGTCAAGGTATATTAAGTTCAGTAATACTCAGACATGACATAAGTGTTTGGAATTTGTGTATGAATAAAATTAAGAATTTTCTATGGCTAGAAGGTATCCGACTGTCAGAAAAAGGAATGTAAGCTATAAAATCCCGTGAAAAATCACACAGACAAGAGTTAGACAAATGTGCTGTCTTTACTTAGCAAAGGAATCGTGGTGGATATGCAAATAGAGAACAAAAATGACACATTTTTGCTTGATTCAAAGGCATTATCCATAATAGCATCTGCAATGTGTCTGCTATAGAAGGGTGTAAATTGGAATTTACATAGCAGCTTTTAAGAGCAAGGCTCTGACTCAGAGTCTGAAGGGGATGGCTCTGCTAGGAAAAGTCAGCCCATATCAGGAGAACTTCACAAAAGACTGATTGTGCCTACTTGGAGTCACCTGCATGCCCTCCCTGCGATTCACACATACCATACATCTCAGGCATCGTCTCTAATGGAAACTTGAATAACTGGACTAGGAATCCATCAGTATGTTGAATCTTGTTTGGCAAGTTATTCTCTTTTGGATGAATTAAGTGCTTGTGAAAGGTGAAAGATTGACAGCCCCTGGAAACTGATAGCCTCTGCTTATGTTAGTCTCCCTCAGCCTAAGACTTGAGATGCTACCCCTCTGCATACAAATAGATGAATTATCCCGCTGGCTAAATTTTTGACTGCCAAGTTGGCAGCATTTGGACTGCACTTGCCTACATTCCTTCTGCTCTTATCAGTTGTGACATGTATACTACTGATGATGATCAAGAAAAGCCTGGCTGCTTCTTCTCAAGAGGGAGAAAAAGGCCTAGACCATGTCACTGGTGTATCTTAGCTAGGCACGAGATTTCTTTTTTCTACCACCCCTTCTCATTATTGCATACAAGCAGCAGGGCCCGCAAGATCCCCTGGGCTTAGAGCATGGGTGGATGGCTTGGTCGACACTGTACCGTCAGGCTGGAATAAGATCTGATTTGATCCTGTCCCTCTGCAATCTCAGCCTGCATGACATACCAGCCATTTCCCTTTTCGTAGTGGGTGCTTGGTGGTGTAGAAACATTGAGGAGACGAGAGCACTTGATCAGGCTCTAGCTGTGGAGTTGCCAGTTTGGGCTGAAGCTCTGGTGGGATGGGGTTATACTCTGTTAGACTCCCTTATACCTCCTTGCCCCTAATCTGTCTGTGTATAAGGAAGCATTAGCCAGTGTAATTTAGGAGAAGGAAAAGGCCAACTGTTTGAATACACACCTGCATTTGGCTGCTTCTTACATTATGATAGACCACCATAAACTCTCTGAGACATTGGTAGAGTTGGATGGGAGGGAAACGCTAGTGTGAAAGGAAGTGGGAAGGTCTCACACGGCACCCCCGATTTGGTTTTACAATTCCAAACGTGGTCCAAAGCAGGGCTGTCCAACCAGTGGACCGTGGGCTGCATACAGCCCCTTGAAGAGTTAAGCTTGAGACCTACAAGATCTCACCCAACCATCACTCCTCCCCTTGGTTGCTCTTGCCCCACCAGCTGGGAGGCTTCAAGAGTGCCCAGGATGCAGGAATAGCAAAGAAGGGAACCAGCAAGCACTGCAGATGTTGGTATTCTTGGTTGGGAGGGTGCGTGTGCTGCACGCATGGCCGGAGCTGGGGGAGGCTAGATAGCTAGTGAGGTGTGCAGCCCTTGTAGCCTGCGGTTCCTGGATGCCCAGAAGTTGGACAGCCCCGGTCAGGGCTCAAATCCAAGCTTCAGCTATGCTCCTCAGTAAAGGTTTGTTCCCTTGTTGTGCCCACCACTTCCAATCAAAGATCTTTTGGTGCTTTTGTTAATACACTGTGAGCCTCCCCACTCTTTGCACAGCAGCCACTTCATTTCTTTGCCAGTCCTTTTAAGTCTGGTTGGTAGAGGCCACTGCATCAAAGACTGGCCTTGTTCTCAGCTGAGCTGTGACAATTATTATTATTTATAGTGTCATTCAGGAAGGATTATATGTGTTGGTTGGTTGGTTTGTGTTGTCTGGTAGAGCTTCAGTCATGTGACAGGACCTCCCTGGGCTAGGGACTGCACAAATCACAGACAAAAATGGCTCTTCTGTGCAACCTGCAATCTAATCACTCATTACTTAGCAAATGTCCCCATTTTTATTGCTCTGGCAGCAGGCTGAAGTCACAACCTAGGAGGATGATGTACAGGTCTTCAGGTCTGTAAGCTACGCTTAAAAAAAGATAAATGGCAGTTGGAGTTTGGGGAAGGGGCCAGAGTTATGATAAGGATACCTGTTTAATAGGATCAGGTCTCAGATGATCACTTCCTTGAGATGGATACCAAGCACCCATGTGTGTACAACTTGCAGTTATCAACTCACTGAGGCTGATAGAAGTTAAGCGGTCTGCATCCCATTGCAAGTACCCTGAGCTATCCATCTGTCTCCTAAATCCTGCACCATATTTTACTTTTGCTTATGTTTCCCAAGTAAGATGGGCAAAATAAATTATTTAGCAGGTAGTTTCTGCCCATAGTCATAATCTGTTCTAGACTTTCCTGATGTTTGCATACTTTTCTGGATTCATTGAAAAATAGACAAATAGGACTGAGGGGAACCTCTGGAGGTCATCTAATCCAGCCTCCTGCTCAAGGCAAGATCATGCTTAACTATACCATCCCAGTCAAGTGTTTCTCTAAAATGCTATTTGTCTTACTTTTCTCCTACAACTCCATCCTCATCAGGTTTTGGCCAATAATGGTAGTCTCTGGAATTTTATACAAAATCTAACCCTATGTGTAGCCTTTCTGTTTCTCCCCATTAACTGTTTCATTTAATGGGTACCTGTGTTTTTTAGGATTGTAAACATTTTTGGTCCTCATTTCAGTACTTCTCCATCAGTTCATGCTGATCATTTGCAAATCATGCGAACAAGCATTAATGAAGTATTATGGCTTGCTTCAATCCAGAATAAATTTATCTAATCTACTATATTCTCCCTAGCTTCTGGTTTACTTGGCAAATTCAGACATAATAGTAGGAATAAACTTCAGTTACCTTAAGAATAAAAAAAACTTAATTTTATCTCACAAAAATATAAGGCTTAAAGCCTTATGGCCCTGGACTGATTTTGTTTTACATGTTCTACCACAAACCTGCATCAGAGCGAATTTGGCTATTGGGGCATCTTTTGAAACACGCTCGTCTGGGGGCTGTAGTTTTATTAATCAGTTTGTAGGTCAACACATGTTTAATTAGAAGTAATGGAACAAGAATGACCATGAGTTTCATTTAATACACGTGGCCTTATAACCTTTGTATCTCTCTGAACTACCTGTACAGAAATGGAGATTCATTGCTTGAACTGGCTGAAATCCTGAAGTTTACAAATACTTGCTTATGTTTTAGATCATCCACCGAATCTTCAGAACCATCCCAGACTTCGGACTCCTCCACCTCCAATATCACATGCTCACACACCAAATCAGCATCATGCGGCCTCCATCAACTCCCTGAACAGAGGGAACTTTACTCCCCGCAGCAACCCCAGCCCCGCTCCTACCGATCACTCTCTTTCTGGAGACCAGCCAGCCAGCACCCAAGAGCCAGCCCATGCTCAGGACAACTGGTTACTCAACAGTAACATCCCACTGGAGACAAGGTAGCCTACTTACTTGAACTGTTTACAGTGCTTTGTGTTCAGATTCCTGTGTACAGCATAGACAAAAATATCCATTTAGCCAGCAGTTCAAATTGTAAACCGATGTTTAACTTGTGCATTCAGAGTTGTACGTATTATTCCCCGTGTCATTTATTTACCTCGAGAGAAGAAGAAATTGCTCTGTTTCCATAGGCTACAAATTTTAACAGCTGCTTGTAAGGTTATTGTCCTCATTTAGAATGGGAACAGGGCTTGTCGATTAAAAATGTTTTTTTTTAATTTTTCCTTTAAAGTCTTCTCGTCCTATGTGGTAAGATAAATCAACATCCTATTTAAGAAAGTAAAACCAGTCAATATATTGAAAAGATTTAGCCTGCTGGCTGTGCTTCTTCCAGTAGATATAATTGTAGTTTATCATTCGGGAAAGGTTGATCTTGTTAGACCTAATGGGAAGAGGACCGTTGATGCATTTTACTGCCCCACAATAATGCTCCCGCAAGTATGAAGCACTGAAGAGCAGTGCATCGGTCAATTAATATTGCTTCCATTAACCTCTCAAGTTCTCTTCCATATGTGTTGTGCCTTTCTGAGTCTTCAGGATGGTATGTCACGGGACTTTCCTACATAGCTTTAAGTAACTTGCTTGGCTTAAAAGGTGTTTTCATCATAAAATTGCCCGAGATTTCAGCAAACCTATCAGTAGTGTGAAAATTGAACAATCCGCCAGCCTTCTTGAAGGAATTTTTTTAGATTTTACATCTAGATAATATTGAACGTTCATATCTGTAAAGAAGTAAACACAATATAAATAAGAAATTGTCAATAAATCTGGTATTCTTCTACCTTTTCCTCAACCAGTACACCCAATGAATAATGTACAAAATTACCTGATTCCTTCCTTTGTTGTTAGCTAGAAGAACAGTCATAAATCTTTATGACTACACTTTCAAAAGATTCCTTAGGAGAGTAACTAGAAGGCTAAAGCCAGAGCTGAATGCATCTCTTGTAAGTAGGGACTCAAAAATATAAACCCAAAGTTTTGTATTGCTCCACATCCTTTAGCTCTCCTGGATTTTGCTTGACATCTTGAAAGTGGCTAAATTATTTCTAGCATCCCCCAAAAGTTGTTCTTGCTCCCAGAGGGCATCCATTTGTAGCTATACCCTCTCAGTACCAACATCTGCACACCCATGGTTGTATGGATGATGAAAAAGATACTGCAAAAGTTGTTTAAAACCAGTCTTCTTCACCCATACAATCCAGATAATCTACTAATACAACTTCTGAAGTGAGTTAGACTGACACTTTTCTCGCCTTTTATCCGCTGCTTAGATGAGAGAAAGGGAAAGTGCACACTTACACCCAAATTCTCTGTCACAGGGAACCCCTGACATGAGCCATCCTCAACACACACAGGCACTGACATTCAGTCTGTTATACACAAGCATGCACATAATTTTTCCAGTTCTACAGTTTTCTTCCTTCAACTACCACCCCACTCCACAATTTCCCTTACCAAGGAAGAGACTGCAAAGATAGTGTGGTCTTTGGCCTCAGGATTAGTATCTTTTCCACTGTCCTTTGGCATGAGGAAGTGTCTTTTGAGGCGTGTGTGTGTGTGTGCGCGCGCGCGCGCGCATGTGCAGCCTTTCTTAAATAGGTTGTTGATTACCTATAGCTATCACTTAGTGCCAGGGTAGGAAACAACATTTACTAACCCCTACGACCAAACTAAGTGTCAAATTTGTCCCTTCGCTGAATGCGTAACTCAGTGAGATCAGTGCCAGCTGTGTACAGACGTTTTCTAGAGCAATCTCTAGAGCAAAATCTATCTGCTTTTTAGCCATCGGGGGGGAGGGGGGAGCTCCAGTGAAAGCATAGCATTAAAAAGCAGATGTATTTTTGACCTGTTTGAGAAGGAACCCTGTTTTCAAAGCCCCATCTGAATCCCTGCTTTATGCCTTGGTTTAACATTTTACAGCATTTAGGGCTAATTGATTTCTCTGGGACTGACTGCCTAATAAGACCCAACCAGGAAACAAGCTCTAAAAGATTAGGAGAAAATTAAATGTTAGTACTGCAAGTGTGATTTGGCAACAGTTGCAGTGATTATAGAAGGTTACTAATTCTTGAGAGAGAGAGAGTGTGCATGCACGCACGTGCACATGTGTGTACATGCAGTGAATGTTATGTGTTATTTCTTCATTAAAGAAAATGAGATAATAGATTGTTTATGTTCCAGTCCTTCAGGCTTTCTATAGTGAGTCCCATTGGTTTCAGGGCATTGTTCATATAAGCCTGAAGGAGCAAGCCTTTTGCTATCCAGGGTACCTATCCCCCTAACCTCTTCTTAATTTTTTTTCACAA
The DNA here is from genome assembly GCF_001723895.1 of Crocodylus porosus. Taxonomy (NCBI): domain Eukaryota; kingdom Metazoa; phylum Chordata; order Crocodylia; family Crocodylidae; genus Crocodylus; species Crocodylus porosus. The sequence continues at coordinate 196,154,680 of NW_017728906.1, forward strand.
TGTTCTTTTCCTATTGTGCACATAATGTGGGTTAAGCAGTATGGAAACTGGTTACTGTCAACTAATGCCTTAACACATAGAATAAACATATGAAGTGAAGATGGTCTGGTTGAGCTGTAGCCAGGGCTAGTAGATTTGTATTCATTAAAGAAAAAAGTAGGAGGTAACACCTTTCAAGTCATTCATAACCATTGAGTCCTTTTTAGTGGGGGGAACTACATGGGTATCATGCCATAAGGCTCCTTTCTTTCTTACTGTCTGAGGCATCTTGCCTTAGCTGGATTATAAATTCTCTGAAGAACGATTGCTTCCTCTCGTGTGTGGGCACAGTGCATAACACGATGGGATCCTCAAGTCTAACTGGGACCTCCCAGCACCTATTATCATACCAGAAGTAAATAGTAATCTGTCTTTGTTGGATCAGATATCAAAATCCCTCAGCTAACAACTTCCCACCCCAAGTCAGATGTCTCAATCCCAGGGCCATGAAATTGAGAAAGACCTAGAGGAATCTTACCAGGTATAGCATAAAGACAGAAAGTTTCTGTTAAGTGTCTGGTGCCCAGACTTTGCTCTGAATTAAACTAAAAAACTGACACATCTCTCCCAATGATATCACTAGCCCTCCAGCATAGTAGGCCCTGGTGAATATTTCTCCAAATCTGAAGCAGCTGGTTCCAGCTGCATATAACTTAACTGTCTTGGAAGGGGTGGTACGTTCGTATTTCCAACCCTAACAAGTGGACATCTGAAGTCTTCTCACAAGTGATAGTCTTACTTACTTGAGGCCTTCACTTGCTTCTAAAACTACTGTCCTAGCTAATTGACCCTGGATGTCAGCAATTTACAAACTGACATTGAGACAGAAAATGACTATTTGGCAAAGCACTTCCGGTAACTTCTGATACAGCCCCTGGAAAAGGATGGTATTTATGTTCAATTTTGTCCGGTATCTTTCCGGACAAAGACTGTGCTTTGAAAGAGTCTAAACTTTTTGTAGTGAGTGGCAAAGTGGTATATCCAGTGTGTATCATTGAGAGATGGCCATTCCTCACTAAACAAACTGTCAAAAGGATAAAATATGCTGGAGAGATGATGGCATCTTAATATGTGGAGGTTGCACTCCATGAAGGGTCAGTAATATATGGCAAATCTCCATCAGAAGCACAGATCTTGCATTTGCTTGAGTGGGAATTATGAACATGCCAGAAGACATGAAGACCAGCACTCAGATACGGTCTTCAGACTGGAGAACAGAATATTGCCTGTTGAACACACAGACTATGTAAATCTTCCCACTGAAAAAAAAAAACAACCCAAAAACCTAACTAAGTATCTGGGAACCAAAAAGATTCCCTGCTAGTGGAATAATAAATCACAAAAGCTCAACATGTAAAAAATAAATTCTATGCAAGAGACATTAATCCAAGAATTAAGGCCTTTGAAGTGTAGAAATATGGTATTATGATAATCTCATGTCAGAAATGGAATTGTATTTCTCTTAAATATCCCTGTTTTTTTTAATCCCACATTAGCCAGTGTAGAGAGAGAACATAAAGAAAGCTCTGACTTTTAAATAGAGACCACTGCAAGATGGAAAATGTGCATACAGCACCTGTTTGCAAACACACCGGCATCTGAAAGTGCTTGCTTTTTAAGGGATTAAATGTCGGGACTATTGGCAGAATTCAGAACTAAGTTTGGATTTTAAATGACCCAGCTTGGCTGAGATGCCCAGCACCTGGAGTCTATTGGATTTGATGCAAAAGCCGGCATAAATTAGCAGCACGGGTGTTTCAATTTCAGATATGCTAGTTTAGTGCTACCTTGTGTCCATGAAAATTTCATATGCTGCTGGAAAAGGAACCCTTCTCCTTCTTCTTTTCCCCTTTTCTTTCTCTTCATTCCTTTTCCCTCACCCCCTTTTTCCTCCATTTCTCTTTCTCCTTCTCTCTTTTCCTCTCTTCTCCCTCTTTTGATGTTTGAAAGCAATGTATTGTCACGTGATGGGATGAAAACATCCTTGTTGAGCAGTGAGATCTTCCAGGTGAGTCATTCTTCTCCATATTCCCTTCTGCCATTTCTTCCTCCCCTTTTCTCTGACCTTCCCTTTCTGCTCCAGCAAATGCAAATTTGCCATGAGCAAGGCAATGCCAGCTCATTGACCATTCAATTGGCACACCTGGAGCTCCAGTCCCAGAGAATGTCAACTAATAATCAGGCAGGAAGGAAGCCTGCCTCTATGATTCACCTGAGGAGCTTACTCCAAGAGTATTGCAGCTGTTCACACAGTAAGCTCCTATTCAAGTTGGATGAGGGGAGTAGACTCCAGCCCTGAGTAAGGGGTGGGCGAAGGGGCCGTTGCAATACTGTCACCTCTGGAGCCCAGCGTGTGACTGCTTTGTGACTGACACATGCATGATAAGATTATATACCCCAGCTCTCTCCCATTTTATTGACAATACCCAACCAAAATTCATGGAACCATTGTAAAATGAGTTTTACACAGGTTTTAACTACTGATGAACTTTTATTGATTACTGCATTGCTAGGTGTCTTGTCTTTTATCCATTAAATGCTCCATGTGCACACATGCATTGATTCTGTATTACCTTGAATTCAATATCCAATGTCTCCTACATTCCTGGGGAGCTAGAGGAAGGAGCAGATACTCTGGGATGAGTTGATAGCTTGAGTTTGCTCTGTGTCTCAGCCCATGCATGTGAATGACTTTCCTGTGAAAGCTATAGACATGAATTATGTTCCTGCCACTAACAAAAGTTGATATCAGCTGTCATAGCTGTCCATAGCCAACAAAGCCAGGAACTTGAATTAAATAAGTACTGGCCTTCACAGGAGGGGAAGGAGGAAGTGGAGATAAAAAAATTAGGGTTAAGGAAATGTAATAAGCCATGGCATTCAAGGTTTGTATAAGGCAGCTGGAAGTTTCTCTTGGTATGGCCTGCTATCTGAATGCAGCTTCACTGATAGAGTTTGCAGCTGAGTTCACCACATATCACTTACATCCTGTATGCGCTTAATCCTGCATTGGTGATAGTGTCACAACGCTGTTCTGTTTTTTTCTTATTAGGCTTGGCCTGGGAATTTACCCAGGGTTCAAGATTCAGACTTTGATTCTGTTTGGGTGTTGAAAATGGAGATGGGCAAATGAATGGGTTGGTTTTTGTTTTGCAAACAACAGGAAGGATGTTCTGACTGGTTCTATCAGGACTGGAGATGAGGAAGTCTTAATTCTGTCCCCAGCTGTGCTTCTGTCCTGTTGCTTAATGTGGGGACCTTTTGTGTTGATGGCTCAGTTATAAGTAGAGGCTAACAAAAAGAACCCATACTTGTAAAGCTCTTTAAAATCCTGGGCTGGTGGGCATTATAGAAATTCTAAGTATAAAACTTTGCAAGTTGGATGGTTGACTCTGGCTCACTTAGAAAAGCATTAAAGCATTGAGCATATATGCTTCTGTCTCTATGAAAGTGGAAACAGAAGTGGAGAGGGACAGGGCATTGCAGACCCATTGCTGTTGTTTGCAAAACCAAAATCATGGTGTTCACGGCTCAACACCAAAAGCAATTGGTGATCTGAGATGATTACAAATAACTTCCCATTTTGCCCATCAATTATTGAGAAGCTTTTCATTTGAAACGTGCACATTGAAAAAGTTGAGCTATTTATTGCAAATTTAATATGTCAGATTAACACTGTCCCACCAAAATCAGTAAGAGAATTAAATTAATTCAATCACTAATTCATGCAACAAAGTTGGGAGTTATGTAGACAAATAAAAGCAATCCCATCTGAATGAGTTCTTAATGTGAAGACAGAAAATGGAGATAGGCTGACTCTCTGGGGCAGAGTAAGCCATCTCCTCAGTGTAACAGCCACCGGTACAGACGTATTATCAAGGTACTGCTGTGCTAAACTAAGATTTGGTCTTTTGAATCCAGTGTATCAAAAGGTTTTTTATATGTAATTCGTTCTGGACAGCTGCTTTGACAGCACAATACAAATGTATGTAGACAGCAAGTAACTAATGTTATATTTATAAATATATATATATGCACACAGGGATATGTGTGTTTATATATATGTATATGCATACATATAGTATATCTATAGAAGTGAACATTTTTAAATGCTATATATGTATATGTGTAATGTCTTATACATATAAATATATGGTCCATCATTCTAATTCCATGCACAACTGCACTATAACCATTGTGGTTTATAAGATCACACTTCATAGATGCATGACTCACTGGCTTCATTCATGTTTCCATATGTATGTAGAAACATAGCAAAGCAGACATTCCTAGAGACATTGCAGGACAACCTCATTGAGATGGACATTCTCACCTCCTCCCGACATGACGGTGCTTACAATGATGGGTATGTGACACTTACGTGGTCTTCCTGTTTACTGTACAGTCATTGTGATCCTTGCATGAAAACATTTGGCCACTTCCATGATTTTTTTAAGGGCAACACCATTTTTGCCTTGTCTAAGATGGCTTCCAAAATGAGGTTCCTGAGCTTGAAGCACAGCGTCCTGTACATATTAATGGTGCTTCATTAATATGCTAATGATCCATAGCATCTCATTGGCTTTCTTTGCTGTTTTGAAAGTCATTTCACTAATTAAGATGATATACCTATAGCAATTTGCAGTCCCTTATGGACTAAGGTTCCTTGCATTTCAGTTAAGACTTTCAACTACTTTCTTGCTGGCTCAGTGATACTGATATTCTCCAGGTTCATTGTCTTGCAAAGATGCAGAAGTATCTTTTAACTTTGATGACAGTGATGCTGGTATAGCTTTTAAAGCCAGGCCTTTGATGTTGAGGCAGTATCCTATTCTGATGTTTTTATTTAACCTTTGAACATGTAACTTTTAAGTTTTAAACTGCTTCTAACACAGCTTAGCTCCCATCAGCCTGTCTGAAGGTTTGCACCTCCGAGGTTTCCTAATTCGGTAGTCATCAACAGTTCCAGTACTGCTTGGTATAGCTGGTCACTGCAGATGCCTCTTCAATAGGCACCAGTAAGCCTGTATCTAAATAAAACAAAGCAAATCAAAATAGTGGAGGCACTGCAAGAGTTAAAGTGTTAACATAGTTCCCTGGTAGAAAGGATGAATTGTGCTTTCGCGCACTATATTCTTCTCGTATTTCCAAGAAGCACAGTTGCTGTGCCATGTTCCTTTAGACTGCACAAATTGTTCTGGGATTTTTTTCATATTGATATGTCTGCATGAGATGATTCCCCCCATTAGTATGCATGCATCTAAGAGATAAAAGTATAGGGTGCAAACCAAATTTGCACCAAATGAAGTCCTGGCCCATAAAACTGAAGTAAAAAAAATACTAGCTACATCAGGTTCTGATCTTAGTTCTGATCCTATACAATTGAAGATGCTCCAGTTTTTTACTGGAGAATCAGACATGCCACCCAAGTTATCACAGTTTCGCCTTTTCCTTTTACACCTAGAAAATATACTAGAGTAGAGAGATTAAAATGCCCTCCACTGGCTTTCCCCCAACTCCCAGGAAGTCAATGGGATTCCTCCCTCTGACTAACAAGGCTTGCACTAGGTGCTTTGTTCTCTGCGTGTGTCTACGCGTTGCCTTACAGCGACATTGCTACGGCACCATGCTTTAGTACTTCCAAAAGGAAGTACTAAAGCATGGTGCAGTATGGGTGGTTACTGCACCATATGCGCAGCACATGGGTGCATTTTGCTGCTATGTTGGCGTAGGAGCACGTTCGCTAGACCCGGGGAATGCACCGCTACAGCAACATCGCTGGTGATCATAAATACGCATGACACACGTGATCGTTACGTTGCTGTAGCATGTCGTACAGCGACTGGTGCATCGCTATGTTGCTGTGGGGCGACATGTAGACACGCTCTCTCTCAAGCCGTGTGTCAAATATAGGGGCCAAAATGTGGCCACCGCATTAATGCTGCCGCAGTGGAAAAACAAGTGCCACTGCAGCTTGTGCAAAGACCTTTTCCCCATGCCCGCTTAGCGAATCAAAGCAAAAGAGCCTCTCATGCTGCGATCAGTACATTTGGGCAATGTTCGGGTGTCTCTGCCCTCTCACACTGCTCTCATTCAAATCCCCTCAGATGTTCGGTAGGAGCAAGACGAGAGCTGCTGCAGTACTGCTGGCATGCCAGGTCCACCCCAGCTGTATTGGGGATGTCTCATTTCACCGTGGTGTCAGCTTCTTAGGGAGACGGCTCTTGCCGCTGAAGGCTTCTCTGTGGTATTCGTTGACACTGTGATGTTTCTCCTGACTCTGTGTGACTTGTCTGTTCTTTTCTTTTCTTTTCTTCTTCCCTTCTGTGCATGCAGTCCATGTATTTAGAAAGCATTGTGTGAAGCTGTTTTCCTTGCCCCGGCAGCCGCCGCCATGACCATGCTCTGAATTCTCCCTTGGCGTTGATTGTGGGGAGGAGTCACCTGCTTCTTTGTTTTTCTTCCCTCAGGCACTTCCTGTTTAAACCTGGAGGCACCTCGCCCCTCTTTTGTACAACGTCACCAGGATACCCCCTGACGTCCAGCACTGTGTACTCACCTCCCCCTAGGCCCCTTCCCAGAAGTACCTTCTCTAGGCCTGCCTTTAACCTGAAGAAGCCCTATAAGTACTGTAACTGGAAATGTGCCGCTCTGAGTGCCATTATCATCTCAGTCACCCTGGTGATCCTGCTGGCATATTTTATCGGTAAGCTGATTCCTCCTTTCTTTCCTCTGTTCTGAGCCCCCTGCGGTGCAATGGTTTGGAAACTGCAGTGCCCAGGCAGTGACACTTGTAGTCACCAACACATAAGGCCTCTTGGTTATGCCTGCGTAAGGCCGCTGATTTCAGTGGAGATGCCGGGTGGTCACAGGGAGCAGAATTGGACCTCTTGTGCTTTGCAGTGGATGCATCTACATGTGCAATTAATGTGAAGCAAGAAATGCATCTACCTGTGCAATTAATGTGATGCATCTACATGTGCAATTACTGTGAAACAAGAAATGCATCTACATGTGCAATAAATGCATCCACATGTGCAATTAATGTGAAGCAAGAAATGCATCTACCTGTGCAATTAATGTGATGCATCTACATGTGCAATTACTGTGAAGCAAGAAATGCATCTACATGTGCAATAAATGCACCTACCTGTGCAATTAATGTGATACATCTACATGTGCAGTTAAAGTGAAGCAGTAAACTCCGGAGTTTATTGCTCCTCGATGCATGTGCACTTGGCAACGCAGCACATCGAGCTGGGTCAGAGCACCAGGGATCAGCCTGCCAGCCTGGGGCTGCTCCGTACTGGCTCAATATGCTGCAGAGGGCATGAGGGTGCTCCAGTGTGGGTGTAGCTCCTAGGCTGAAGTACTCTCATGCCCCAGCCAGCCCCATCAGTGTCTACACATGCAATGTTACAGAGTAAAAAACTCTGCAGGAGGATAGTACTTGTATTTACATGTACTATCCTGCTGTGGAGTTTATTAGTTTACTCTAGCCTAATTGCCCTGCACATGTAGATGCTGACACATGTACTGCTTAGCTAATTAGGCGACTCCGCAGTAAACATCTCGTGTAGACTCTCCCACTGGTGCAGAACGTGAGACAAACCTGTTCCATACGCTGTGCTGTTTCTAAAGACCATCGGTTGCTTTTCTTGTGGGGAGAATATAGCTAGGCGAAGCAAGTCCTACATTGTCTCCTTGTTAAAAAAGCAACCTAAGCATGCTTCTGTCACAGTCAGTGTGAGCTTCCTTCTTCCACCTTCAATGGAAAGAGGGTCAAAATCCAAACCCTGAAATACAACCTGTGCCCTTACTCCACTGCTTACTCTTAAGCTAAATCTTGTTTGGCAGAAGCCAGGCCCATGCTGCACGGTGCTGTTCTGTCACCTCGAGATGTGAAAAAATAACACCTCCTGGCCGAAATGGCTGTGTCGGCAAAACCCCTTATTTATTCACCATTCGGGGAGATGGTGCAGCTACACCAGCAGCAAAAACCTTCTGTCAGAGTGAGCTGCATTTATGGCAGGGGGCTCTGCTTACATAGCTATATAATTATAGCTATAGCAGCAGCGGCTTTGTCGTGTAGACAAGCCCTTTGTGGTGTGAGTAATCCCGTTGAAATTAATGGAACGACAGGTGAAGGATGAGAACTTGAACTGAGCAAACAGTTCTGGATTTGATTCCTCAGGATCTTCGAAGGGGAAGGGGGAAGAATTTACTTTAAATACAGTTCTGTGGTGCTAATGCAGCACTGGCAGTTTTATTATTTTATTTTTTTTGGCTTGTGTGCAGTTAGTTTCCTGGGTTTCCAAAGGTTTCTAGTGCTTATTATAAGGAGAAACCAACTATCAAAGGTGAAAAGAATATTCCTTAGCTTACAAGGCTGAGGTGTAACCATTCATTTTTCTCCCCATTTTGCCGATAAACCTGGCATTCAGGTTATAAAGATTCATTGCTAGAAGCCTCTTTTAAATTGGCAGCAATACAAACTCCTGTTATCCTGCCCCATGGCTGTAACCACAGGTGAAAGAGCCTGTTTCACATGGCACAAGTGAGCCATTTTCTTTGATTTTACAGTTACTTCCTGTAGGTTAATGATCTATAAAATGTTGCAGTTAGAACCAGAAAATCATAGCCTGCATTGCAAGATTTCTCACATTCATTTCGCACGTGTATAATTATTGCTGCCACAAAGGATCGCTTTTACCGTGTTCCCTTGATGTGCGTTTCTTTAATGACTGATTCGTTTCCACTGCTGCCTCGTACCACGTTGGTCACTTTTGTAAGGACGAGAAGAGGAGCAAAAATGATTAATTTAGCAGTATTAAATCAGTAGCAGCTTGATAGAATGTGCAGCCAAATTTCATCATTTACTACTAATGCCTGGGCCAGCCTGTCTCATTTATCCTGGTGCGCTGAACAGGGTTCAACTGGACGTTATCGCTGCGTGTCAGGGGAATCGCTGCATAAGTCGCTTAGAACGTGGGTGTCCATTAATTATGACTGTGGATATATGTGCAGTTTGATGAATCACAAGTAGCACCTGGTACTGGCTTGCCCCTTAATATACTTCTGCTTAAAAACCTTTACAAAGTTTTGAAGAAAGCCAAAGTCCTATTTTACTTCAGGCACTCCTGAGTCCATAGAATATGTGAAGGTCCTTGCCAAATGAATTTCATGGCATTTGCCAGGCATTGTATATGGCTGGCAAGATGCCAGGAATGCTGATCAAGTTGAACTGCTGCAATTATGGGTCATAATGGCTAATTTCTAAAGGAATTATCAATTATTAAAAATCAAATTAATCGGTTCAGCTCAGCACAAACATATTTAACCAAGACTGTCTCAACCAGAGCCAGTGTTCTAATCAGCAGGCAAAAAAGCAGATATTTAATTAGATTTTGATGAAAAATTGTGTTTAATTTCAAGTATAATCAATTATTAATTACTGTAATGAGTGACTCTGACTGGGTTTACTAATTAACTCATTTAAAAATTATGAATAACCTTTTCATTTGTAATTATTTTCTACATCCTGTCAAATTGCAGATAAGAATTGCATCACCTAACCCAAAAGAAAAAAAAAAAAAGATAAAAAGAATCAAAAGAACTGTACATTTCTCGAGTCCTGGCAAGAAGTGGGGTATTCTGTCAGAAATTACAAAGTGCTCAGTAACAAAGCATTTTTTAACGTGCTTATCTGTTTGCAAAATAAATTCTTATTTATTCTCTGAGCATTGATATTTATATATATGTTAATTTGTTTGCATGGCTATATAGAGACCTTAACTCAGGTTGACTGTAATTCTCTCCTGTTGATTTCACTCAGACTGGTTGAATGCCAAAGGGACTGCTGGACACTGGGGGCATTTATATGTGTGCTTTACTGCGGAGTTAACTAATTAGCCCCGCAGTAAAGCATCTATGTCTACATATCCAGCGCTATTAGGCAAGAGTAAACTAATGAACTCCTCTGTAGGATAGCACTGCCTGACAGAAGTATTATCCTACGGCAGAGTTATTTACTCTGCCATAATGCACACGTAGATGGTAACAGGGACTGGCTGGGATGCGGAAGTGCTACAGTGCAGGGTCTGCCAGCCAGCCAGCCCTGCACTGTGGCAGCCTCATGCCCCAGCCAGCCCCTCCGCAGCTCGCTGAGGTGGGTCGGAGCAGCCCCGGGCTGGCCAGCCGACCCCCGTCGCTCCCTGCCAGCCAGGGCCGCACTGCCTTAGCTCCATGTCCTGCAATCCTGGGTGCACATGTAAAGACTGTGCCACGAGAAATAAACTCTGGTGCAAACTATACCGGACTTTACTCAGGCGCATTAATTGCTTGTGTAAATATGCCCACTGGTGGCAAAAGCTAGCCCCTATGGTGCCTTCTGAACATTGTTAGCTTGGCTCCTTGATCTTATTTGTTAAAAGTAACTGTGAAAATTGTTCCTTTAGTGGCCATTGGCTTCATCCAAAGCTGAACAAAGCCATTGGAAGAACTTTTATTGAAGCACATAGGTTTTGGATCACATCTATGGCAAGGTTTTGCGTTTAATTATTCTTTTACTTGTGTAGCAGTTTATGCTCGAATGGAAGGATATTCACAGTAGCCACCAAGCCACAGTCCTTCATTTATATTATAGAATACCTCCAGGCACAGTTTTCTTACACTGAAGAGGGAAAAGAGGAAAAAGTTGAGGAAGTCAACTAGAGATGTTGCTATTGTCGGTATCTTTTCTGTGCCTGGTGTCTGGATTCAACCATGGTGGGCAGAAAGACAGAACAGGCAAAAGAAAGAGACTGCTGGTCTCAGCAAAAGAAAGAGACTGCTGGGTTTTTTCTGAAGCTTTCTGCAGGAACCAGTGCAGGAACATTTTTGAAACACATCTGAAGCATTTAGTAAATCCTCCACTTAAGGCTTAGAGCAGCAAAATGTTTTCCCACTATTCTACTAAAGATTTTACAATCTTTAATAGTCTGTGTCCTATCTTACTGGGGGGTGGGTTTCATTTAAAGACCTGAAGAGAAAGAGTGGGAAATAAGGAAGCTCCCAAGAAACTTCAATGGCTGGTAACCTCTAGGGAGAAATACTTAGCTGTGTTAGTCTGAAGTCAGGCAGAAGGCAGGGCAGATTTGCACCTTATAGACTAACTAAATCAGAGCTGCATAAGCTATCATAAGCAGAGAGCAGATGCTGTGAAGGGACTGCAGGAAGCAGAGCTGCTAAATAGAAAGTGGTGATTAGAATACAAAGGGAAGAAAAGGGGGAGGGAAATGGAAAGGACACTGCTGAGAGAGGCAAGGTGGGTAGGAGAGAGAAAAGCAAAGCAGTTAACCCTTTTAAAGGACACAGGGGGTTATAAAAGCTAATCCAGGTAAGAGCCTTGGTTGAGACCAAATTTAACACAATCCAGTCTGGGGATGGTTATTAGGGCTGTGCAAAGCTTTGGTCCCTGATTTGATTCGGCCCAATTCGGTGGGTGAATCTCTGAATCCAAACTGAATCAGAGGATCCTTTAATCTCTCCGAATCAAATCAGAACCTCCGAATCGATTCGGAGATCTCCACCCATGTGCCAAGTGACACAGGTGGCCAAATATCACCTCCTTTCCTGAAGGTCTGGATGATTTTGCTTGCAGGGGAAAGAGCCTCTTTTCAGTGCAACCTAAAGAGGTAGTATTTGGGGAATCCCATGTACGGGCTTCTTATTGGTAGACTTTGAGGCGTAGGTTGGAGCCGATAGGTCTTGGATAGGTCTCGGATAGACAGATAGTATTCAAAGCTATTCTGCCTATAGAGTCTTGGTCGTGTTGTTGTAGCCATGATGGTGCAGGAGTTATGTGAAAGGCAAGGATTTTTTGGATTGATACCTTTTATAGGACCAACTTTATAGTTGGGATAATGTTTAGACAAACTTTTGAACGCAAAGTGTTCTTCTTCAGGTCACAAACCTACAGAGTCTTGTATTTGGTATGAGGACTGTCAAGGAAGCTGTGCTATCACTCCACAGCCTGGGAGCATGGATGTTTGGTTTCCCTGGGACAAGTAGCAGCAGCACACATTGTGCGGTGGGCACATGCCCAAGCCATGTGCCCACCGGTGTGTGGCAGGTTACCCTAGGTGGAGTAGCGGAGGCTGGGGCCAGCAACTGTCCAGGCCCCAGCAGTCTTACCTGGGGGCTGAGGAATCTGCAGCCGTGGCACTTTTGGAGCTGGGAGCTTGGGCAGCAGCTGGCGTGTGGCTCCAGTCAGCTAGGCTTCGGTTTTTGGCATCGCATGCTGCCACCATGTGTGCTGCTCCACCTTCTTTTCCACATGGGTTTTTTTTGACCCCAGGATCTCCCAGGGTCAAAAAACCACACGGCACTGCAAAGTAGCAGCCCAAGGAACACCTGCATGTGTGGTGTGTGGCACCACAGATGGGTCTGCAGCACCACATATCGCACGGCTGCACTCATCTGGATGTGGCAACAGAGATTATAAACATTAGAAATGGAATAGACCTGGTAGGTCATCCAGATCTTTCATGCCTACCAGCTGTTCGGCTGCTTACTAGAAACAGGGCTTGTAAGTGAATTAGCACTGGAGAATAGGTTCTTTCTTCTGAAACAGAAGGTATTATCCACTGCCTGATGCAGATACCGAGCTAGATGGAAGTATAATTTGATGTAGTTAGACACTTGCTATTTTCCCTCATTTAAGCATGTGCTGCGGTTGTAATGCACAAACAGTAAAAGAGATGAGCATTTGATTCAAATTAAAGCCAGGGATGGAAAATGTATTATGGAGCCAAAACAGGCACTCATTCGATTGGAGTCAGATCTCTCTCTGCCATTTCAGCTCTCCATTTGTTTGAACTCCTTACAGCCACAGCTTCACTTAAAAAGCTGCGATGCTTGCCACAGGCAAAAGGCTTTGACAATAGAGTTGTTCTAGGACTGTGATGTGTTTATAAGGCGTCTCTCTTTTTGTTGTTGAAAGATTGTCCCAAAAGCTAACTTCAGCTCAATTTTGCCACGATTCTTCAATGCTGAGTACAAAACCTAATTTAAAGCAGTGCTGCAAAGCTTTTAGCTCTCTAACTAGTTTGCTATGCAGTTGTAATACACCAATTACCATGGTGTCTCTGTGCCACCTGAGGTCAGTAAGTGGAGTCAGTAATGCTTCATTCTTCAGCTTGCACTCTATTTATTTAGCCTACATTTAAAACTAGGTTTTAATTTATAACTATTAAGACTTTCACTCACCCTAAATATAAGCCAATTTGTTGCCTTGCTAACAGGTTTCTTTAATTTTCTGTTTTCATTTTTATTTTACGTTCAGGATTAACTTTTTCATTTTCCTTTGTGCTTTTGTGTGTGTCGGCATTTGCTTTTTTCCCTGTTCAGTTCACAGGAGCCTCTCTTTATTTCAATCGCATCTCAGCCTAAGGAGGACACAAATGTCAGGCTAACAGATCCTGCCTAGCAGAGCCTTCACACTATGCAGAAATGGCGATGTGATGCTCAGAACTAGGGACTAGGCACCAAGGATTTCTGGGATCTGCTCCTGGTTTCGTCAATGAGTTACTGTGCACATTTTAATTAATATGTTTATGCCATGATTGTTTCATGGAGAGAGTAAAACATAATTGATATATGCAAAACATAGTGATCCAGGGATGAAAGGTGCTATTGAAGTGTAAGGGGTGTTATTCAACAGAGATTTTTATAATGATGGTCCCTATGCATGCATACAAGTTGGGCTCCTTTGTGCTAGGCACTGAAGAAACATTATAATCCATGACAGTCCCTCCAAAACGGCTGATTGTCTCTCCAGTTTTTCACAGAGGTGCCGTCACCACAGCATCTAATCACCTTCCAAGAAACCACCTACAAGAACAGTTTTAAAAATGCATTGCAACATGTAATATTTGTCTGAGAAGGATAGGCTTGACTCTCTTCTCAAACACATCAGGAGCTATTCCATTTACAGCAAAATGGGTGCCAGGGGGCGCATTTACACAAGATACTTTACTGCAGTTGACTAATTAGCTCCGCAGTAAAGCATCACCATCTACATATGTGCCCCGATTAGGCTGAAGTAAACTAATTAACTCCATCATAGGATAGTACTACCCAACACAAGTACTACCCTGTGGCAGAGTTATTTTCTTCGCTACAGTGCAAGTGCCAATAGTGACCGGGGCTGGCTGGGGCATGAGGGTGGTACAGTGCAGGAGCTGCCTGCCAGCTAGCCCTGAACTGGAGCACCCTTGTGCCCTGGCCAGCCCTTCTGCTGCATGTTGAGCCTGGTGAGAGCAGCTCTGGACTGGCAGGGTGACTCCCTGGGCCCTCTGCCATGTGGGGCTGCAGTCCTGGACATGTATAAACTCTGCACTCAAGAGCAATAAACTCCAGTGAGAACTGCACTGGAGCTTATTGAATTGCAGTAATATCACATGTAGATGCACCCAGGGAAATCAAACTCAGTCTTCAGGCTCCAATATAGAGTCCACTGTACTTTCCCCATGCCCCCAACTGCAACAGGAGTTGGACCAGACCTTAGGAAGGATTACAAACAACAAACCTCCTCAGTCTGGAAAGTGATCTGATGAACAGCAGATGATATGCCTGTGGGATGCCAAGCCTACTAGCCAGTGTTAAATGCCGTCATTGAAAATCTCAGTGTGGAACTCCAAATCTTGCTCACGTCCATTACCGTTGGGAATCCGAAGCACGGAAAGGACTCCAGCTGGATGGAAAGGTGCCATCAAAATGGACCTAATGACTGTCACTCGAAAAGGGCTTGATTTGGAGCAGCTCACAGGAATCCCTTAGTTTGTCCTACAGTCTGGGCCACGGGAATTTCTGAGGCCTGCCCTTCCATGTGCTAGCCTCATTCACGCTCTACTGTTGTGAACGAACAGCATCAAGGGCAATGAAGGTGTTAGGTTTACACATGCAGGATAAGCTAGAGCAAGTCACCTGAAGCAAATTAGAAACAGAAGCTTACCCTGGTCAGACCTTCACTGAACAAGTTAATCACCCTAACCTTCCCTCCTTTTCCAAGCCTCAGGTTTTTTCCCCACCTCCCCCTCCCTGAAGTTGTATAAAATAGCTACAGCTCTCCAAAGTGCAGTTCAATATATTGCTATCTCAGTTGCAAGGAGAGAGCAGAGAAGGTTGCACTTTAGTACTGTACCTGTAAGCAAGATACCAATCATCGGGGAGAAGAAACAAGTGAAGGACAAAACTCAGGAAGGGCAAGTCATTTCCATTCCTACTCTGCCCGTGATTTTTTTTTCTTCTGCTGCTGCTGCTGCTTTAGGCACACTGTGGAGCTGAGAAGAACTGAAATTTGGTTTTATTTGATCCCCAGACCCAGAAGGAGCCTTTTGTGTTCTAGGACAGCAAGCAGCTCTTTTTTGTTTTGTGTTTTTGGCTTGGCATTATGTCTTTGGACAGCAGCCACAGTTACGTTTATAGCTCAGGGGACGGGAAGCTGAAATGATTTAACTGCAGCTTTCAAATAAAGGTGTTAAAGATACAAGATCCTGCTTTAGAGCTATTCTTGTGGTGATCAATTCATTCAGATGGGTAGTGGGAAACTAATCATGCAAACATAGTTATAGATCATTCTCTGCATTTAGGGCTTCTATACACATGCAGGGAGGCTGCTCTGATGTGCTGTAAAGCTAGTGCGGCAGAGCAGACTCGATTAATCAAATCTGCTGGAGCGCAGAAATTAATGCATTACAGCAGCCTCCAGCATCACACGTATCAGCATCCCTGTGCTGAAAAATGGTGGTGAGGCGCTTTGAATCAAAGCCCGTCAAATAAGCTTTAGTTCAAGGTGCCCCACTGCCATTTTTTCCGTGCAGGGGCACTGACACACATGATGCTCGGGTGCTTTTAATTAGCGTGGCTCACTAATAAAAGTGCCCCAACTTCCCCGCCTTGCAGAGCATGTCTCTAAACCCCCTTTGAGTCTAACCCAGATCCTGATATTAATAATGTAGAGGATGAGGGAAACGCATAATCATTTATAAACCAGGGGAGGGGAGCTGTCTTTTGTCAGAAATATTGCTTAAAATTATAGCAGAATTATCTCCTGTTCTTGGCAGAAGCTAACGAGAACTAGCTACAAAGACTTCCTTTAGAAGCACATACCTTGTAAACGATGGCCAGTGTGCAGACTTGGAGACAAATTTAAAACCTACAGATATTTTGAACTTTTATAATTTTAAGGCATGTTCATTTTATAGCTCCAGGGATTTATTAGCAAATAACTTAGGCTTCTTCAGATTTCCATTTTCCACGCTCAAGAAAGCTGTACACATTCACTGCTGGGTTTTACAAAAGAATTTCACCGGAAATCGATAGTGGCCATGTCATCGTATTTCTGCGGGGCCCTCTATGCAAGCATCTTGAACTGCTTAACTGGAACTTTAAAAAGTGCATTAAAAAAAAAAAAAGCTTGATGAAAATGGAGGCATAATATGGTAACAATTGGTAGCAATCTCTGGCACCAGGACACTGAATTCTTACTTGGAAAAATAGTTCACGGTCTTTCAAAACCACACTGAGAAGCATACTGACAAAGGATCTCTCAAAGGGACTCATGATTCTGGGCCTGCTGAAGTCAACTGAAAGTTTCAGATGATGTGCAGCAGGCTTCTCAGCATTTCATAGAGATTAGGGCCAGAAGGGACCCTTAGCTTATCTAGCCTGACCTACTGCATAACACAGGCTGTAAAATTTCACCCAGTTGTCTCTGTACTGAGTCCAACAAGTTATTTTTACCTTTCTAAAAGGCATCTGGTCTCGATTGGAAGACATGAAGAAATCGAGACTCCTCCACTTCCCTCAGTTGTTTATTCCAGTGGCTAATCCAGTGCCTCATTTGAATTTGCCTGGCTTCAGCTTCCAGCAATTAGTCCTCATTATGTCTTTCTCCACTAGATTAAAGAGCCCTTCACTACCAGGTATTTTCTCCCCATGAAAGTACTTACAGGCAGTAATCAAGTCACTTCTCAATCTTCTCTCTGATAAACTAAACAGATTGAGCTATTTAAATCCTTCACTAAGTTTTTTTCTGCGGCCCTGGAATAATTTTTGTGGCTCTTTCCTGTACCCTCTCCAATATTTCAACATCCTTGCTACAACATAAACTTCAGCACTGGCAGTGTTCCTATATCATTCTCACCAATTTTGTACAGAGACAAAATGCACCGCTCTTCTCCTGCTCTCTCTTCCTCGGGTTATACACACAAGGACAACATCAACCCGGCATGTGACAGAATCGATGAGAGTACTTAGGACAAGTTGCTTGCCCACTACAATCCTTAGATCTTTTACAGAGCCACCGCTTTCTGGGGTGCAGTCCACATTCCTTATGCCTGGCTGTATAAAATGGCATTTGGTGGTAGTAAAATGCATTCTGTTTAAATGGACCTAGCTTATGGAGCAAGTCAGCGCTCTTTGTAGAACAGCTCTGTCCTCCTCATTATTTACGCTTGGCCAGCGTTTGCATCATCCACAAATTAATTGTATCAATCACAATTTTATATCTTCTTCCAGATCATTGATTTAAATGTTGAATAGAATCAGGACAAGTACCAAGCCACTAGGAAGACCCCTACTCAGTGCTGATTCCCTAGTGATAAACGTTTTTGGAGTCTGTTCACTAGGCAGTTCTTAATCTCTGTAATGTGTTCTGTCAATAGTCTAAAATGTTGGGTTTTTTAAACAAAATGTCATGCAGAACCGAGTCAAAGCATCTTTCAAAGAATAAAAAAAGGTTTGTTTGATAAGGCCTGTTTTCCATAAACCATGCAGATTGGCTTTAGTTACATTCTGGTCCTTTAATTCTTTATATATTCTTTTGAAATTCAGTCCTTTTCAGTTATTTTGCCCACATTAGATGTAAATTAACCAGCCTCTAGTTTCCTTATCATTCTGCCTATCCTTTTTGAAAAACAGCCCAGCATTAGTGCACTTCTAGCCTTCTGGGCTAGCACAGAGTCAAAAAGCTAGAGGCTGAATCAATTCAGTCGTTGCAGGTTAGTCTAGGCTGCAGAGATTAAATTGAGAAACTACTGGACACATACTCACTTTTGATTCAGCAAATGCAGCCACATACCTGCAGTGGCTTAGGCCAGAAGCTGGGGGGGACACTAGAGCATGGCTCTCTGGCATGTAGCCAGCATGGGCTGTGTATTTACTTCCTCCTCCTGCTGCCCCGAGGTCTCTGGGATTTGCAGTCCAAAATCACAGCAACTGAACTCTGCAGGGTTGCTCATCACTTCTTCTTCCTGTTTCCAGGTGCCTCTGGGATTTGTAGTCCACAGTCACAGCCAGAAGTAACAGTCTGTAAGTTTAGCAGGGCAAGGCAGCTCTACTTGGGGTAAGGCGGGGTGTGGTTTAGCCAGGAGAAGGAGTGTTTTACCCTCCTCCCTTGCCCCAGACCTCAGCCAAGGTTTGCCTGGGGGAGGGGGGCCAGTCCCTGCCCCCCCCAGCCCTTCTCTGCTAGAGCAGACAACACAGTCCAGACCAGGGCAGGAGAGCATGCTGGGATGCTGGGGAGCTCTGATTTAACTTAAACCAGGAAGGGGTCTGGGACAGAAGTTTCATAAACCACTTTGACCCAACTCAGTTAAGTCTGATACTACATTCAACGAGGTTTATCATAAATCAGTTTCAGTTATTTTGAAACTGGTTTATGTGCACTGAGCTTCTGTTCTGCTCCAGGTTTTAACCATTTTCTGATGACTTAAACCACAGCCCTAGTGGTCCATGGTTCCAGGGTATTCCCTGCCATTGCAAGGTTTGTTAAAAATTAACTCATCATTCCAGAGACGTCATCACCTGCTTGTTTCAGGATGATGGATGCAGGTTATTTGAACCTTCCTATTTTTAAAAGTATCCATCCCTTGTGGATGAATTTTAATATCTTCTTCAGTTACTCATGAACTGCAAAGGACCACTTCATCCTCATAAAATAGCATTTCATCATCCTGCTTCTTTTCAAACACAGAATAAAAACAGTTATTAAATGCTTCTACCTTTCATGAAGCAATATTAACCGCATTACCACTTCAGTCTAATAGCAAGCTTGTGCTATTCGCCAGATTTCTTTTCTTCCAAATAAACCTTAAAAAAAACTTTTTATGTCCTTAGTCCAAACAGTCATGATTTTTCCTCACTGTACTTAATTTCCCCTGATTAGTTTTCTGCATTTTTTAACCTCTGGATTTATAATCATTACCCTCCATTTCCTCTTTGTTCCATTCCGTATATTTTGGGGCTTTTTTTCTTTTAGCCTTTAATTTCTGCCTTTACTTCAACACTGAACTAGGCTGAGCTTTTTACTAAAGTTTTGTCTTTTCTTCTGGTTATGGAACCATTGGAAAACTGCCTCTATTTAAAAATGGACCAGAACAGTTGAGTCTGTCATTGATCAAGAGCTGATCTGGGCTGTACTTCCAGTTGGATCCTTCTGAACTTGGTGCTTGCATTGTGAAACCACATGTCAGCATCACAACATCAAAGTCTCTCTTTCCATGTTTAAGCCATCACTGTTTATAATGATTTTTTTGGAAAGCGGTGTGCCTTCATTTACTTCCCTTTTCTTTTTCCACAGGAAGGGAATGGGGATATGGGTTCCCAGCTCTTATCAGTAAATTTTGCTTGTATTGAGATTTTATAGTTTTTGTAAACCCCCGTTGGGGGTGGGGGAGTGAAATCCCATCAACAGTAAAAGTGCTGGCACAGCGTTTATGACAGTGGCACAGATGTGCTGCTATAATCTTCATTTCACAGCTCAAATTGACCTTTGCACACGAACTCTAAGAAGGAATCAATTTTACAGATCTTAATATCTAGCGAAAGGAGTTTTCTTCGAGTCCATGTTTTTATTTCATACTAATTACCGTGAAATAACATAATTTAATTGCAGTTAAACAGAGAGAGAAAGAAGGAAACATTTCCCATAATGGATTTTCTTTCACTGTTTTTAAATACCATGCATTTGTGTGGGGTAACTAGTCATAATAATAGGCTCAGTTAGGGATGTCTAGTGACAGTGAGAAACATTCCTCAGTTAGAGTTCAGTGATTCTCCTCCCTCTCTTTTATAGCATGAATTAGAAATTACCTTTAAAGCCTTGTCTGCAGGAATACTACATACACTTCTGTTGGACTATATATTTGCTTGTATCCATTTTTTATGTTTACAGCTTATTCTGTCATTTGAAATATGAGCATGTTGTATGCAATGTCCACTAGAGATACATATTTGCAACTGTGAGTGAAGTGCTGTTAAACTGTGCTACCAAAGTGATTTAATAGGTCAACCTGTTTAACAGCAAGAAATCCAGGCCTTTTTTTCCTGAGAATGAGATGATAGCATCACTGCCCATTTTAGGACAGATCTGCTCCATGAGTGGTCCTTTGGACTTTGGCAGGAGCACCAATGTAATAAACTGTGACACACCATGACTTTGTTTGCAAATGAATGGAGAGCTGATATTCAGAGTTTCCTTGGAAACTGACCATTAAGTTTAAATGTAAGAATTACTGTTCCCTCACATACTAACCGGCCTTTCTTACCTGCCTTTTAGCTTGACTTGCCCTGCACTGAAGCCCAATCCACAGTGCAGTCAGAAGCCTGCCAGCAGCAAAAGTGCTGGGAACTGGGTATGGCAACCTGTTTCAAGCACTGTCATGCATAACTTAGTTGTTGAATGGCATATGGTCCATTTTGTACAGCTGAAGCATGGTTCCCATATCTAATGTAAAGATCTTGTCAGCAGTAAGAATGACCTTACCTTTCCTTGCTTGGCTTCTCTAAAATTTTCTACCCCTGCTAACTCTGGTTCTAGTAGAAATACAGAAGAGCCACTGTTGTCAGTGAAGGAATCCATTAGAGAAATAAACCGTATCTGGTAGTGTAGAAGGAGCTATCTGCAGTTTCTGATGGTTGATCACTAAGTAGAAAAAAAATGGCAGGTTTAGACTACGAGAAGAAATAATGCTAGTGGTCAGAGACAGTTGATTTACATTGGCTATCCTTCCAGAGCTAAT
This sequence comes from Crocodylus porosus, assembly GCF_001723895.1. Classification (NCBI taxonomy): domain Eukaryota; kingdom Metazoa; phylum Chordata; order Crocodylia; family Crocodylidae; genus Crocodylus; species Crocodylus porosus. The sequence continues at coordinate 196,175,784 of NW_017728906.1, forward strand.
GCCCATAGGGAAAGATAAGGCTTGTATGTGCCACATGCCAACAGTTATCCTGATTCTAACTGGTGATTCTGATATGGCCACATTTGCAGAATAGCTGGATCCAAAAAGATGGCTGAAATTGTCTCAGACATTGGCACCTTAGCAGGGTAATGTGCAGTCAGGCACATACGGCCTGGTTCTTCTCCACTTTGCATCTGATGTAGTTGTTCACCACCATGAAATGTGGCGGTTCTGACTCACTACTATTTTGTATCTATTTTGCAAAGGTGCAGGTGACAGCCCAAGGCTCAGGGTAGTACAGAATCTGCTCAAGAGCCTTGCTGTGGTTGCAGGTAACTTGTCTTTGCTGTATCTTTAAAAATTCACCTATGTCTGGCAGAACTGAGTCCTCCCTCAGTAGGGTCTTGCTGGTACCTGGCAGCTCTGAGAGGAGTCTACTTGCGCTGAGCGTGCCCAGTCCCTCATGCCCTGTGTGGCAACCCTGCAAAGGCATTGCGGCAGTATCCCTTCACAGATCCTTTTTGTATAGGGTAGCACGGGCAGCATCTCCAGAGAGCAGCTAAGCATGCTGCATCCTCTTGCAGACCTAATGTTGATCATAACTGCACAGGTCACCTCTTCACTGAGCATGCTCAATCCTGAAGCTGCAGATTCCCCTGCATTTTGTCCTTCCAGAAGAGGTAAGGTGGAAAAATAGCCTGTGAATTTGTATTTAAAGATTGTCCTAATACATAGGAATACAGTTGCCATTTAAAGTTGTTCAGGCCACTATAATTCTGGCCTTTTCTAGGCTAGGGACAGGCATTCAAAAAGCCTGAGCCTGAATTGATTCAAGCTTTTCAGGTTATTCTAACCTGGCTAAGCTGAATCAGTTTGTAACTGCACAGACAACCCAGAAATGCAGGCACGTGCCTGCAGTGGCTTAGGCTAGAAGCCAGGGGGCACCAGCAGCCCTCCCTCCCCTTCCACAATGCTGAGCCCTGGCAGGACACTCTGTTTAGGGTGGGCCCCTCCCTTCTCCTTCTGACCAGCCCAGCAGGGAATTGATAACACTGCGTTCATCACCCCTAATTCAGTGTTTATCACCCATTAAGAAAACAACAGAGGGACACGACCAATTACCTGTTGATTCTGCCTGTGACCTGGCTGCCACAGTGCGGACCATAGCCAGCATGTGGTCTGCTAGCTAATGCTGAGATGTGTGTGTGTAAAGCAGAGGGGACAGGGTATCCCTGCTTAGCAGCGTGTGGGGAGAGGAGGGGAAGAGCAGGGGGAAGCCAGGCAGTCGCAGCTGGAGCTGCAACCAGGGAGCATAAGGGAGGGGCCAGCCCTGCTGTGGAGCGGAGAGCCCCGCCCAGCCTAGAAAGCATGCTAGGGGAGTCTGGTTTAACTTAAACTAGCAAGGGGTCTGGGGCAGACATTGCATAAACCAGTTTGACCCAACTCCATTAAGTCTGGCACTACATTCAAACAGGTTTATCTCAAACTGGTTTCAGCCGTTTTCAAACTGCTTTATGTGCACTGAACATCTGTTCTGTTATAGGTTGAAACCAGTTTCTGATCACTTAAACTGGTTTATGGGCAATGTCTGTCCCTAGCCCTAATGTTAGAGTGCTAAACCCTTGCAAGTATAACCTTCTTTTTAGATGGAGGCAGAGGTAGGAATGTAAGCAAATATAAAGATATCTGTGGGACCTCATTATAAAGCTTTGTGGGTTACATTTGGCTGCTGTTGCCCTGGTCTGTGCACTGGGTTCAGTCTGAGCCCAGAGCATACAAATTGTCATGTTACCTTAAATTTTGTTACTGAGAGAGCTTTTAACACTGATCTGTACCATTCACTTAGATTCATAGCTCCCTGGAGTGCTGTGCTGGATTTTGCCCATGGTCTTGAAGGGAGAGGGAGTGTGAGTGGGATGGGAGAGTACAGTGTTGTTGATTTTGCTGTGTCATCCACTTAATCAGCTTCCTGAGTCTATACATTGGTCTCAGTTTGCCAGCTTTCACACAGAGAAAGTGGTGAAGATTTTAGCCTCAAATTACCTTTCCCCATGAACAGTTTGGTTTTTTTCAAGCTCCCTTCAGGAAAGATCATAAAATATTCTTCATCTTTTTCTAAATAGGCTTTTCTTTGTCATCTCCTAAGTCTCCTTAAAACTCATACATGAGGAAACCTGTCACATCCTTATGTGTAATGACCAGCACTGAGGACTGTGATTTAGGTGGTCTAAGTGCTTTGCAAATAACTTTTTTCCAGCTACTCTGTTGGTCTAATAAAAGATACCACATCTACCCGAAGAAGCTTGCCTTCTTTTTTTATTCAGCGTGTGTACAGCACTTAGCACAACCCTAACTGGGGATCGTAGATGCTACCACCATATAAATAATAAATAATAACAAATGCTTAATTGACATTTTAGTGATGATGGAATTGACAGGCAAATGGCTGGACTGGAAGACCAGATTTCCATTATGCTGGATGACGTAGCAAGACACAGATACAGGAATTATACAACTTTGTGTATCACTGGGAGAAAGCAGTTGTTCTGACAAAACAATCCAGGTGGAGATAATGGGGGACAGGGAGAAGTGTACAGGAGGTACTCTTTAACGATGTGAATTAACTATGTGAATTACCTTCTTTTAATTAGGGATCAGCCATTTATAGGTGCTTAATGAAATGGTGTATGTAAAATTATACTGTCCACAACAGGCTAACCCAGAATTTTAGCAATTACAAAGCAGGGGGGGAGCCCCCCCTGTTAAGATCATCTGTCCTCATTTCTCTAATTGAAGTGAATATCCCAATGGGAAAATCCCTATTTCTAATATTATATACACAAATTAAAACTCCATTTAGAGGTACAGTGGGACTATCTTATAATTGACTTTGACCGTGAAGAAATACATTTGTAATATATAGAGTAATATAGTCCCTGCCATAAAGGGAATCTAGAAGGAAAAATATTATTTTACTGAAAAAGGTCTGGGTATGTATAACACCACATTTACTAGCAGCTGTGGGACTGAAATAAGCTGCTTCAGTGCAGTAAGCTGCCTAAGAACAGCAAAATGTTGCCGAGATCCATCTTGCAACTTCCCCTTCTACTTTCTAAATGGTGTGAGTGAGGAGAAAGAAGGGGGGAAATTACAGATTGTACATAGGCAGACAGCTTTCTTGATAAGCCACAACACCTTTACATAAAACTCATTTATTTTTTTCATAGGTTGACACTTGAAAAAAAATTTTCCTAAAGGAATTAATCTAAATATGCCAAGCCTTTTTAAATGATTTTCCCTTTCTCTGCAGGAAATGACAAGTGTGCTAGTGGCCACTTTAGCACTGGAGGGGCCAGGGATCATCTATTAGTAGTTTGAATGGACAGGCAATCACTTGAAATTCTTTCATCCCGGGGGTAATTAGGAAGATGCTCAATAGGAAGTGCTGACTCTCTGCATTGAACAAATGTTCAGCTTAACTGCTTCATTGTAGAGCAGGCCTTTCTAGTCTCTTCCTTAAAGGTTTCAAAGGACTGTGATGCTGCAGCTGGAAGGCTGGGGTTTGAGGTGGGGGTGGGGGTTGTTTGTTTTACCTACTAAATGCAATCAAGAACTAAACTGCTGTTTTGTAGGCCTTCTACTTGCCTTTGGAGGCCCCACAGGACACAGGAAAGTGGCGGTGCTTGAATGGAATGGAGGCCATAGATCACAAGCCAGAGGTTTCACCTTCATATACACAGAGAACACGTCTATATGTGCACTTTAATGCACATTAGCTTATTTTAATGCACATTAACGTGTCACCAAAAGCGTGCTTACGCTAATGTGCATTAAAGTAGGCTGACGTGCCTTTTCCTAGTACCTCACAAAGGGGTACATATTTAATGCACATATTTAATGTGCATTAGCAAAAGCACATTAATGAACGTGTAGATGCGCCCAGAGAGAACAGCCACAATGGACCGACCTCCGCTTATGCCGAGTCCAGTCTCACACCAATTGCCATGGGTAGTTGCAGTGAGGTTTCTTGATTCCTGGATTTTCAGTACCTTGCCCATCTGTCACTCAGGATAAAGTTCACTCATGCCTGACTTAAATGGCAGTAGCCACTTTGCAAGGAAGGGTTTGTTTGCTTTCCTCCTCTAATGTCTGTTTTACTGTTTTATATTACCCTTAAACTTGTGTCCCTCTTCTTTGCTTTATTGACGATTGACAAACTGGTGATTATTTCTTGATGAAAGTCTCTTTTTCATAACAACATGGAATGTCACAAAAGTATGATTAATTCTGCCTCAGTCAATTCTCCCACTTCTCCAGAAATCATATAATTTAAGTGTAGTGCAAGAGACGGTTATCCAGATAATTATAGTCAAGTTTATCCCAGAGGCAGGAGTGAAAGCAATACATTGACTCGAGGCAGAATTAACCCTGCGTAGAATCCCATTTATTTCAACTGAAAGGAAAAAAAGGGACTGATCAGGACTCCTTCTAAAGGTGTGGTTGTTGTAAAAGAAGATCAGTGGACATTTAGGTCAGAGTCTGAGAAATGCCTGAAAAGGGGCTACATCAAAGAAGTGGATGAGGCAGAAGAAGAATGGAAGATTTAAAACGAGTCCTAAAACCCTCCTGGCCTGTATGAAGAACTCTTCTGCCTGCTCCTTTTCCCCTCTCTCGTACTCTTTCATAATCTTTCCTCTCTCCTCACATTGTCATTCTCCTGGCATTTTCCTACATCCCTTCTCTTGCTTTCTTGTTTTCTTCACCCTGTTCCCTTTCTTCTTCTTCTTTTGGGGACAGACATTGCACATCAACAGGTGGAAGCAATTAGAAACCAGTTTAAACCTGTTACAAAACAGAAGTCCAATGCACATAAACTGGTTTCAAAATGGCCAAAACCAGTTTTCAGATAGACCTGGATGAATGTAGTATCCAACTTTTACCTGAGTTAGGTAATACCAGTTGGCTTCATTTTCGGTTCAGTCTACGCAGCTTAGAGAAACCTGTGAAGATCGAATTGGTTCAGCCTCTGGCTTTGTGACTTGTGTACTTAGCCATAGTCCTCATCACCTTTTTCTGCTTGTTTCTGCTAGATCCGCATAGGCTGTATCTGTCAGGGACAGAGAGAGCATTAGCGTGGGAAAAGCCTTTTTCACAAGAACACCGATTCCTTCCCCGTAGAGGTTGGCCCAGCTCTCGTTGTACCGGTGCGCCGGAAGTGCTCTGCAGCCGCATATGAGGTGGCAGCACTTCTTAAAATGGGACTCAGTGGCACCCTGCCTCTACCAGAGGAGGAAGGAGCCATTATGACAGAAAACTTGGCTTTCCCATTCCCACTGTATGTTCATGTCAAGTGCATCGACATCATGAGGTGGAAGGCAGAGTATAATTGCTGAGCATCATTACCGTTTCAGTGTTGGCTGGGATTTTCAGGGGGGCCTGAGAGAATTACACATCCAAATCTTATTGAATTTTAATAGGATCTGCATGCCTAAAACCCTTATGGGCCTTTTGAAAACCAAGGCGATTGTTCCCATTATAATTATCATTATATTAGTATTTGCTCATTGTTCCTTTTGAGCCTTTCTCTGTTCTGAGTAATTCTCTTTTTTGTTTTATAATCACTCAGAGCCAAATCATGAAGCAGTTCTCATTTCCTACTCATTCAGCGGCAGTTTTGCCTGTGTAAGGAGTGACCAAGCAGTGAGTAATGGCTTCACAGTTTGGCCCTCAGAGACTAGCATGGGACATAACAGCCAGCGGCTGTGAGACTACACCACAAATGCACTTTCCACGGCCCTCTCTGAACACAATGAAAAGCAGCTGGTGTTTTTAACCAGAGCCTTTCCATTGGACCTTAATTTCAAACGCCATAATTGATTGTATTGGTTATTTATTACCCTTACCTTGCTGGCCCAGGCAAGTCAACAAGCTAATAAAAGGCCAGCAATGTGTTTTTCACTGTTTTTGCTGACTTCTGAGGTTTTCGGAGGTCTCTTATGCTTCACTAAGCATGTCTTGTCTTTTCTTCTCCCTGTGATCTATCACAATCATCTGCCTCTTGGTGCGAACTCCCTCACTCCATCAACCTGTCCCAAGAGATGTCCATTTTGTTGACCATGTGAATTACTTTCTTTGTCTTTTTTCATCTGAAATGTTCCTTTAGCTTCTCTCTTCTGCTGAGTAGGATTTTTTTTTTTGGACTGCCTCCTTTTGCTGTGTCATAAGCCAAGCCAGTAATGGAACGATATCCAGAAGACCCTGCCTATTGAAAGCAAACTTTGATCCCCTCTCTCAATTTTTGTGGCTCTTCAACAGCATAGAACAACGCTCTCCGCTCCCAAGAGGAGCTGTGCAAGAGGAAGAATGCTGGGCAAAAAAGGAAGCTGTTGTGAAACAAAAATAATGAGCTTGCACGTTCAGTGTCCTCAAAAACTCGTGTTTCATTTGCAAATCAAAATCATTCAGCTCTAGCAAATGAAACAAAGCCACTGGAAGACCCATACCACTGCCTCTCTGCAGTGAATCTGACTCTGGTGCCTTAGCACACAGCCACATCAGACCGCAGCTGGCTAGCATTAATCAGCATCCCTTGGCAAAAGGCTCAGCAGAAGAGCTGAGGGTAGAAAGGACTGTAGAGACTAAACCCTGTTTAGCCACTAAAAACAGGGTGGAGACCTGCTGTTGGCACAGCAGTAAAGAAATGTGCCTCTTACTCTCTGGGCTGTTATCTGCGTGGCAAATTTCAGTGTCCAGGACTCCTTTCACCAGCATTTCAACTCCATTTAAAAATGATTTTCAAAAAAACACAAGCCTGATAGGTCACATGTCCCCCTGCTGTGGCTTTCTCCAATGGATCGGTGTTGATACGCCCCAGTGAGCACCCTCACTGGATTTCCCTACATACTGTTTCACTTCTAAGCAAGCCCAAATAAAGAGCCTATTAGATCTATTAACTAATAGAAATGTAACCAGCGCTTCTGAAAAGTGCATGCCAAAAGGCTTCCCAGGCTGTGAAAGCGAAATGATGTTGTACTGAGTGGTACATCTTAATGGCTGCTAATTGCACTGCGCTCTTTTAATATACAGGGAGCTTTCAGTATCAAGATATCTATTGACCTTCACGTTCGGTGGCAGGCAGGGGAAATTATCAGGGTGCAACTTGCACTTTGAGAGCCACTTTGTACATCTTGCTGGGGGTGGAGAAGGCAAAGAAAATGTCAGCAGTGGGTTCAACATGAACTGAGGACTAAGAACATCAGGAGTCCCCACTTTATTATGGCTTCACTTTGCTTTTAGGAACCATTAACACTTCAAAGCATGTGGCTGTGAGTCTCGTGCGTGGTTCCAGGCCCCCACTCATTCCCCTTTTTTCAGCCAGAAGGACGCTGCTTCCATTTAGCACAAAGCATGATTGAATCGTGCAACTCTCAAAAACCTTTAAGCAACAGCGGGTATCAACAGTTTATCCCACTGAGATCTACAAATCCAAAGCATCCTTCACTGGTATTGCTTGACATTTCAGCAAAAGGGTGGCATTTAGGGGAGAGCAAAAGGGAGGCAGACTCTTCCTCCAGCTTGCAACAGCATAAATTCTTGGTATTTATAAAATAGTAATAATAATGACCTAATGAGAAGCAAGATATTATGGTTTCTTATGAAAATAAGTTGAACCAGAGCCTCCAAAGAAAATGCTGAGTTTCTGTTCTGGTTGGGAGAAAAGTGTTGTGCTTTTTTTATCTGCCTTTGCAGTGGTTGGGTTGCAACTACCTATCTTATAAGGCTGCGTATCTATCTTTACAGCAGCAGGACATTGTACTCTGTGGTCCTCTGGTTTTACCTGTGGTAGGTTAGGTTATGTTGTGTGTTGTGTCAGTAATGCTAAGAGGATAGACAATGGATTTGTGTAGGATGGTTTGGATAAGGATGATCCTGCCTCGGGCAGTGGGCTGGACTAGATGTGACCTCTCTAGGTCCCGTCCAGTCCCACTTCTTTATGAGTCTGTGATTCTAATCTGTCCAGTCATGTCCTCATGAGCATCGTAGAGCAGTCTCAATGTACCTTACCTCTAGTCTGGTGTGCTTATTCCAGCTCTCTCACTTCAGTTAGTACTTAGAGGGGGTATTATAATAATTAACACATTTTATATTTTGCAAGTACTTTCAACACATGTATCTAATCCTTACATGTTGCCTGTGAGATGCCGGGGTCAACACGTGGCAACCACCGCAGTTCTATTTTAGGTGATAGCTTTGTTAGCTGACAACAAAAGCTGGCTCTCTAATTAAGGCTTCCGTGCCAGCCTTACATTTCCAGTGCAGCCAAATGCAGTCTCTAGCCAAAGACCTTCAGGTTCTTTACGAATATTCATGAACCAGGCTTCACAACATCCAGCAGGAGAAGGTAAATATCAATTAGAGCTGTAATACTTGCAGCCTGGCTGGTGCAGCTGCCCAGGGCACAAAGTCATTAAGTGAACCTTTGGACTATTTGGTACATTTCTTAGGGTATAGCTGAAGTCCAAAGCAGAACAGCCATGTTAGTACAGCCCTGCTCATGGGCTAATTACATCTACCTGGAGACTGGGACACCTTGGGCAACTTTGCACAAGGCATGCAACTCTTCCTTAAAGGTACTGATCCTGAAACTATCAGAAGCCTTGAAAGTGAGGGAAGCTAGATAGTGTCTCATGCTTAACGAACATTGCTTACGGGTATCTCCATGCTATGGAATTAGTAGGCCTGAAACAGATCAGTTCCCTTCATTTCCACAGCCTCCCATAGGCTATGGACAGACGTTACACATAAACCAGTTTACATGATCGGAAATTGGTTTAAACATGCAACAGAACAGAAGTTCAGTGCACATAAACTGCTTCAAAGTGGCCAGAACTAGTTTAAGATAGACCTGCATGAATGTTGTATAAAAAAAAAAGTCTTTGGTAGATTTTCAGTGGGCACGTCTACATGTTCATTAATGTGCAGTAGCTTATTAGCATGGTTTTTGAGCAGTGTGCTACTGCGCAGTGTTATTAGGCTACTGCACAGTAAGCGTCTCATGTAGACGCACCCAGTGTGCGTTCATCCTGGTACACAGTTGTTGTTTGGTTTCTCCTACATATTTTCCATCAGGGCATTCAATGCTCTGGATGAGATATATAGCATTTCTGGAGGTGCAGGTATAAGATCCAGGAATGGGGATGGTTCTGTTGTGGGATATAGTTATTGTGGGGGGTAGAGATGTATTGACAAGTTTTACATTTCTTGTCCTGGCGAGCTGTGAACTCAAGCATGGGCGACTGGTGCCACCTTAGTCAGGAGGAGCACGTCCCAGCTCCCAGCGGCCAGTCAGAGACTGGGGACAGGGAACCCCCCCGCAGCCGATCTTGCTGACTGGTGGGGGGTGTCCCTGCGGCCGATCGTGAGATAGCTGATCACTGCAACCAATCATTGCAGCTGCTTCTGGCGCTTGCAGGGTGGGCACTGCCACTCCCACTTGCCCCCCCTGCCCATTGCCTAAGTGGCAAGCGCAGCCAGTCAGGGGGTGCACCGGTGCTCTCAGGGGGTGCACGTGCACCTCCTCCCATGTGCACCCCCTGTGCGTTGCCACTAAACTCAGGCAGTTTATTTTACATTTGTGGTTCCAGCAAGCTATGCATTTAACAATTTATGCACTTAGCAGACATGTGTAGTACTGGAGTTTGTTGCAGGGTAAGAAATAGGCAGCTAATTGAGACCGGCGTGCAAATTATGCTCTTACCTGGTATGAATAAAAGTAGCATGTCATTGTTTTGGCAGATCAGTGCCCGAGGTTCCCTGCAAGCTCTTCATCCTCCGCATATTTGATCTGTTTGATTTCTTCCTCTTCCCCCCACCCCAGCCCCCCACCACATATAGTATTTCTGTAGAAACCCACTGGCCTATTTAACAGGAAAAACACTTGCCAGTGTATCCTAAGAGTCATATCTGAATCAACAGCTCTATCTGCAGCTTCCCAGCTCTTTGTGGACCTGTATGTGGACCTGCATAGGAATGTTCTGCTTTTGAACAGGTCCCCGAGAGTCTCTCCTTTCTACTAGGGAATTTTTGAAGGGTTTTTCTTTCCTAATGGATTAATTAAGGCTTTGGTAACAAACCCAGTGCCTATTTATTTCATAAAGTGGGAATTCTGCTCTCACTCTATTTAGCTATATTCCGTTCTCTGTTGCTGCAAGGCAGTCTTATTCATGCTAGTGAATAATCTAATTGTGAGCAGAGCAGAAGAAAGGGGGAATTTTACAAAGTATATCTGAACATCTTATTTTAAAAGAACTGGTCACATGCCTTTTTGATCAACTTAAAAAAGATTGTTCCCCATGCAGAGATTTAAATAAACTCCGTGTTCCTCATCAGCCTGTTTGACAAACTCGAACTTAATTTTGTAAATAAAATGACAGCTTAGCCAACAAAAATGATCTGTGCTTTTCCTATTTCCTACCTTCTGTTTATGTTCTGACGTTTATGTCACTGTACAGTTTCTCAGAGGATCTATAGTATAAGATAGCAGAGTGCACCCTTAATAGGAAAATGTCATTCCAAGTATAGTGGGTATCAGATCATTTAACTGAGAAGAGCTTGAAGGTAAACTGGATAGTAATTAAATATGAAATGTTTATGTTGGAGAAGGAAGGACTGATACAGGAAGCTACACTGTTTACCTTTACGTTTTCAGAGGGCAAGTATTAATTGCATAGCATGCCTCTCTCCATACATGCGTTTCCCTTTTAAGTGCTGTTTCTCGTTCCTCAACTTCACTGCCCTTTATGTAACGTCTTGGAACAGAGTCATGTACTCGATGGCTTTGCATGATCCCAGAAACCTACAACGCACCATCCTGAAATCATGCAAGTCCAGTTGGTGTTACTCATGGTTAAATCTCAAGGATGTATTTTTGCCCTTCTTAGGAGAAAACTGGAAATGCGCGGAGGAGTGTTCAGTTGCATCTACTCGCACCCATCCACATACAACTAAAAGCATAACACTAACCAAGTGATGAGTTTGAGGCTGACCTTGGAACTCCTAAAAGTTTATTCATCTCTTTCCGAGGCAGAAATCCTATTGACTCAGTGAGAGTTTCCCTGGAGGAGGGCTGAATAAAAAATAAATAAGGAATTTGGACAATAACTTGTTCATACACTAATGCAATGCAAAGGCTCCATGTCCTGGACATAGGGAAATAACGTGCGCCACCCCCTAAGTTTGGAAGACTGTTCAATGAATTTCCATCCCTGGTTCAGGCGTATGTGGAGACATTGGAGTCAACAGAGCTGAACCAGGGCAAAAGCTGAGTGAGTGGAGGGTAGTCCCAAGAAATTGATATTTTCTTGGTAGTAGTGCAGTACCAACATGAGCTGTGACATGACCTGAAACCCCCTACGTTTCATTTTAGCAGGGAGTAGCGTACAACCTTAGGATGAGGGTCGGCAGTGTCTCCCTGTAGTTGTGAAGCTCTTCCCAGCAGAAAAAGATGACTTTTCTCATTGCTCACCACAGCCATGCACCTGTTTGGCCTAACCTGGCACCTGCAGCCGATGGAAGGGCAGATGTATGAAATCACAGAAGACACATCCAGCAGTTGGCCAGTGCCAACGGACGTCTCCTTATATCCCTCAGGGGGCACAGGGTTAGAGTTACCTGACAGGAAAGGCAAAGGACCCAGCGAAGGTATGGTTGGTGTGTGTCCATGTTGTGAGTCCTCTGTCTGCCTCTGAACTCCAGCCATCCAATCTCATGCTCCATTCCCCTCCAATACTGCCTTTCCTCCAGCACCGTAGTCTGGTGCTTTTCCAGTCTGTCACGTCTAGAACTAGTAGTCGTCAGTCATGTTCTCATGTGTTTCTAAGTGTCCTATCCTTTTAATGTGCACTAACATAGTCCGCATCTTCATCAGTGCTCAAGACGGCTCTCAAGAGGGAAGTACCTCCCTGCATTTCATTTGGGTATGGTACCCTCACCACAAAAACCCTACTTCATGTCATCTAAGGGCAGATTTCATAAGAAACCACCTTCATGTCTTGCAAGTCAAAATGACACCTTGAGGATTGGGTTGTGCTTTTCCTACAGCAAAACCAAAATGCTTGTTCTCATGTTTCTTTGGGGATATTAGTTGTCCGGGATTTGAGTACCACAAGATTTATTAAGGGCTGTAGACCCGGCAAACTTTCACTTTCTGAAGTTGGCCATCTCTTGGCAGAACTTCATTCAGCAAAGTGCAAAATCTGCCTGGGATTGACAGATTTCACCTGCAGCTGAAGTGGAAGGTACGTGAGATGCTGAGAACCATGCAGCATTGGGGTCTAACCTAGGAAACAATATACTATTCGGAGACACTTTGTTTGGAACCAGCTGGGCCAGTCGTGGAGATCCTGCAAAGTGCCGTTTTTTGTCACTGCCAAGAAAACGGGTGGAGAAACAGGGAATTCAAAGTTGAATCTGATAAAGTTACTGTTTGCTGCATCCTCTTCTCTTTAAGCAAAATTGAAATAAAATGTATTTCCATTCCAGGAAATCTATAGTTACTGCCTGGTTTTGGTGAATATTAGTTGTGAGGTGGTGAATAAGAGACTTAAAGAATCTGGGCCTGATTCAAAAAAAATTGAAACTGGTAGAAGTCTCTCTACTGATTTCAACAGGCTTTGGGTCATGTCCTGTGTTAGCCCTGTGGTTTATATGAATTGCACCATTTTTGCTTGAAGGGGTTATCTGTCTTTATTAAGGTGAATGCAGCTGTAATTACATACTTCTTAAAAAAACAACATTGTTAGTACTGATTGGTGAGTGTCAGATGAAATTATTGCAGTGTAAAATTAATTAATCCAAAATGGTGCCAGGCTGGCTACGTAGTGCAGAAAACTACAGACCTCCCCTCTAGCTGTATTCGAAAAGGCCTCTTGATCAAACCTGTTTTTTTCCTTTTGTCCCCTGCTTAAATTACTGTGTGTGTAATTGGCTAAATATTGCATTTGATCCCCACCTTCCCTCTTAGAAGTCAAAATGAAAAGAAGAAATAATTTATCTAGAAGTCAGGGGACCCAATCAAAGGTGTCCACTCAATTTTCACTCGGTCTTCCTCAGCCAAATTCCCACTGAATCAATAGGAGTTTTGTCTGAATAGAAGTGCAGGATGTGTCTCTGAGTATATGCATAAAAGAATACACATGTGCATACACATCAGCTTTCCTGTGGAGCTCTCTGCACGGGGGAACTCTGCTCAGTGGGGATTTTGTGCACTGCAGCAGGCTGCTAGAAACCTCAGAGTGGTCTTTCTGTAAGTCTTAGGGAACTTGCAGACTAGATGGAGCATGACCTGAGCCCAATGATACAGTAAGAGTAAAAACAGATATGAGGTTTCTCCTGAGACAGAGCCTCTTATCTTGGGATCCTGCAGAGTACCAGCCCATTGTCTCACTTTAAGTACCCGTGAAATGTCTGAGATAACCCTTTTCCCTGGGACAGCTGAGGTTAGTTTGAGTTACTTGCCATTCAAAGCTGTGTATGTAAATCACCTGTTTTGATGAGGAAACACCATGTACCTGGAAGGCAGTTTTCCTTAAATGCCTGGGGAATAACCACTCTTCTGGCATGGTTTAGTACCTGCCAAGGTGTTGGGGCTTAAAGCCCACTTTATGGAAATGGGTTGCTCCTCCCTAGCTTGCTCCTGCAGCCCTATGGCTCAGGGCAGATGAAAATTGGGGGCATCCTAACCCCAAGCCTCCAGGCATGGGCCTTCATGAAGGATGCCCGGCAAAGGATTTGGAAACATCTGAAGCCCCAGATGGAGGTGGAGGATGTTTGTTGGTTGTAAGGCTACTTAAGGTTCTGGACTGACTTATGGATTTGGACTTGATTTTGGCTGATTTGGCTTGAAACATGAAACATTTCTTTAAAAAAAACCAAAACTTTTGTTGGAGTCAAACCCAAGACAATCAGACCCAGAATAAACCCTAAATGACAGCACTGGGGTCTTTCCTTTCCCAGGTGACTGCACCCATCCTTGACTTGCTGCTGCCTCAAAAGGTTGGTGATAGGGCAGCTAGTCTGGGCCAGCAATGTTGCAGAGCAGCAATTGTAAATAAGAATTGATGTAAATGGAATAACGAAAAAATGGTTTAAAATGTCCTTGAACAGACGACCTGTCCCATGATGAAATTGGCTGTTTAGAGCGAGGGTTTCCTCCTTGCTGAACTGAATGCAGCATTATCAGCTCAGGTCAATCTCCAGCCATTCGTTGCTAAGTTTCAACCATGATTCCAGTCTCAAAAAAAAAAAAATTAAACACGTGCCTGGCCCGACCCCCATTCAGCAAAAAACACTTCAGCGCTCCCTCAGATTTAAGTTTAAGCAGGTGATCAATTATTATTGCAGTTGGTAAGATATAAGCAAGCATGTGCGGACGTGATATAATGAGTCAGGGTGCCTTGTTGCATCCAAATTATAACCACATTCAGTTGATCCCCAGAATGAAACCATTCATTCTGATAACCAAATAAATTAAGACGAGTCGCTGAAGGGAACTGAAGTGTTCTGCGTGCAGGCGAACAGACTGAAAGAGCTGAGAAATTTGACAGCGCCATTAGGAATTCAGAGCGGGAGGTCATTTTGCTTCAGGTTAGTTAGTTAAGGATTCTGATCTGGCCTCTGCTGAAATTACATCCTTGTTGGAGTTTATTTCTGAAATATCTGGTGCTTAGGACTTGATCCAGTCATAGCTGAAGCCAAATGACAAAACTCCTATTGACTTCAGTGGCCAAATTCACGTCACTGTACAGAATGTTGCTTTGAACCTTTGCGTTAAGATAAGTCTTGATAGTTTAGAGACATGGTAATAACCATTCTGAGTCATTCCAGAAGAAGAACACATAAAACATTTTCACATATATAACTGGCCAAGAAGAAAAGCGTATTTTAAATCTACATGTGCAGACGCATTTAGTTCTGCAAGATGGTCATTTTTTGCTTCAGACTTAGACCGACATTTTTTTCCTGTTTGCCTACTTGAGCCAAGCACTGCTCAGTGTATTACAAGGAATTCATCTTATGCTCATTTTCTTCCAGTTATCTACTGCATAGCAGCACTTAGCATTTTAAACTCTCACCCCGCCTAATTTGTTCAGATGTAAGATCTTCATTAATGAACAGCCAGAGAGCAAACCATGTGCTTTGCTTTTCTATTTTAATTTCTCTGCATATATAAAACACAACAGTAAGAATCCCTGAAATGTATCTTTGAGGTGGACTAAAATATAAAAAGCCTTTTCATCTCTCTGTAGCACTTTGTTACACCCTTTGCATCTCATAGCAATGAAATTGAAAGCTGTGCCCATGGACCTTAGTAGCTGTGTGTTTTAACACAGGCAGTATCCTAAAAATTAGTATTAGGATTAATGAAAAAGGCAATCATCCAATTTACAAAATAAAATCCTTGAAATTAAGCAAATCTGATCTCCACCACACTATTCTTCACTGTTGCCTGTGTCACAAATGGCTCAGTGATTATTTCCTGTTTACCTCTGATTTGCCTTTTTTAATAGAAACCTTTATTCTGAAAAACAGATAGAAATGGTTTCTAAATGGTTTCCCTTATTTCTTTGAATGTAAGGAAATGGAGTAATATTATGGTCGGATAACAATAACGGAGCCTGGTTTCTGTGAATCCCTTTTTTAAATTTGTGTTTGTTTGCTTAGTCAGACTTTTATGCATAAGCTTCATGAGATGCAGTATTTAAGAGACTAATAATGAGGCATGTGTATTCCACCAAGCCTTTCAACGTACGCGTAATTTTTAAGTCCAAATGGGACAGCTCCTACTTAAAGTTAAGCATGTACTCAAGTGCTTTGCTGGAATAAAAAATTAAATAGCAGCTTTCCCCATCATATAAAGATAAAACTGTCCCAGGGCACTTCTTCTTGTTAACATCCATTTTAACTTTTTAATATATATTTTAAAGTGACATCTAGCAGTGTGAACCTGATGTGTCTCTGCTGGGAACTTTACACTGGAATGATAACATATGGAGAAGTTTAACATGTACATGAAATATTATTCTCCAAAACAGTAAAATATTTTATTATATGACAAGAGGGTTGCCCTACCCAACATCATTCCAGGATTAAATGTAAAGTGTTAGAGTATTTGACAAGAATTCTTAATGTCTGGAAAAGACATTTTAATTTCTTATTCCCTAAATGCATTTTTTATATATATATAAAAAATCCCACAACTGTAATTTGTTACAAAAGACTTTATAGTCCTGAAAGTTTCTTTGTCATTTTGTTAGAATTGTTTCATCTGCAAAACATACGGTAGCAAGCCTCAATGGCAAAGAGATGACAGACCAAGTAATCTGGATTTCCAAGGGGAATAAATGCAGCCTTTGATGGTCCTCTTGGCCTCTGATTTTTTTTCCTATTCAAGATGAAATCTGGCAGGTGATACAAGACTAGCATGTGCTTTTCAAATCCAAGCATGTTCATAATCACAAAATTAAGGCTATCTGCTAAGCAAGCGCAGTTTTCATCTTCCTCTCCTTTCCCGTTACTCCTTTATTTTCTAGTGCATCAGGTAAGGGAGCATGATCCAGTGACTGAACAGAAGTCTTAGATTGGTGTTCTGGGGTCGTATTTGCTCCTCTGCCCCGATTCACTATGTTTTCCTTAGATCTGTGTATTATATACTGGGAATTTAAGTGTAAGACTGTCCAGCCTGAGCGGCCTACAGCTTCCTTTCCTTATGGAATTAAGGTAATTGATTTGTCCTCCATAGTACTTCAATTTATAAAGATTAGTTCATTTAATTCATTTGGAGTTGTGGGTGGTTTCCACCTGTAGGTATCAGCCCACAGGTGCTCAAAGGTAAGCTCTAGAAATGAGGTACCCAGCACTTTTAAAAACCGGTGCCTCCATTTCCCTATCTGCTTAATGCAGCAAAAATCATGACCCCCTTCACCAGGCCGCTTGATTATCTTGGCAGCCCTTACAGAAGTACAGAATGTTATTTTCCATATCTTTCCTTTATATAACTCTCCTTCCTTCTGTCTTGGTGAGTGTCACCATCCTACGTGTCCACATTACTGTCAGCCCTTAACTTAGCAGCGAGTTGCATCTCTAATTTCTCCCACCACAATTAAGCATCATTAGGCATTATAGATGTCTCTGCATCCTCATCTCACTTCATGGAAACTCATAAATCCCTCACTTCTCAATAATGTATTAATGACTTTTCCTCATAAATGACTGTAAATAACATGACTGTTATGTAAAGTGATTTAAATAGATACATTTTGAACATCAGATTGTATTTACCCAAGCTCTGTTATGTTATCAACAGAGGGCAGTGTGAGAATCCATTTTTCAGCAGAAAGAATGAATTTAGCTGGGCATAACCGTATCAGATATAAGGATTTGAGGCATAATGTCTTCTGAAGACCACCCATTGATTATTTGTCAAGGCAAATGTCAGAGATACCAGCTTGATCAGATTACATGTAGGGTCCTAGGCTAATCCAAGGTTTTCTTTTGTTCCTGTATCTTGGCAGGAAAGCCCAGTAGTTTCTTTCCAGACGACAGTTTTATAGACTCCGGAGAAATTGATGTTGGCAGACGAGCCACACAGAAGATTCCTCCTGGTATCTTTTGGAGATCTCAGGTGTTCATTGATCACCCAGTACATCTGAAGTTCAATGTGTCACTGGGAAAGGCTGCTCTGGTTGGCATCTATGGCAGAAAGGGCCTTCCTCCTTCACATACTCAGGTAACAGGTGCTCGTTTCAGTGAACCAATTGCTATCTGGTTGTTTTTCTTGGTTACGCTCGGATGATTATTTGTCTTTGAGTTGCACAAAAGGTGTTCTTGTTCCTTTATTTTACCATTTAGTAAACTTACAGATAACGCGAACGTTGTTAGACTTAAACCGTCCAAGCTGGCATGTTTACAGTCCTCACGGAGGTTAGCATGTTTTGCTAAAATACATAAAGAAATAAGGATTAAAAAAAAAAAGTAGGAAAGTAACATTACTGAAATTTCTACACTAACAGCAGTCAGGAGATTAAAAACAACTGTCACCGTATTAGCAGCATTTAGATCATACACATTAAGAAATTAAAATTAATATCGGTGCAGTGAAAAAATTTACATTTTATATGAGCTGAGCCAAATCTCGGTCCCATCAAAACCAGTGGCTGAATCAACAAATCATAATTTAGCTTTACATGTACTATGGCTGTCCTTGTCACTGATGTGAGAACCTTAGTTTTTTTTCTTTAAAGAGGAAAGTTTTCAGATTTTATTATTTAAAATGGTAGCTATAATGTGTTGGAAGTAACCAGAGGATCCTGGCCCTGATACTCTTTCAGCCAAGGTATAAGAGGAGCTGTGAGAGAAATTAGGGAAAGAGCAGATGAAGAAAAGAGACCAGGAGAAGTAGATTGAGTAATGTGTAAAGAGGTCCTGGAAGTTTCTGAAACAAAACAGGGCCAGCCATGTCTCAGTAGAATGGATCAGAGCACATCATGAGCCACCAGGGAAAACCTCATGTATAAGGTCCCATAAAAGTGGGTTTCTTCCATTTAATGCAGTGCTCCTCATGCTTTCACAATACAGAAGAATGCAGGGAGTGTGATCTTCTAGGAGCCAGAAATGCACAGCGAGCATCTGTCTTGTTTTACATTTCAGTTTGACTTTGTGGAGCTCCTTGATGGGCGACGTCTGCTTACCCAGGAGGCGAGGAGCTTGGAAGGACCTCAGCGGCAACACAGAGGCTTTGTGCCCATGTCCAGCCATGAGACAGGATTTATCCAGTATTTGGATTCAGGAATATGGCACCTGGCCTTCTACAATGACGGGAAAGAGTCTGAGGTGGTTTCTTTCCTTACGACTGCCATTGGTAAGGACTTATGACATTACTGTGTATAATCTGTCTACCTTGGGCCATGTTCTAGCACCTTAGTCTCATTGCGCGGCATCCAACACCACATAGAGTCCTATTAACTTCCATGAAATCATTCTTGGGTTGGCAGTGGCCAGTCAACCAAGGTCTATCTTGCCTTGGGTAAAATCTGCTTGTGGCATAATTGCTGGATAATGTTAGGGCTTTCCCTGACCTCACTGCACATAGCAACAAGGGATTTTTCTTACAGCATATCAATACCACCCTCCACAAACTGGCCCAGGTTTTGCTTCTTTGGTCTATGCTCAGAACTAATGTCTGACTCAGTGGGTGCATCTATGCGAGATGCTGTGTTGCCCACTCAGTGGGTGCATCGATGTGAGATAGCAACGAGCTACGGTGATGTGTCTTGTCACTGGTGACTTATCATCCACGGGCATGAACCGTGAAGCCAATGCTACTGCGCAGTAGCTCGTTGCTACTGTGCAGTAGGATCAGAAATAACCCTTGCACTGTCAGGACTGCACAATAACGGCAGTGACTGCACAGTCATTTAGTACTTGCTGCGCAGTCAGGGCACTTGTAGACACGCCCAATAATGTTAAATTGACTGACCCCCATTTATCCCCCCCAAAATCCATTTGGTTGTGATTTGAAGAGTCTTCCCTAGAACTAGCACTTCCTTTTTTTTCTATCCACAATGATTGTTTAATGGATTTTTGTTCCTATCCTGCAAAAAACAATCTCTTTCCAGTGCTACTATTAATCCCTCTCCCCAAAGAAGCATTGACGTTGAGTCTCAGCTGTCTGCAGCAGTTACCTGAAAACTATGGGCTGTAACTTGTCTTGGCAAGTTAATTAAAAGTTTAGGTCTTATTAAAGCAGAGTCATTAAAGTTCCAGCATACAGCTTTTACCTCTAAAGTTTATTTAATATGCAAGTTGAAATGCTACCATAATAGTCTGTGTTAAAATTAAAACCAAAAACTTAAACAGCCCTTAGCTGTCAGAAGCCCATGTGTTCAAGGCTGTTCACAGTTAAGTAACACCAGAAATAATTGCACTTGAATCTGATAAATGGAAGGCTTACTCTGTGGAATGCAGATTTATTTTTCACTTGGTTTGCTTCAGCAAAAATGCAATCAAACCAAATGTTACCTTTCCACGGCACCTTCCATCCAGAGGAATCACATGTGCTTATGTACAGTGGGCTCCACTTAAAAAAAAATTCTGTTCCAGAAGATCTGACCAGTTTGGGAGAGATTTCCCTGCAGATAGAGTTGATAATAGCTCTCCCAGTGGAGGATGTTTTTTATAGAGCATTCACTCCATTATCCAAACCGAGTGCACAGTACGGGCTAGGTCCAGGTTTTCTTCCTTGCATCTTTATCCTCGCATTGAAAACAAGCAGGACATATTCCTAGCACACCCTTGGACATTGAGCAAGGGGGCTGGGTAAGACCTTCAACTTCCCATAACACTAACACAGTCTGGTCTCCAGTGTTTAAGCTGACACCTGCTTACATTTGGGTTGATCACAGCACGTGACGCCAGCAGTGAGACTGGTTTAGACCAGCGTGGCCCGAGTTGCTCACCCTGGGAGCCACATCCGATCCTCCACTGAAGTTCAAGAGCGGGATGGGGGAAGTGCTGAGCAACCCAGAATGGAGGTGACCTCCCCGCAAGTCATTTCAGCTTTCTCCACAAGAAGCGCACCCTGGGATAAGCAATGAGGCTGCAGCCCTGGCAGCCCGGTGCCTGAGCCGGCAGTCCCGGAGGGAGAGAAGGAGGGAGGAGGATGGGCTCAGGGCACACTCCCTGCAGGGAAAGTCGAGCAGCAGAAGGTGCCAGGCTCCTCTGCCTCCCCTCCGCCCCCAGCCACCTTGGAGAGAAGTGGGCAAGGCTTTGGCCAATTTCCAGAGAGCCGAAAGTACCGTGCCAGCGAGCTATGGTTTGGCCACCACTGGTTTAAACTATTTGTAACATGCTACCTGGTTCCCCCAATCATGTTATTCTGACTTTTTGCTGACTCAGAGGCTCAAGACCCTCTTTGCACACCCAGCTTAGCTCTTCATCCCCCATCCATGGTAGGTAGTAATAAGACGGTAACACCATGCATATAGGAATCATTTCAGCCACCTGTGGCCACATAACACAAAAATGCCGTGTGCAGTTTAAGCTACAAGTGACCCATTTTAGAACAGGGAGACTATGTCCCAGTTAAGATGAGAGTCTGATTTTTAGATAAAGACGACATGACTACCTGACTGGCATTTGTGCAGAATACTCCAGCAAACAGCCCTACCCTTATAAAGAACTGCTGAAAAATGGACTGAGTGTAAATGGTCAGCAGTTTTCTTCAACTAGATCTTTTGTTCTGGCTTTTACAAAGATCTGCAGGGAGGTTTCTCTGAAACACAGATGAAAGCAGAGCCTCAAAGCCTTTCTGGTGTATTCATGAGGTCTGACAAGACATGATTGCTGTATTTTAAGTCCGTAAATACCGTAGTAATTTGTGGTGTAATTTCAGTTGACATGGTCGTAAAGCGGATATAGCAACCTGACATAAGCCAAGTTTATAAATCGGGATAAATTGAAATGCTATGCAAATGTATTCAGTTATGTATAGGGAGGGTTAGAGATCTGTGCGTGTGTATAGGAGAAATTCTGCATGGTGTGGAGCTGTCCCGGGTCAGCTTTCATTCAGTTTTATTTTTGTGGCAGGGATACATGAAAACATCTCTCCTTGTTCTTATAGAAGTCTAATGAAAGACTAAATGCAGTGAAAGTGCTTTTGAAACGTTCAAGAATGACCAAGAAAGACAAAGGGCCTAAGTGCCAGGACATTTATGTAGGAACTAAGCACTAACACTGATTCACTTCTAGCTTATACAAGACATGTCATCTCCCTGCATATCTACTATATAGAATTAGGATTATACTTATCCACCTGGCACACAGAGGGACTGTGAGGATGAGCTGAGTGATGATGAAAAGCAGTGTATCAATGCTAATTTTTCATAAAAATAGAGAACAGTTAATAGGATGCACAGATGGTAAGATTCTGCAATCGCTGCATGGGCCTGAGTAAGGTCTGCAGCATTTCTTCCAGGGGCAAGAATTTGGGAGGGAAAGAAGCAGAGCAATGCCTATCCCTTTACTTTCATATCAGTAACATCAGTAAGTGCAGGTCATGGGCTGTGTGTTACAACACTGACTGTAATTATCGTGCAGTACTTGTCTGGACTGATCATCACCTCCGTGATTCTTCTGGAAACTGGACCAAAAATAGAAGCAATTTGTCTTTCCAGTTTGATACTGTGTTTGAGTTCATAAATCCCTGAGGCTCTCCCTAATAGTGTTCTGGAATCCTGCACAGCTTTGAAAGAAATCCACGTGCTCAGTAATACTCTCGTTTACACTGATAACATATTAACCAGTTTCCTTTAAGGAGGCGGATTCACCAGATGTAAAAACATCCCACCTGAATAGACTGGAGTTTGTCCGAACCTGTTCCTGCACATGGGCCCTGGCTTTGCTTGTAAGCCTAGAGAGAATGAAGCATTAGACGTCCCATCGAAGTTCATGTTGCTGCATAATAATGGCAATTTTGGGGATGGAGAAAAAGACTATTGTGAAATAGTTGGGAGCATCTAATCAATTTTTCTCATCCCATACCTTGTAAGACATAACAAAGAAAAGGAGAACCAAGGTCTCTCAATAATAAATTAACCTTCTTGTAAATGACATTGGCGGCACTTTCTGAAATTTCTAATAGAAAAGCTTCTCTAAGAAGCGCCTTGTGGATTCACCTCTGCCTGATAGTGGTGATTTACTCAGAGCAATCTGGTATAGGCGTAACAAAATAGAAGGCTGAGCAAGAGCTGGAGTCAGCACATCTGAGAGAGACGGTGGCCAAAAACCTGTTCGGTGGAAGCAAGAAACATCCGCGAGCCTGAAAACAATCTGTGGAGTCGGAGAGGAAGCCTTGCAGCAGCAGCTGCTGCTGACTTACAGCAGGCTGGGGCCAGGGAGAAAGCAAAAGGAAAGAGGCTTCAGCTATCTGAAAAAATTGGTGGTCTGTTTACTAGGGTGTCACTACTCCAGCAAACAACAGGAGGGACATGTACCATTAATTATGTTTTATCTAGCTTTTTGCTTCTGCAGAAGACCTAGTCTATGATTAAGAAAAGCCCTGTTGTCTCTGCACTATGCATCAAGAAAGCCACCAGCAAGTCCTTTCCTCCATCGAACTACAAAGCGAAGCTGGTGCTGGTGTTGGGAGAGCGCTGCAAGCCTATGCAGCGCTTTACGATGCCCGTCAAAAGACAGACCCTCCTGCTGCGGTACCCTGGTGTATAACCCTGGACAATGGCTCAAATGCAGTGTGGAGATCAGGATAACAAACAGTCCTGGTTTGGAGGGGGACGAGAGAGGGTGCTGTGACCCTGTCGGAAAAGGTCTCTGCAGATTTCAGGGTTTCGCCTGTTCCTAGGGGAGTTTAAAGAGAATGGAAATCCCTCTCGCTTTCTTTCACCACTCTCAGCATCCACATTATGTCAGTTTTGAATCCCAAGGCCGAATTTGTATAAGTGTGATCCACTTACACAAATTTAGAGTCCATTAGAGCTACTTATGCCCACTCGACTGCTGTCTGGAGAGTCTAAATTGACCTGATGCACATGCCAAGTGGCCAGGAGAAGGTACACACTAAAACAGAGTGGCATCTGTTTTCATTCATCCCTTTGCTCAGCTCTTCAGTGTCTAAATTACAATCCTAAGGCTCCATTATGCATAGGTGGAGTGGATGTAAGCAGGTCTCTGTGAATCTAATTGAACAGAGGGAAATTTAACTGGCAACATCCTTATCTGTCCTTTCTGAATCTGATATTTAGGCTGTATCACTGTTACAGGCTGTTAAGCACGTGATTGAGTTTTTGCATGTAAGGATGTTCACGGGGCTTCATTTAGTTCCTGCCCCTGGGAAGAGCCAGTTTTTAAGAAAAGCTGTTTTCCCCTTTCATCGATTCAAAGATTTTTAGGGGCCTCGCAGATCATCGGGTCCAGCCCCCCCGCTTTAGGCAGGAAGACAGCTGGCATCAAGTGACCCCAGCGAGGTGGCTGTCCAGTCTCCTCTTTGATTTTTGTTTCCCCTGGGTCCTGAGCAAAACCCCGGAGAATGTCTATCTTGCAGGACCTGTGTCTGGGCAGTTAACTAAAAACCTACCATTTCTTCAACTTGGAGACATGTCCATCTGTGCAGTCTGTACAGAAAAAGATTTTGAAAGGAAAAAAAGCGGCTATGGTAGAGACTCCGAACTTTGCTTTTGCTGAGCTATTGATTCCTCCCTCCTGCTAAATAATAGCAGAGCTTTGCATGCACTGCAAATGGTTTTTGCCTTTAGCCCTCCATGTCCCATTGCATGCCCTTGCCTGACAGCCACTTCGTCAGATGGTCAATGCCTTTTTTGCTTACCCCCAAGCCATTCTCCCCACTTCTCCTTGCCTGTTTCTGATGCTTCATATTCCTACGGTTTGGCTTCAGACAGCTCTTCTGCAGCTTCCCCACAGAGTTTTAAAGCCTTGTTAGATTGTACTTAGAGTAGGTATAATAGCTCCATTCAGTTAAAAGACAAAAAAAAAATCCCTTTATGTTTTCAGGCTGCTCCGCAATCTTCCTCTGTTATCAAATCACAGGAATATGCCTCCCGGCTTCCCCCATCACACATACTACTTACACTCACCCAGCAGTCTCTGTTTGTCTTTGCACATATTCAGAGACCCATCTGTTGAATTCCATGTTTTCCCCTCCCCAAAAATTGTAGCGTTCATGAAAGATGTTGGATTGACACTTCCGCAAACCAGAATCTCATTGTTAGCCATACACCGAATTGTGCTAAGGCAGCAGTATTATGAGGTACCCTGTACTACCACCACCCTGCAGGGGCTATGAGAGAAAATGGGCAAAATGTTCAGAAGCATCCAAGTCACATTTTCCCATTGAAAGTCCAAAAAATGGAGCTTGCCTGGAAGCAGGGAGACCTATGCCATGGTCTCTGCTCTATTGACTGTTTCAATATTTTATCTCAGACAGTGGTTGAATAAGCTAGTAGTCTTTGGAGTAGGGCCTGAAGCCTGGGTCTTTCCACTTTTAGCTGAAGTCCAGGAGACTAGGGCGTCATTCCTTTTCTCTCCACCCCCTCTCCCCCCAGCTGAGTGCCCTGGGTATTAGGCAAAAGAGTCTTGTTCCTTCCCTCTGCTCCCATCCCCAGCCCAGTTCATGCTGAGCAGAGCAATGGCAGCAAGAGGAAGTCAGAATGGCCCCCTTGGTACACCAGAGTGGCCTGTATACTGGTGGTTAGGACACACACAGGGTCAACAGACACAATTTTGAGTGGAGCCCAATCTAATCTGACCCCATTGGCATACTGACAGCCCACTTCAGGCCATACAGGCAGGGAAACAGGTCATTTGCGCATCAGGATGAGGCATAGCCATAAGTGAGACGCCAAGGTGCTCTGCAGCATCACAGCTCTTGTGGTTGCGCTCATGCTCCGAAACCAATTCTTAGGCACCTGAGGAACTTAAAACCTTAAGAGCCTCCAGATGCCCCCAGGACTAAGCAGCAGCTGAGTGCCTAAAACTGAGGTAAGGGTGGGACTAAACTATCCAAGTCTCTTTGCAGATAAGCTGTTGGCCATTTCTACCTAGGCTGGCCAAGAACCTTAAGACCAGAAGCTGCCCGATCCCTGGCCCACTCCCTCTCAGCCATTGCTCCCTAAAGAAAACTATTTTTCTGGGCATGGCATCCTGTATCTTAATAATGCTACTTTTGCTTTCAGTAGCAGTGGCTTCATTTCAAAAGATTCACTGTCTCGGTTTTCTATCTGCTCCTTAGCCAAAACTAATCTAAATTTCTCACATGGGCAGGATGCAGCTTGAAGCCTGGCAAGTACAGGTTTCCCCACAGTGTTTCAGCACCTGTGATTACCTCTGGCTGGTCAGAGGCAGCTGTGGCAACAAAAAAATGAACAGGTAGATCCTAAAACAACCTTTAGGTGGGAGTTTGAGTCTGGCAGTGGAGGAGAGTAGTGCTCATATTTCAGGCTGGTTTGTGCTTCTCTAGTACAAAGCCACAGTGTCCTTCTTGCATGCACCTTCATTAGAGCAGTCCATCAGTCTAGGGACTTATATGGTCCTTGCCATGGCAGTATTTGAGTGTCTTCTGTGTATTTACCAGTGTTACTGTAAGTGCCTAAATCCCTTCACTTTTGCCTCTCTCTGGCAGGTTGCTGAACATTTTCATTTCCACTGGCATGAGCCGAGGGCAGTCAGCCTCTCCCCAGTGTCAGAAGCTCTCTGTTTAGCTGTCCCTTGTATAATTTGCCACTGAAGTAGTACTTTGCATTTTTAACTCCTTTCCCATTTGGCTCGTGTCATTGCCAGGCAAACAACAAAGGAAGCAGATCCCAGACTGGTTCCATATTATCTCCGCTGGAGCAGTTGTCTGACATGTGCTGCGTTGTTGCTGTGCCGTGCAGACTGAGGTGCCGCTGGCTGCACTCTTGTCTAACACCTGTTCCTACGGCACATCATTTTGTCTGTTAAATGGTCCTTTCTACCTGCTTACAGCTGAGGCCTGGGGTGCCTCCAAAAACATGAAGTCACAGCAGTCACTCCACATCTCGGTGTTATTTAGAGTGACCTTTTTCCTCCTCACAAGTGTTCAGAGTAATTCTTGTGTAACAGCACTGCCTTCCAAGGCCTGGTGGGTATTTACAGGCTTGAGAACCGAAAACTTAAGGCCTCTCTAATAAAGGGGAAATCCAGGACACATCTCAAGGATAACTCAATAGTCAGAAGCCAGTAAAGGTCAGACGCTTGGCACTAACAACTTCCACCGCCGCTGTTTTCACATAGGCTGTATCTTTGTATTGATTCTATGAGCGGAAAGGCTACACTGTAAAATAACTACCTTTATGCAGTAGGGGTTCCTACCTGTAGATTAGATGTAAACCACGGATGGAATCAGAAACTCAGCCTTATTAGAAACATTTTTTTTTCCCATGAACTCCTCTTCAGAGCAGGCCTGGCAGTTTCAGATGAAAAGCTGGGCTTGGAAATGGGCAGATCCAGGATTCCCCAAAGTGTGGTGCAGGAGCACCAACCCGCATTGCAGAGGTGGATGCACTCCTTGCTCCCAGCCTCCTCCACTGCCACCGATATGGGCAGACTGCCCTCAGGAGCCTCCAGGGGCTTTCTGAAGGTGAAATATCCCCTCTCCTACCCTTCCCCTCACCCTGCCCTGCCTACCCCTGTTGCTTTCCCCACTGCTCTGGGAGCAGGGGAAGCACCAGAGCCAATCCTGTCCACCCCAGGCAGGCTCTGTGGGGGCTGTGGTCATTCACAGCAGGGCAGAAGAGTAGTTCCCCACTCTTGCCCCATCCCTTGGGAGCAGGCATGATGAAGAGGATCCTTCCAACCACATTACCGCTGTCCCTGTCCCCAGCTGAGCCCAGCCTATATGCAGCCCAGCTGGGGAAAGAAAAAGGGAGGGAGATTTTCACCTCCTGCAAGGGCTTAAAAAAATCCCCAGAGGTTCCCATCGTATGGTCCAATCCAAAAGGGGGTGCAGCCGTGCCACAGGACCTCCTCTGGACCCACCCCTGCTTGAAAGACACACGCACGCACACACACGCTAATGGAAAAGGAACTCTGGGCTGTATTTTTAAAGCTATTTAGGTGCCTAACCTCCACTGATTTCAAGAAGTATTAGGTGCCAAAACCCCTCTAAAATGCCAGATCTCCATTTTTTTTATTTCTGCGTGGAAGAGAAGAAGGGAGGGAGAGGTGGGGAGGTGGAAATCAGGTATGTCATTTTGAAAAGCTGTACCTACATATGTACTAACATGGGCGGGTAGCCTTGAACTTGCTTGTCACTGTGCTGTTTGCAGCCAGAGGAGTTTTCTTGATCTGACAGAATTTGTACAAAAGGTTTATTGATTGGGGTAATTACTTTAGCTTTAGGGTCAAGAAAAGGTTTACTTAATTCTAAAGTTACTGACTTTTCTTTTTGAGTGAAGTTTCTCAGAGCAGCAGAATTCTGCCTAATGACAAGACTTCTAGTGTTATCCGAGGGGTTTGGGAGAAATTTGTGAACGAGGACATATGGTTCTAGTTTTTGCACATTTGTATATAGCTCTCTATACATCCCAGACTGGAGGCTAATGTAAGCACAGCTTGTTTTATTCCTGTATCATGTTACTGAGCCCCCCTGACTTTTATTTCGATGAATGCTGGAGTGCTAAAACGCAAAGAAATGGGAGTGCTGAGAGCAGCTTGTGGATTTTGGCAAACAGAAGGAAAAGCCCTTTTTGTACTAGAACAATAGACTTCTTAGGGCTTAATTTTCAAATGTTTGAGCTCAAGTGGTACCCATAAAATATGTGCTTGTAGGTAATAGGACACATCCATAGGGTAGAAGCTATGAAGAGGCAGCTTCTAACAGTTACCAGGAATATCTCCCGTACTTCATAGAGAACAGCATGAGTAGTCTCACCTATCGCTATGTAGCAATTATTGGCACAAGTTGATTGTCTTACGAGTGTCAGTATATGCCTACTTCTACCCATTAAGACTTAGCTGAAGGTAAATACAACAAGCTGTATGAAATGCAGGTAGACTGTATGGATGAGTAAACCAAGGCACTGAGAGATTACATTATTTTCCTAGGTCACACAGCAAGTTGACTGAAGAGTAAAAAACAGAACTTGCACCCTCTGGGTCTTGCCTACCCCTGCTCTAAAACCAGCCCATTGAACGTGGGCCATTCTGACTAATGCATTCCTATCTTATTAGCTGCAAAGTATGTGTTTCAGTGTTTTTGTAAAATGAAATGAATGTACTTTTAATGTACCTATAATGATAGCACTGCTCTATTTAATGATGTTTGTTTGACTGAACAGACCACATATGAGGTCTGTGTGTATATATGCGTGTGTACATGCACATGCTTTTTTCCTCTCAAATATATACAACAACTTTCAACGTCATTTAAAATGAAACTCAAAGCTGGCTTGAGCCTTGCCTCAAGCTACAAGAGCCAAAATTGTAACGTACTGAACGTGAAGTAACTTCTCTCTTGCTAGTACAACTTGAGAAGTTGAACCCTGCAGGCTGAATAATTGTTGTTTCCTGCATTAGTTTGTAGCAATTTATAGGAGTGGGAAGGTACAAAAAAATCTTTAGTAGATTTAGGCTTGGAGTCCCTTGGGCACATTGGGGATATGAGAGTTTCATTTACTGGTGCAAAAATTCAGGTTAAAAAAATATCCCAGTTGCAAAAAAGAATTAAAAGGAATGAGAAAAGAAAGGAAACATTCCCAAGGTGCTTGTCTAGAGCACCAAAAACACTGTCATATATTTGTTATGGAAACTGGTGTGGTACCCTAACTGTACCTGGAGGCTTGAGTTTAAATACTCCCTCTCATCTCAGAAGTGTGGGAAATGTATTAAGCTAAGGAGGCTTCAGTACCTGAGGAGCTAAACATCTGTTGAAAGTTCTTCCCCGTTAGCTCATGACGTGCATGATAAATGAGGTGCGCGAGTGCGCCAGAGAGAGAGAGATCGGAGATTTTGAGCTGGCCAACCTGCACTTCCTTAAGAAACTGTAATTTTCTGGTCCTTTTCTCTCTTCCTTCAGTATTCATGCCTCTCCAAAGTTGGAGCAGAAACTCTTTTCCCCATTTGGACAACAGCGGCACATTGGTGGGATTGACAGAAGCGTTAGAGACAGAAGCCGTTCTAGCTCCTGTCCCTGGAAGCTAATGGAAGTCAGAGCAGAATTAGTACGGACTTCGATAGGAGGATAGTTAGACT
Organism: Crocodylus porosus; assembly: GCF_001723895.1. Lineage (NCBI taxonomy): Eukaryota > Metazoa > Chordata > Crocodylia > Crocodylidae > Crocodylus > Crocodylus porosus. The sequence goes on from NW_017728906.1 coordinate 196,205,580, forward strand.
GGAAACAAGTGCTTTTGCAGTCCATCCGTTATGGATCCAACCAAGCAGTGATTGCCACGTATCAGGCATGCACTGGCAAAGTGTCTCTTAAAAGGGCATGCAAAAATCTAGAACTCTGGGTTCAGAAATCATACCTTTTATTAGACAAACTAGGACAGCGCAAAAAAAAATAAAATCTCTTTTTCTGTAAGCTTTCAGGCTCAACCGCCCTTCATCAAGCTCTGAGAAAATTAAAGAGGGTACACAGTCCCCATAGGTAGGAAATAAATGTCATTTTTGCACAGAGGGAGCTGGAGATGGAAAATCTGTCCCTCTGGGTCCATTAGAGTGTCTCTGTGAGTTGTTCTGAGTAGCTCTTTGTTGCCTAGATCAGGTAAGAGTCCTTCCTTGGAGGGGTCAGATGGCAAGCAGAGAGGTTTAAAAATCTTTCATGCTGTTCTGCAATAAAGTTTAAAATCCAAAATCAGCTAAAAATCGTCATCTTCCATGTTTCAGGGATGTATTTGGTAGCTGTATTGGTCTGAGACAAAAAGAAATGCAAAAATCTAGACCTCTTGGTTCAGAGATGAGACCTTTTCTTGGTTATCTTAAAAGGGCAGGAAGAGAGAGTTGAACCAACAAGATTAGGATTCTCCCACAGGAAAACCTTCCCCTGTTTCTAAAACCAAACTCAGACCATGCCTCTTTTTGGGCTTCTGAAAAGACCAGGTGTCCCTACCCCCCATCCCCAGTGTCTGGCTAGGGATGGAACCAGAGGATACAAATGAAAGGCCGCCTTTGCAGTATTTCCAAATGGGCTTGGGATCAGATACAGCACTGTGAGCAAGCTAGGTTCCTGTTGTGATAAGGTGCTTGGATGGATATTTCAAGCTGGGGCTAGAAGCAGAAGAACTGAAATCGCACAGGAAAGTGTGTTCTTACACGATGCGCTGTCAAACCTCGCACACTCAGCAGGTCTAGCAAGTTTGGATAAGCGGCTCAAGGTTTTTGGATGTTTTTCCAACCTGATCCCAAGCTTCAGACGTTTTGTGCTTCACCGTCGTTGGTGTGAAACGATCCAGAAAGCACAGTCAGTGCTGCATTGAGCAGGAATGTGTTGCCAGTGAGCTGATGGAAATGGGGTGTCTGTAGCACTGAAAGGGGAAGAACATGGTGAAATTGGCTGGTGCGATTACTATGCTCCACACAGACTTTCTGGGGAAGTTATTTAAAGGACTGTCTGCTCAGTGCCCTTTTCTGAATTTAGCATCTTGATACCTGTATGTGAAGGTTAGAGCTCCAGTGGGATTTGAGAGTAGAAAGGGGTTATACACAGGCATCTTTAATTAAATCAGACCTCCTAGCCTCCACAAAAAAAATCAAACTCTGGCAAACCATCAAGTGGCATTAGCAGTATCAGCATCAAACTAAGCGCCCTCCAGAAGAGGAAACTGTGAAAGAGCACTCAGAAATAATGACTGGGTTTCCATGAGGCTGTCAAGACATTCACATCGCCAGCTGCCAGGTGTGGATCACTTGAACTAGAAGTGCAAAAGCCTTATAAAACCCAGCTGAAGCGAAAAAATCGCAGTCTTGGCAGATGCAGATGTACCAGAGGAAGGAACCATTCTCCTGCGTGTCAGCTAGAGAAGGAAAGGGAGAAACGAGAGTGCTGCGTCCAGCACTTCTGCATTCGCTTTCCAGGAGGGTCTTTGCTCTGCCCATCACGTCCAGTTTGTCACTTCAGTGTTATCTGGAACCTGTTTTATCTCCTCTTCCCATTGTTATTCGGCAGTAGCGTTGTTCTTATAGCTATGGGAGCAGCTGCCAGTGTGCTAGCTTTATCATGCTTCCTGCCTTGTTGAGGGCATTTCTGTTAAATAGTACGGTTCCTTTAAAAGAAAAGAAAAAACATGCTCCATATCTGTCAGCAGTTATACTTACGGAAGGTCAGAGCTTCCTTCCCCACTTTGCTACCTAAAGGTCACTTATAGGAACTGTTAAGCAGGGTCAGCCATGATAAGTATTATTACCATGGCGGAGAGCCACTATTTGCAGCAAGCTTGTTGGTGAGAGTTGTGTCCTGGGCACGTACCAGGCCTAGTACAAGGGTAAAGAAGAGGTCCATTGCTGGGACTGCGAGGGTCCATTGCTATGGCACAGAAGTGCTTGAACATGAAATAACCTGGCACCTTCTGCCCTTTGAATCGCCCTTATCTGGAAGGAAGTACTGGAGATCCCTTGTGTGTAAGTGCATGCGTGGCATGGGGACGATCTTCTGCTTTGTGCATAGTCCCTTTGCAGTGATGTCACAGGTATAACAGGACTCAAGGGCACCCATAAATCGGACTCCCTGCTCCTCATGCAGTCCTTTATGACACTGCGGAGCGGGCACAAAATGCTCCCAGATCAGAAAGGACAAGTGAGGCCCTCACTTCAGGCAGGTGGAAGCAACCAGGCACAGTGCAAGCTGCAGGAGCCTAATGGCTTTGCTACCCAGGCTCGATGTAATGAACTTACCTAACCTGCAAATGTTCCCTGGGCCCCTGCACAACTGGGTTTTTGTGTTTGCTTTTGTGTCTTGCAACGAAAACATCCGTGCTATCCAAGAGCAACAGAATAGATGGGGTCAAGCTTACAAGCCGTTTTGGAGTGGACAAAGGGACACAGCAGAGTGGAGTTTTCCAGCAAATGCTGAAGTCTGGCCAGGTTTTGTACAAAGGCTCGGTCTGACCCAGGCGTCATGGGGTGCTGCTGGCAGCCTTCTTACGTTGCTGTGGACACTGCCTCATGGGTGAGCTGGCCCAAACAAGTGGTTCGCCTAACAACTTTAAAGGTGAATGCGTTAGCTGGGTAATAACACAGCCTGCTGGAAATATTAAAGCAAGAGGCTTGGAGCCCGCTTATCTGGAGAGGCAACATGGGGCTTGTCTGCAGTGAAGCATGAGGTTGAGCATGGCCACTTGATGCGCTCCAGACCCAGCTGCTCACCCATGAGGCTGCTCTGGGCTCATCCTCGGTGCCCACTCTACCAAATACAGAGGATTTGGGAATAGGTATTGGGGCAGCCTCCTAGGAGAGCTTTGAGCTGTGGAGCACATCAGCAAACTTGGGTGGGCAGGGGGTGGTCAGTCCCAGGCTCCCTCAGACCCACCACTGGCCAAGCCCATGGGCTTCTTGCTAATGCAAAGGACAAGGAGCCGGATTCCTAGGGCCTGTTCTTTGCTGTGGCAGTGACCTTGAGCTATTCTTTAGCCTTTCTGTGCTTTAAGTTACCTGTCTGTGAACTCTTTCTCACTGTACTTTCCTTATACGAGTTGGCATAAGGATTGCTTCAGTAAGTTGTACTTAGTGTTCATCAGATGAGAAGTGCTGACCCAGTGCAAAGTAGTAGCTGTTATACTGAATGGTCCCGGGTATGCATGCTGGCAAAAGCATTTGCCATACTCTGATGGTAAAAACGCAGTGTGCTAAGTGGCATTTAATCAGTTCTTAGAAAAGAGCCCTGCTGCATAGTATCTCCCAGGAAAGGTACTAGCCTTTGGTTGCCAGTTAGCTAACTATTTTTCTTCACCACCAGACAGCTTCCTCTAAATGCCTTGGGAATGACAATGTTTGGTGGCTACTGCCAGCTATAACATATTTAGTTGTTAACATATAATTGCATTACTGCAGCTTCTAATAGAAAATGGTGTTGGGTAGACATCTGCGTTGGCCTCTGGCCCAAAGATATAGAGTCAAACTATTAAGTTGGAAGTTACATAGTAAATAAATAAGAAAGAAATACATTTAAAGTGGCTATCGTGCTGCCCAGTGAACATGGTAATTATCTGAAAGAAAAATCTATCAAGGGTCTCTTTAAAATATCCACTATATTTTGTCCAAATGAAGGTAATTCACACAGGCAACTGTAGGCCAGCTTGACATCTTTATAGAGCTCACCACAGTACAGTTGGGCCTTGCAGAGCATTTTGTCAGCAGTGTAAGAATCCAGTGACCAGATCACCAGCTGGGGGCCCAACCAGCCTCAGTTTAGCTCCTACCTCTGTTACTGAGCTAATCTGCAATATGGAGCAAACCATGTAACTGCTCCATGCCTCAGTTTATGCACCTATAGAATGGGAATAACACTGATAATAAGAGACCAACTGCTTTCAAGTATATTTGGATCCTTGATGATAGATCAACAAGTGTTAAATAGTATTGTCCTGAGCAGGGAGGTGATTTGTACTTTCCCCTTTCCACTGTGCAAAGATTGCAGTAGAAACACACGTGATGGGATGAAATGATTGCCAGAAGGTGTTAGGCTGAATTCCCAGTCAAGTTCACTCTTTGTGAGATCAGTCAGACTGTGAAATCATCTCTCAGGCAAAGTAGTAAAAAAACCCCAAAACCCTGGGACAGAGCTGTAGCAAGTATAAATCAGTGTAGTTAGAGAAAAGCCAGATTATAGCAGCTGAGGATCTCGCTTCTTTACCAGCTGAAATAATTAAAACAAGGCTGCACAAAATACCTGGCAGTGTGTAGTCAGGGAGAGGTTTGGCTTGTAGGAACTCTCTCACTTTTATTAATCAAAGACACTTTGGCAAATACCTCCTCTTTTCCTAAGTGGGGAGGGTTTGAATGTGGAGTGAGGGTTTGTAATGTCTCTGAGAAGTCATTTCTTGTGTTGTTTCCCAATATGAGACAATATGGAACTGCAGGGAATGAGTCTCATTATGTCATTTAGTCTTTATCTCTGAAGAGTTCTGCCTGTTTACAATGTTTATTCAGGAAATGACTTGCTTTTTGATTGCTAATTAGATTTTGAAGCTGGCTGGGTGATTCAGCACACTTCCACATTCAGGCTCCTGCAATCTCCATTAGAAGACAAGCAATCTAAATTTTGCTGGTTTGCCCCTGGCATGAGCCATTTGCTTTGTGCTGCCATTTGGTGTTGGAAAGGGGCAAGGAAGCAATATTTTCAGAGATCTCCTTGGCCACGATAGCAAAACCATATGTCAGAATTCCTTGGCTTAACCTGTGGTTGGTAATCTGGGCCCTCGCCAGCTGGTATCAGTAAAAAAATTTTGGTATGATTACAAAGACTCAAGCTAAGAGGAAAATGTGGGAGCCCAACTGAAAACAGTAAATACATATATTTAAAAATATTGATTTTTGACAGCATTTAAAACAGAGCATGGTTATCATCCTTTCCAATAGTTCTCATCATATTAGCTGTGGAATACCATGTGTGCTACTGTCAGTGCCTAGGGTCTAGGACAGACCTTGCATAAACTGGTTTGACCCAAATCAGTTAAGTCTGATACTACCTTCAACCAGGTTTATCTTCAGCCATTTTCAAACGGGTTTCTGTGCACTGAACATCTGTTCTGTTACAGACTTAAACAGTTTCTGATCGCTTAAACTGGTTTATGTGCAATGTCTGTCCCTAGCATAGAAGGTTTCAGCACCAGAAAAATCAGGGTTAAACTGGGAAGTGGAAATCAGCCATGACTCTAGCTGCTTCTGCTTTGTTTTTTAACTGCCCTCTAGCCAATATCATTGCACATTGGCATACTTAAGTGTATGTTGGGGCGGGGGGGATTCCTTTAAACACTTACTTAGTGGCACTACTTTAGACGCTTTATGGAGTTGAAGAGTTTAACTAAATGAAAGGCAGTTTAAGTGAAGCCCTTCAGCACATGTGTAAACTTGCCTGTTTCATTTCTCGTGTTTCCATGAGGTTTTGTTTTTTCCCCGCATTTCCTGAAGAGAGTCTCACTTCATCTCCCTTTTATTTTCGAGGCCACGGGTTAAAACAATGTGCTTGTGCATACATGTTGCAGACAAGCTGGGAAACTAAGTCATGCTAGCAGGCGTCCAGCTTGCGCGATGGTTGAGGATGCAATACCTCATGTGTTTCTACACTCCTCTCGGGCTGGTCTAAGGCATAAGCCTTTTGTTGCCCTATGGTCTTGTTCACACATGGCCATTCATGTGGGCACCTAATCTCCTGTGGGACTGGAATCAGAAGGTGGAGACAGGTGGAGAGTAGACTGCCCATTTCCCTCCCCTAATAGCTGTAGGTTTTGCCCAACTTACTCAAAGTATCACTGACCTCCCAACTTTTCCACATAGACCTCTAGCCGTGGGGACCGGATCTGGCTCTGTGGTGGAATCATGGGTTTTCATCTGGAGCCTGAGCTGGGCACATTTTCTTGTTAGTATATGCAGCCTCCGAAATAGCAAAACCACGCAGTTTAGTGGTACCGGCCACGGTAGGAACAAATCAGTTTTCTTCTTCTTTCCCCTGTCTTCCTCATACTAGGTTACTGCAGGGCAGCAATCCAAAAAAGCGAGCAGACATAAAATGAGACCGTGATAATAAGTATAATTCTTAGAGTCATTAGAAAAGGATCATCTCTCAGATAGCATTTTACCAAGGCAAAATGGTGTTCAGGGTTTACGCAGTGGAACGGAGTAGTCATCGTACAGTTAAAAACAACACCAGTATTCAGCGGAGTATTTGCTGTTACGAATTTTCACCTAAGCATTCAGGTTTGGTCTGGATTTGGTTGCAGTTGAAAGGTCCACATCCTTTTCCTTTGAAAACTGGATAAGGGTTTTAAAAACTGGAATAGCTAGTGAACAAAAAACACAGCGGTCCTATTCAATCCTCTGTTGTGCTGGAGTTGCACCAATAGCAGCTGAAGTAATGCAGCAGAAGCCGTTTATATTGAAGAGCATTCTGGGAGATAGCATTATATAGTGTGCACGACAAAAAAAAGCTGTAACTAACCTGTGTCAATGTGCATGTGTTTTTGTACCCTCTACCATGTGAAAGGTGTGTGTGAATACTATATATTGACTGTTCACATCTGTCACAGGGGGGCTATAAAGCTGAAATGCTATTACCGCTAATGGAGATTGCACTTCAGCTAATGTGGTGGATTGCAGAGTTAGAGGACCGGTGGCCATGGGTTCTGATTGTGCATGGTGTTTTAGATGCTAATCATCGTGGCTTCTTGTAGTGGGGTCAAAGTGTTGTTGCAGTTGCTGTGGTCTAGGCATTATGCAAGAAGCAAGGCTTCTTTGGTCATAGCTTTTATTGGATAAACTCTATAGATGTTAAAGAGGTTCTGTTTCTTGGGTCTCTTGAGCACACTTTAACAAACTACTTCTTGTCCTTGCAGTGATAGGACAGTGACAGTTCTCTCGTCCCCCCGCTTTACCTCTAGCAAGTTATGGTGTTTTTGATATTTCCGGCATCATGCCTGGTAGTTGTGTGCGAGTACCAGTCCCAAAGATTTTAAGAGCAGGGTGGACCAGAAGCTGGACTGGGGTGGCTTAGATCAGGGCTGTCCAACAGTGACATGGGCACATTGATGGGCTACATGCTGCCTGGGCAGTGCCCCCCAGAAATTCCCTTCTCCCCACCCCCCAAGCTGTACTGGTAACACGTGGCTCCCTGTGTCCCTCGGCCCCCCACATAGGCAGCATGCTGGTCATCCCTGCTGCACAGCAGTGGGAGAGATGGCTGCAAGGACCCATAGGCAACATGTTGGCCACTCATGGGCTCCAGTTGGACAGCCCTGGTTTAGACGGGGGTGATGCTGCCTTGAGCAGAGGGCTGGACTGGAAGACCTCCTTGAGGTCCCTCCCAGCCCTACTTTGATGACTCTGTTGCTGGTCTAATTGATGATATCATCAAACAAACCCAGCCACACATATAAAAGTTACAGAGGGCCTTTTCTCCCTCTGTGTTGAGTCTTTGAACATCATCAGACTTTGGCAAGAATAGGAACTTCCCATTTTCCTTACGTGTCGTAGTAACACTGATAGCCTATCAGGCTACCTAGCACGGGCTGGTCTATTCCCATTGACTTCAAAGGCAAGACACAGCATTGTCACTGAGCACAAGAAAGGCCTGCAGAATTCAGCCTATCATGGTAATCTGAGGTCTGTCTGTGGGATCCTTGTGGGTGCGTGTGCATGCGCACGTGTGTTTCGAACTGTTCAAAAGTATTTATGCACGTGAAAATTTTCTTTGGAAAAAAAGAGGGGGAAAAATCCTAACAATGATGTTTGCTTTGATACTGAAGCCAAATCCCCATCTACAGGCACCATAAACACAATTATGAAAGTTAGTTATTCATATGCTAAGTTAAATTTTTAACTGACACCAGATGAGCTGTGTAAATACATCAGTTAATAGTGCAAGGTCCTTGCCTTATGCAAACTGATCAACAGAAAAAGAGCTGGATCCTTGCTACATTACTCCTGTCTATGTTAAATCAACAGAGTGTTGGATCAGGCCCAGGAGTGGACTGGATGGAAACTGTGATTGCATTTTATATGCTGTACAGCAGATGTCTGCTTTAGCGTCAGACTCCTAACACTTCCATACACGTTACCTGTAAAATCGGCTCGGTAGCTGTTGGAAGTCTATGTGGGGGCCTAAAACACAACTGCCTGAAGCGCATTTTTATTATTTAAAACTACTTTTGCAATCGGCAGGTGATTGAATTATGCCTGATCCCTTAAAGTGGCTTTCAGTAACCCCTGTCACTCTGGGCACGGCCAATCAGAACTAGGCTTCCTTTGGGTTTACAAACTAATGCCATACGCTGCTGGTAGCTGTTTCAATTCATTCAGACCCACGGGAAGTTTATGTTTGCTGCCACAAAGCCCCAGAGAGTGCAAAGCTGCTACCCACAGGGCCCCCATTCCCAACCTGCTTCAATTAAAAAATGTGATGTTAGCGCAGCTACTATACGACTGAGTCCAATTTCGTTCCAACATGAAATTTTTTTTTGGAGGAAATCTGAAATAACAGACTAGAATAAAACCCTGGTATTTTGTCATCTTCCCAAGTCTCACAAAATGTATACCCATACACAAACTTGTGTTAAGAAAGCAACAATTTACATTCCCTCTCTCTGGGAAGTAAGGTCATGAGCTGCTTTTCTTAAATACAAGTGGAAGTGCTGCAAGCTCACGTCAAAGCAAAATAAAAGCAGTGGACGATTTTCCCTGCCTCATACCTTTTCTTACAAGATGGAAATCTAGTGTTTTGTCGAAGTTGGGGAGTTGGTGGCATTAACCCGAAACAGGGTGAAGTGTGCAGTAGTCTTCTCAGAGAAACAGAGGCAGCCCCAGCCCATAGGACTTTGAATAGTGCATGGCACAACACACTAGAAACCGTACCAGAGGAAACCGCCCCGCACTGGGGAATGATGGGCAGATCCAACAGATCTTTCCCTGAAAAAGTTAGTGTGCAAAATCTCCTTTGCAAATCAACTCTGTCCAGTTCAAACAAAGAGCCCAGATTTGAAACACTTCCAAGGGTCTCAAATGCACAAATCAGAGCTGGAGACATTGCAAAAGAGCAAGGTCTGTCAGGAGAGCTCTGGTACCTCTTATCTCCATTCAAATCACAAGCAGCAAATGCTCAGACAAATAGAGATGTGTTATCGGGGATTTTTCAAGCTCTGGGTGAAGTTTTGACTCAGGCCTTAACTGCACCTCCTTGCCAATCTTTTTTTAATTCCTGTCCATCAGTAACAAAGGGGCCAAATGAAGTCTTTCCACTCAGTGACTGCTGTGATCTAAAGTTGACCAAGGATTCATCCATGACTCTTTGGCTTCTTTCTAAGGCACTCAGGAGGTCTCCTGTACAAATGCTAGCCACAATCAAGACTGCTTCACTTCCAAGACCACAGGTATTCAGTCAATACAGCCATTAGCCCTTATGATATAGAGTGGTATTAACTCATATGGAAAAACGGTGTTTCCATGTATTTTGCCAAGCGTTGTGCCTGCCCTCGAGGGGCACTGAGGCACCACGATTCCAGCTGTAGTTGCTCATCCCATAAAAAAATAAAATAAAGCAAGTAGGTTAGGACCAGACTCTCTCCTGGGATAACTGATGCTCCTCCAAGAATCCGGCTCAAACAAATGCTTCCCTCTGCTAAGCGTCTTATATGCTTGTATGCCCTGAGTTATCACCAGTCCTGCCGCAGACCAGGGGCTCTGTCAAATACCGAGGATTTCTCCTGTCATTAAAAAAAAATGTTTCCCATCTCTTTTCTTCTAGAATCCATGGATAACTGTCCCAGTAACTGCTATGGAAATGGAGACTGCGTGTCTGGGACCTGCCATTGCTTCCTTGGCTTTCTGGGCCCTGACTGTGGCCGAGGTAAGACTTTCTAATGGATTGAACCTGTTGTTTCCTCTGGGTTAAATGGTTCGGGACATTTTGGATGCGCCCATTTGTGGCACCGTTCTTCAAAAGGAAACCTGCCCTAGGTGGGATGCTACAGTGGAGTGGGAATGGACTGGGATGGAGGGTCGGTTTATTTATTACTTGCCATGCTTCTTGCAACCTTGGTGACACAAGCCCCTGAGTGGCATGTGAGTCGACGACGGGAATAATGGCTCATCGGGAGCTTTCTCTCTGGGAGCCAGTTGAGAAAAGGTGGCTTAGAAAAGTTGTGCTATTGTTTTTCCAACAGGCCACTCTATCCGTAGATTAGTAGAACTTCATAATGATGCTTTGTCCTCTGGCATTAAAGGAGACCTCAAGGACTCTTTTCCTTGTATAAGGCTTCATGGGGCTGCACAGCTTATAGGTGATATCTAGTGACCCAGAGAGAGAGGGGGTTGAATTAATGCACCCCGCAGCACCACATGGCACTAAAAATGTGAGCCCACACATAGGCTCATCGGTGCTGGAGAGGAATATTGGCAAGTAAAAAATTCAGTTCACTGCCCAAACCAGAAAAATAGGAGGGAAATTATATCTGGTTGAATTCCAGTGGTGGGGGGAAAAATCAGGTTTTTTCTGGTAAAATAAAAATATATTTTTTTAGCATGAACATGATGTTTTCTTTGACACATATTGTTCACACTTCGTTTTAACCTTTTTGAACATTTTTTTGTTCAACTGAAGTCAGTGCTGCTCTGAATTCAAAAATCAAAATGTTTCACATCCAACATGTAAAAAGGAAAAATGTTAAGTTCCTCTTAAATGGATTTCAGCCTAATTTGTTTTTAAACTGAAATCATTTGATGGATTATACGCCAATTCTCCAAACATTTCGACCAGAGATTTTTGCCCAGTTCTGCTGCCCACATAAGAACCTCATTGCTGCTTCTCCTTGGATCAGCAGGCCATCATATCACTCTTTGTCCTCAAGGCAGTCTGGGGTCACTCCCAAAAGAGGTCGGGCTGAATCAGTCTCATGCACCGGCTGAGCTGGGGTCCCTGCGTGTGAGGCTTCTGCTCGCAGCATCCCAGCACAGTGAAGAATGGGAAGGAGGAAGAAAAGCAAGGATCATCTCTATTCTGTCTCCCCACCCACACCCTACACCCACAGTATTCTCCTCTGGGGTGATGTGGCCCACGGGAGGTACTTTTCAGGGTTCACAGCCCAGCAAGATGAAAGAGCAGTTCATTTTTCTTTCCCTGTGCTGCCTAGAGACTTAGGCAGACATCATTCTATAAATTATACTGGCTTTTTTCCTTTCCAACTTCTTCCCCTAAACCTGAAGGGCTGCATACATACCTGGAGTTTCCATGCCTTTCATCTGGCATTCTCAAAGTTTCTATCCACCGTTGAGCTTACAAGGATGGACAGCTTGGTTCCCTGGGCTGATCTGAGTCTTTCTTCTGTGGGAAAATATTGTGGCTAAAATTAGGTGGATCCCCATAATACTATCCGCATGTGTGTGAACAGATATGTGTTTTTAGTTTGAGCTTCAGCTGCTGCTGCTTTCTGACGTGTGTGTTAAGCAGAGCACCTTGCTCTGGATATGGCGTACCAGCACTTCACAACATGCATTGGCTGCCTGTGGGTTTTAAGCTGCAGTTTTTAAAGTGTTGATTTTGACCTGCAAAGCCCTCAAAAGTTAGGGACTTTCCTACCTGAGAGATCACCTCTCTAGGTGTGTGTACTATGGGTGCTGGGAAGAGCAGCAAAGGTGTTTACAGCACTGCTGGGACCAGCAAGTCAGTATTAACTGGGCAGTTCTTCTCAGCCACATAAGAAAGACCAGGCCACTGGGTTTAGACGGTTGAACCAGAAAGCTGAATGGTCCTTAGGGTTGCCTGGGACATGGGAGAGGAGCTAAAGAATTTGAGAAGTCCCTTTAGCCCTGTAATCTTGATATGCTGCAATTACCATTGCCTCCATCTTCTTGGCAGCATTTCTCAGGCAGCCCCAGAGGTGTTCTTACAAGGGGCTGATCTTGTACTGAGTCATCAACAGTCTTCTCAGGACACATGCAAATCCTTCTCAGCACCTATACACTCCTCCTAATTAAAGGGGATTATTCTTTCTCCCCACTGAAGAAATTTGTGGGCTCTGCCTTCTCTTGGTACCTTGAAAGAGCAGGGTCCATTACAGAGCACTGTACAATTTTAGATGGGCAGATAAAAAAACCTTTCACTTAGGCCAGCTGGGAATATCAATTCCAGAGGTGTGTTTCCTGTGAGCAGTGCTTCCTATCCAGGTCCTCAGACCCAGGATATGCATGTTATTGTGCACACAGGTATCTCTTTGCAAATGATGCACAAGAAAACCTTAAAGAAGGCTGAGAGGAGACCTGGTAGCAGCTGACTGCTATGTCAGGGGAGTACATTAGGGCTGGGTGTCCTGTGACCAGTGGGGTCCCCCGGGGCTCTGTCCTTGGACCCATATTGTTCAACATCTTCATTAATGATGTGGACACTGGAGTCAGGAGCGGACTGGCCAAGTTCGCCGATGACACCAAACTTTGGGGCAAAGCATCCACGCC
>NW_017728906.1:196218923-196238003 GCF_001723895.1 Crocodylus porosus
CTGCCCTTTGGGCAGGGGGCTGGACTCGATGATCTTCTGAGGTCCCTTCCAGCCCTGATGTCTATGAAATCTATGAAATCTATGAAACAGCTGTTCACCAGAGCACCCCTGGGGAAGACCAGGAGTAATGGCCACAAAACTCCTGGAAGAGCAGTTCAGGCTCAACATTAGGAAAAGCTTCTTCACAGTCAGGGTGTCCAGATCGTGGAATAAGCTCCCTCCAGAGGTGGTGCAATCACCTACCCTGGAAATCATTAAGAGGAGACTGGATGGTCACCTCTCTGGGGTCCCCTGACTCCCAGTTGTCTCTCCTGCTTGGTGCAGGAGGCTGGACCCGATGATCTTCTGAGGTCCCTTCTGGGCTTACAATCTATGAATCTATGAAATAGGCAATGGGAGTAACTTCTGGTATTGGACCAGTGTGGTCATGGTGCTTTAACACACACAAACGGGCTAGTCTATCATGAGTCATGAAAACAACACTGGAGAAGGGACAGAATCGAGACGGAGGGTTCCTTTAACAGCTATGGATATCACTCCTGACATGAACTCCAGCTCAGGGATCACTTGAAATAGGTGTGTTGTATCTAGGATACATCTAATGCAGATGGTTTCCCAAATTACACAAGATAAAGTGGCTTTTCTGAAGATATTTATAACATGCCATAGTGAGTGGCACTGCTTATACAGCTGCTCTTAGGCTGGTGTGGGGGATGTGGGCAAAAGAAATCTGGGTTGAATACCTGTCCTTGGAGATGAGTTTCAATGGAGCTAAAAAATGGAAAAATGCAGCAAAGTGACAGAGAGCGTGGAGCTGAAGTGAACAGGTTTTTAGGAAGTATTTGATGAGAGAGAGCATCTTATTTTTAATTAAATGGGGTGACAAAGGGTGGCTGCCTCTGAAGTTTCATGGTAAGGCAAAGGAAGGAGGTTTAGAATACGTGAGCAAAGACATGGACAGATTTATATATAGACAGAAGATGGGGGAAGTTAAATGAATGTTTTTTTAAAAAGCAGGAGGAAGTTTAAATTGTATTTAAGGGTGGCAGGGAGAAGCGATGCAGTGGATGCCTGTTAAAGAGGATGGGGGAAGTGAATTGAAGCTTGAAAATACTCTGACTGCAGCAGTCTGAACCCTCCTGAGCAAAGAACTTGAAGGCCATAAAACTAGAAATTACAAGAGCAAAAATGGTGAATGATTTATGCATTGCTAAGGTTTGCAGGCAGAGACAGGGTCAAGGAAAATACAAAGTCTGGCGGCAATCCAAAGATAGTGATAGGCAGATCTGAGGCTAGTGACAGTAGAGAAGAAGCAAAAAATTTCAAGGTTCTGGAGGACTCCAGTATTTCTGATCTTGGGAATAGATGAAAAGTCTGAATCTAAGCAATCATAAGATGCATCTGAGACATTGGAAAAGGCAGCATTTTAAGCCAGAAGCATTATTTCACACATTGCTTTAAGCATTTATTTGTAGAAACGTATAATATAGCCAGGAGCCGAGCAAAGCAAGGTAGAGAAATGTGAGATCGCACATAATCAGAGAGGGAACTGAAGCCCATGACAGTGGGTGTTAGCCATATCAAAATGCTGGATTTACTTAGGAATTTGTAGTGGAAGAGTATGGAAAACGCGGTAGGTCCCTCAAGCATAGGAGCCTTGAGCAGTCCCTGGTGTGATGAACAGATGGGGTATATTTATGCTCTAATGTTGTTTCTGTCCATTTGTAGCATCTTGTCCAGTCCTGTGCAGTGGGAATGGACAGTACATGAAGGGGAGGTGCCTGTGCCACAGTGGCTGGAAAGGGGCAGAGTGTGACGTTCCAACTAACCAGTGCATAGATGTCTCCTGCAATAACCATGGCACGTGCATCATGGGGACCTGTATCTGCAACCCAGGATATAAAGGCGAGAGCTGTGAAGAAGGTATTTCCAAGATGCATTCAATTAGCCTTTTGCTTTGATTGTGGTTGTCTAATTATGTATACCGAGGCAGCGCTGAATAGTACTAGCACTTAGACACCACAGTAAAGGTACCTTAGAAATACGGTGGATGGCTGGAACGTGAAAATGATATGTTGTAATAACTTGTAATTATCTATCATATGTGTGCAATAATTGGGTGAAAAGCCATCAAATGATTCATATAGACAGATCTGGTTGAAGGGTCAGAACATCTAATCATATGTTCAAATCTTCTTATTAAAGCATCATTTCCATTTACACATCTCAATGTATAATTACTTTTACAATTTTTTTTTGTTTTTTCCCTTGGAGCAGATGCTATGCCAAGCGATTACAATTGCTTACATATACAAAATGGTAGAATGTGTGAAAAAGGACCCACTTGCTTTTCAAGTCTAAAGTGTAGACACATACAGGACTTGAATTAAATTCAGCTTCAGAATGAGATACCATATTAAGGAATCTGTCATAGATTTCTTCAAATTCCTGTTACCCCTAGAGTATTTTTCATGTCATTTATTTTTGTGGCTTACAATGATGATGCCAATAAAGCCCTTATCTTTAGGGTGTTACCATGTCTACATCATAAGACACAGCGAGATAAGCCTGTCTGATCTCCAGTGTGTCACTACTATTGAATGTGATTGTTCTCAACAAAAAAGTGGGTAGTTGTTGCCATATTTGCAAATTACCTCTCAATCAACCACTTACAAGAATATCTCCTAAAAAGCCTGTTTTTGATTGGTATTGAGGACCAATCTTTCCTGTTATGACTTTGCTTGAAATAGCAAGTATTTGGCACTTCAGAAAGCGCTGTTCAATAGAAAATTCCAAAAAACAGTGCATTCTCAGTTTCATTAATCTTGCCACAAATGCCTATATGAAAGCTGTGCAGCGCCTGCTTTGTTTGTCACCTCTGCATAGGAGTGGAGTTGACTTCGATTTATGGTCAGTTGGAAGGCAGGACAAATTTGCACCTTACAGGCTAACTAACTTATAGATAGATAGATAGGTAATACATATAGCATAAGCTTTTGGGAGCTGAAGCTCATTTCATCAGAAGCTATGAAAGCTCAGTTGTCAGCATGAGGATGACACGAAGAATTTTCTCACGGTTATGTGCAGTGGCAATAAGAATACCCTGAACTGGATTCAGATGTCCATGTGAGATACGACTTCTTCATTGTATACAGTACATCCAGGATTGAGTATCTGATGTTGGAATTTGTACATAGGTGGTTGGAGTTCGACACGATGAGTAAATGCTGAAAGTCCATCCTGTGAGAAAACTAACCCCAGCTAAAGAATGGGAAAGGCTTGAAAGATTTCTGTTATTGAAAAGAGTCACAATGTGGGCCCCTGTAACTCTTATGTATTAGAACATTTCTTTTATGTTTATTCAAAAATAGCAACATGGAAACTATTTAACACAGAGCCAGATTCTGCCCTCAGCTAGACTTGTGTGGGACCGTGTTGATGTCCGCAATGTCTAATGTATGCAACGCAGAGCATGATTTGGCCTTTTCCTAGTCTGAACTTCCTTTCACTGACCACATTTGATACAACAGAACAAACCCACTTCAGTTGTTTTATATTAACACTGTGGCAAGGACAGTATCACAGTCCCATTAGGTGAAAACTTGCAAAAGGAGTGAAGAACAAAGAGAATATGAGTTTCTTGTGAGCTGTTTGGGGATGGAGGAAGGGGGGTTCCTAGCATACATTTGTTTTTCATATGCAAGGCATAATTTGCATGAAACCGTGAGCAGGGAAAAATCAACCTAGAACTTATGCTGTGTTGGAAATATGCAGGATATGTTTTTAAAACCAGTAAAAAAGTTGATTTATATTATTTTTAAAATTGTGTTTACTTTTTAATTTCTCTTCTAAGGACCATCTGGTATTGATTCCTTTTTTATTATTTCTCAGTTCCTATAGTGTAGCTTCAGTGCTTATTCCCTGTTTATAATGGATTTTCATTCTAGTGTTTCTTTTTTCTTCCCCCCACCCTCCAGCATAGACGTTCCAGCAATGTTTATAAAACATCAGCTAACAATCCTATGTGGTTTTACTTTTCTCTTTTCTAAAGTTTATTGCCCTGTATTTTATAAGGTGCAGACTGAGCCAGCAGGACATTAAAAGGAGGGGAGCAAATTTAAGCAATGAAAGATTAGAAGTTACTCTTTGGGTACTGAATAAGTCTAATAACTTGTATGACCAATGAGGCATAAAGCATATTGGGGAAAGTATAGTAGCTACAATAGCATTGCTAGCTGCACGATTTATCTCACTAGCACAGGTTCTATAAAAGGTTTCAACTATAAATGGGGCACTTTCTAAAACAGGAATTAGACCATTTGGGACATTTTCCAAGCAGCAAAGCAAATCTATGCAAAACTCTTTTTTTTTTTTTAAATAAACTAGACCTTGTCGCCTCGTTCCTCGTTCCCATTTCACCCCAAGCTGGGCAGCTGAGGTTCTCAAGCAGAACTCTTCAAAATATATCGTTGTCTTTGAAAACCACCAAAGCAATTGCCAAAGAAGAAAGCAAAAGCCCCTAATCCTGTCCCAGGGTCCCCGCCACGCCAAAGAACGTCTAAAGATATGCGGCTAGTGAGGGCAAGATTAAAGTAGCCATTGTGCGTGACATCTTTTGAAAGGGCTCGTTTCAACATGAAAAATGGCCTTGGGATTATGATAAATGTGGTGCTCTGACACACGCATTCCCCTTCTGTAATCTTCTGTGTTAGCGCTGAGGTAGCAGAGCGCCTGCCTCCTCTGATGGAGCCCCCTTTAAAACTCACCTTTTTTCCCCAATCGACTTTCAGAGGGGGATGATTAATTGCCTGGAGGTAACCTTTTGTCAGATAGCCCATGATCTTTGTTCTCTGCATTCAAACCGTCTGCTGAGAACATAGGACTCCAGGAGTGTGTTGCTCAGTCCCTTTCAACCCCAGAGTAGGAACAGGGCCAGGGGCGTCCAGGGCTCGTGCTAAAATTGGCACCCGCATGCCTTGCTCGCTAATAGCAGAGGAGATTTATAGGTTTATCTTCTCCAGCATCTTAGGAGTCTCAAAGATTGTTCCAGCCATGAACAGAGCTCCAGAAATCTGCAAAACAGAAAATACCTTGGGATAGCCATTGCTGAGCCATTTCTTGTCAGAGTCAGAAGACTTTGCGAAGCCGAGGAATTACCAGAATGGCTTAACCGGGGTAGAGTGTTTCCTTTCAGGGTTTTGGATCTGAACTAAGTCTCATCACACCTGGAGAAGAAGGAACAACATTGAACTTTCCAGCGTGTGTTGTGCCGTGATCGGCTCAGCTGTCCTAGAGCCCCTAGTCGGACAACTCTGCTTTCCTAACCTGGCCTGGCTGACGCTTGGCATTGGTCCTCAAGGCCCTGCCACATGCCATTTCAAGAGCTCGGAATAGCTTGAAAGGACTTTTACTTCCTCCTGCTTGCTGTCTGTACCTTTATTTATTTAAAAATAGATGCTCAGTTCCTGCACTGAGTTGTGACCTGGGGTGAGGGTTGTGTGGTTCCTGCTTTTCATTTGACGGATGAAGTGACAAATGGCACTAGACCATGTAGACAGCGTCTTGTCTAAGCTAAGATGCTCTTTGGAGGCATACATAAGCCTCATGCAGGGGGATCCTCTTAGACACCCAAATGGCTGCTCTCGCATGATTTATAAGAAACTGCCCCTCTGTAGCAGAAGCACTCAAGGAGATTAAAAGCAAAATATTTTATTAAATAAAAATGCAAGAACAGAACTACTCATAAGTTATATTTTTATGTCCTCATTCAGCAAAGTGCATAAGCCTTTGAGTAAATTGAAACACATATGCAAATCATGTTAAACTATATAGGAATATAGAGTAGGCTTCAAATTAAGCACATGCTTTTTTGTACTTTGCTGAATCAGGGTCTTAATCTCTATCTGAAAGTTTTGCTATTCGAACACCACAGTAGCTTAACATTTTACAACATAGTGGCTGAGTAGGGATCAGCAACTTGGTGGCATTGGTTAAACGCATTAGGCATTTCTGCCTGACAGAAATTATGCTAATATGGTCTCAGCTGAGTAGCTGTTCCTGTTGTTCATTGTCACTGCCATTTAATTTAATTGATTTCTTGAGAGATGTCCCAGGTAAACTGGAAATCGTTTTCAGTAGAATGGGCTTTAATATTGTTTCCCTTTACCAGCGAGAGACATTTAAAATGTCCTTTGAGTGTTTATGTGGCATCACACACATAGGCTGGTTCTGTTAATGCCAGTATAAACACGTTACCCATTTAGTAGCCCCTAAATATTAAGGACTGCCTTTCTGGCACCTGTGGTTTTCAAGCATCAGTCATTAAGTACCTTAGAAACCAAGAGTGCCCATCACATAGAAATGGCTCAGGATTTGGTTTAAAATTTGTGATTCTGACAGACAGGAGTATTGTAGGCCTGCATTATAATAAATTAGTAAAGCAAAAGTGATTTCTATGTATGGGTTGACCTACCAGTCCCATCACGGATCTCACCTGTGGAGCAGAGGGCGTATCTATGAGTTACTAGGATAGGATGCAGTGCTTTCTATTCCCAACTCTGTCACGCTTTGAGCAAATGGGTTATATACTTTGTCTCAACTTCCTCCTGCGTGTAATGCCGAGCTCCCAAATTTGCTGTAACTCTTGGAGATCCTTGAATAATTTATTAATAATAATAATACTGCAATATATAATATACTGTGCCGAGATATGAAGTATTAATGAATCTCAGTTGATTGTCTCCAATTCATACTAGGTTCTGCACTGATTGAAGCTTCTCAGGTGTGATGTATGTGTTCAGAGGGGCTGTCTATGTGGTCCTTGATCACATCATAGCTGACCACATGCTGCTCTGCTCCCCTGTCGTACCGCACCATACTCTTGCAGCACAACTTGTATACTAAGCCATTCCTGAACTTTATATCTGTACTTCTCTCTTCTGCCCTTCTCTCCCCCTCCTTATGCAGTGGACTGCATGGACCCCACCTGTTCTGGACGAGGCGTGTGCGTTCGGGGAGAATGTCACTGCTCTGTTGGCTGGGGAGGAACCAGTTGTGAGACACCAAGAGCTACCTGTTTGGACCAGTGCTCTGGTCACGGGACCTTCCTGCCTGATACCGGGCTCTGCAGCTGCGACCCCAACTGGACTGGACACGATTGCTCAATCGGTAACTTTAGCAGTAGCTTTAAAGCAAGAATGCTTTCTAATGTATTAGCACTTGGCTCTGCAAACATAGCACTTCCACTTGGCTTGGGTAAAGCATGCAGAGAACATGACTGGGAGCACAAATCCTATAGCCCAACCACATCATCCTATTTCTATTGGTGATTTTATAGGAATGTGATAAATAGCCCCACTAAAGCCACCTAGGCTTGCTATTGTTGACTATATTGCTGTGAATTTAATTTATAGCCTGCATAATGCTACCTGTTGTAGTGTTAATTCCTGATGAAGCTCTGTAGCCTCCAATGGGCAGGTTGGATTTTTATGAGATTACTAAGCGTTCTTTAGCCAGTTGTAAAGCAAAAAGGAAAGACGACCGTAAGGGATGGCAGTTGCACTTCAGGTGTGCTCCTCTCCTGCTGTTTGAATATAGTGTGCCCCCTGGCTGTGAATCAGATGGAAAAGCCTTAATATAAAAACAAAGCCAAGAAGCAAAAGGTCAGGTGTGAAGGGACAGAACAGTCTTGTAGGTATTTGACCTTGCTGGGGTTATTTGACCCCAGCAGTCTTGCTCTCACAAGGTCCCTTCCAGCCCTAAACTTCTGCGAATCTGTGTGAAAGGTGCAGACACCGACCCAGAAGATGAATATTTATATGGCATCTGCAGGTTTGCTGGGAAATTGGGGGCTTTTATAATTCCCCCATTCCTCAACTAAACAGGAAGCTTGTTGAAAACAAGCAATGGGGATCTGAACTTGAGCTTACAATACAGTTATCATCTTTCTGTCCTGAGGATAGCTAGTCTTCAAGTAACACCCTAGAAGTACTGGGAACCATTAGATACTCAGGAGCAATTGTTTGCTTGGCCTTTGTTCTTTGTTCACCAATAAGGAGCATAAGGAAAGCAGCTGCAAACCACATCTGTTGTGGCTTCTTTACCCTACACAGTTGTGGTTGAACCACACCAGGACTCCAGAGTACCACAGTAATGTCGACCCATTGAAACAACTCCCTGGGAAGCAACAAAAACAATTAAGAGAACTGGAAGTATTGACGTGGGAGTAAAGAAGACAAATGAACAAGAATAGTTTTGGCTAACGAGATACTTGAATGTGCGCAGTGCAAAATCATGTTAACTGTCAACATGTATTTCAAGATCACAAACTCCAAGGATGGGGAGGAGTTATCAAGTGAGGCCCAAGGGAATTATAACCAGGAATGATTTTTCTAAATTTAAACATCAAAAAGCAGTAAAAATGACTAGATAGAAGAATAACATCTAAAGAGCGCAGGTGGACGCCCCTCACGTGACACACAAAAACAAGATTGAGTGAGATTCTTGTGACTATGGCATAGGAGACAGCCTTGCACTGGCAAGAAGATATAGTATTGTTTCCAGCTTCATCATTTTTGGTTCCATGCACTGAAACATTGTCTAAGACCGTGGAAAAAGGAAGGGAAGAGCGGGAGAGTAGCAATATACTTCAGGCAATTTTGTGGTGTGGTTGACAACTGAATTCTCCTTCTGAGATAGATAGAGGTTTTCAGATTGAAAGGAAAGGTTTGGAAAATGCTTGCTTCTACATGCAAATGCATAAGCCTACCATTTTGCCACCCCATGGGGTCCTATAGTATATAACCTTTCTACATACTGCATTTGTAAATCTGCCTAGTGTGAATTTTTTTTCTGGCAGTGTGAGATTACATAGCAAAAACTTGAGCAACTGCATTGTAGGACTCTTTTCTTCACCGAGCTACTTGTAACATTAAGGTTATTGTGCCTCTGAGCAAAAATCACAGCTAAGGTGATTTGTAAACACCCATTTGTAACCTGGATCTTTCTAATGGATTGATGACTCGATTCCAAAGGGCAGAATTACTCACAGGATGTCTGATGCTAGTTTTCCATGATTAAAATGTAGTGAGCAAGAACTTTAGTATATGCAGCAGCACACTGTAATAGGATGAGATTCGGATACATAATAAATAATAAGCTCATGTGGCCAAATTCTAGGTTTTATGATTCAATAAATAATTTTATTATATACAAAGAGGAACAAGGAGAGCAGAAAAAGGTATATAGGCCAAGGCCATATTCTGCTCTATTGTATTGGTGGAGGATTCTCACCTCCTGAAACACGTAACGATGAATTGAAAGCAGGTCAGTTAAGCTCATGCTTAGTTCCTAATGAAATCTAAGGGACTTTGATTGAAAAGTCTATGCATGCCAAACAATAGCCCTTTTTCTGAACCATGATTAGGAATATGGCAGTTTCCCCATCTCTTGAAGGCTTTGGATTTAGACTGGATCACTTTCTGAAGAAGTGTGTTATTCAGACACAGGTTATTGTGCTCAGCACAGGAGTAATGGGGTGGAACTTTATAGCCTGTCAGACAGGGTGTTGTAATGGTCTCTTCTGCCCTTAAAGTCTAAGAATCTAGGACATTAGCTATGTAAGATTCAATACAGCCCCTAGACGCACAAGAAAAGCAGGACCAGACACTTAGATCCAAATCCAGGTTCATTCACACAACTTTCAGGTATCTAAATTACTAACCATGGTCTTAACCCACCCCATGCAATGAGCACGAAGCCACCTGAGCATCTAGATTCCTTGCACAACTCTAGATACTCAGGCTCCACGGAGGTTTCTGTCGTCACTCACTTTCTGTTGAAACCTTTGTTTCCTTGAGAGGTGCCAATAGTCCACATAAGTTCCAACTTTTTAATCACAGAACAAAATCATGTCTAGCAGCTGTTTGAAATGGGGAGGCAGAACCCCCACCTTTTAGCCCCGTCGTTCAGGAGGTAGGGCACTCACTTAGGGAATGGGTGAACCCGCGTTCTTCTCTAAGACCATGGAAAAAGGAGGGGAAGAGAGGGAGAGTAGCAATATACTTTATGCCCTTACCAGCCAGTGGGATGCCCCAGTCCCCAGACCTTGGGCTAGGCAGGGCCCAGACCATGCATCACGTCTCCTGTTAACATGGGGCCACAGTACATGAAGGAGTCATGGAGCCAAAAGGCATGCATTCAAAAAGGAATAGGACTGTAGGACCCAGTGAGGAGGGCACTGGCTGGGAATAGAGGAAGCCCTGGGTTCTGGCCTCTGGCTGCAATGCTGCCTATGCATTTTATGCAGTCACTATCCAATCTCCATAAGGCAAAATGCTTAAGAGCATTGTGATCACAGGTCCTCCTTATGGTTGCCCTCCTTAGCATGAGCTAGATGCCTATATGATGCAGGTGCATAAGGGCTCTCCACTAAAAAATAAGAAAGAGCTCTGTTTCTTTCCTGGCGGATTTGGATTGGTGAGGGCTGCTCACGGTCAGACTGGGAGAGCTGTTTGTCTATGCAAACAGGATTAGTATTAGTGTCTGTGAGGACAATAACCTTCCCATTGAGAGAATGGAAAAACCACATTTCTCCCTTGGTGGAAGAAACACTTCCAAGGCAAGGCCTAGTCATGGGAAGGATTTAGAGGGTTGATTAGTATTGGAGGTCTTTGTTTTTCGTGACTGATATATATTACCGGGGATTGATATTACTGGGGAGTGATTACTGCTGGGGAAGCAAGGGGGCTTTGGTGCCTTCTTTTATTGGACCAACTCTATGATTGAGGGAGATGTTAGACAAGTGTTTGAGCACAAAGGGGCGTCTTCACCTACTCTAACCCTACAACAATATTACTGGTAGGTTTTGTTGCCCTTTTATAAGTATCCATATTTAATTCCAGTCTGGAGTTTGGTTTTGCCATCACCAATAACCACAGCCAGGCAGTTTTTGCAAATTTTGTCACAGTGACATAGGAGGGAAAGAACAAGGAGCAGCATTTTCTTTAAGTGCCATTTCTTTTGAAGTATGTGCCCGCTGCGGGTCTAATGTCAGAGAAAGCTGCCCCTGCACTTCCCAGGGCTAGTTGCCTTGAGAAGGGAAAATGTAGGATGAGTCCTTTTCCCATTCATGGAGGAGATGGTTATTCCAGGTTCCTTTTCTTCCTAGATAAGTAGGCAGTTCAGTTCCCTCCCAGTAGGACTCCAAAATAAACATTTCCACTTCTCATCAGCAGGGAGATGAAGCAAGAGATAACTCTGGGGCACTGACTTCCTACTCAGGTGTTTAGGCTTCAAAGGGAAGGGACTTGAGTGCCGGTAGAGCAGTTTCCCCTTCTCCACTGCGTCGGTATGAAAAAATGCTTGGATAGCTCCCAGCTGTTCAGTAATTCTTCGCTGCATGGGACAGAGCTCCCACTGGGAAGCTGAGCCATGCCTGAAATGCAGAGTTGGGTGTACGGTGCAGTGTCCCTCCCTGCGTCTATTCTATAAGCCCAATGCTCTCACGTGACATAGTGACTCCTGAACATCCGGACACATGCCAGGCAGCCCAAGTCTTTCAAAAACTGTTCAAAAATCCCTTCTCAGCAGAGTCAGCAGGGCAGTAGGAGTTCTCCCTTGTGACTCTGCAAACAAACCCCAAACTGGTCAGGGGAGTGCAAGTACCAACAAAAGGTTTCCTTCTCAACACCGTTCAGCTCAATGGCTGAGTCTGTGCTTGGTGCAAAGAGGATAATTAAGAAACCTCTTGTCCTATCCCCTCGGCTCCAGATCCTGTAATCTCAGTTTCTCCTTACCAAGAGCTCATGCTTAGCCAGTTCCTTCCGCCCTTTCAATGAACTCCAGCCTAGGGCCCTTCTCTTGGAGCCAGGCAGCTCCTAAAGGCTTTATAGGGCATGTCCCTTAACCTCTTTTTTGTCTGCCTGGGGTGAAGGGAAGAGAAGAGGCTGTGTTCAACACAAAATTTAATTTAACATGAAGTAGAGTAGTGATTTTTGAGTGACTTGGGCTGCATGGCATGTGCCTGGACTTTCAGGAGTCAGTAGAGTGCACTGTTTCACATGCAAGCACTGTGCTTACACTGCCCCATGCAGTAGTTGTGCCGAATGCCATGTGTGTACTCATCCAGGGGACCGGTGGGGTTGTTGGTCTTTGCTGCTTTGGTGGCAAGTCTTTAGATATTTAAAACTGGGCAGGACTTAGCACTAATAGAAGCAATACCCAGTATATAGGAAAACTCTGACTCAGTAAAGGCCATATAAAATCAGGCTTCATGCAGCTTGGTATTCAGAGTGAGGAACTGGTTGTCAGGACTCCTAGAATATATCCACGCTGTTATTGAGGGGACACATTAACTAATGCAGCCCACATGGGTTGCTCTGCCTTGTCTGTATCTTATCTTGCTGCAGCCACCTGTAAAATATGGAAGGAGAGGCAAATAAGGGGCAAAGTGATTCCTAGAATGGCTCTCTGCTCAAGTCCTTCTGCACATCAGTTTGCCTCCTCCTTGTCTCTCCTGTTGTGCATGACTGACAAAAAGCTGTGGAGACAGCAAAAAGAATGGAGAATGGCCAGGATGCATGTGCTCATCAACTTCTTGTGTCTGTGGCCCTCTGCCTGGGTGAGAGGTGAACACAGTCCTGGGGAGAGACGGGTGACTAGGATGAAAGACCCTGGGCCCTAATGCTCATTAGGGCTTGGGGGAGTGAGTTGGGATGCTGCATAGGAGGTGAGTTAAGGGTATTTTAGTAAGGATGGGCAAGGGATTTGATCTAGAGGATGGGTCTGAGGATGACCTTAGGTAGCAGTATAACCATGTATTGAGTATATGGAAACCCATGAATTCCTGAGGTCCCAAAGGGAAGTGATTAGAGCAAGACTTGGGTGTCAGGACTCTTAACTTCCATTCCTGTCTTTGCTGCAAGCAGTGTTTTCTGGAACATGCCACTTAGTCTCACTGTACGTCAGTTTTCCCTTCTGGAGTATGGGGGTAATATGACATACCAGAAAACAGCTGCAAAACTTAGCCACTAAATCAGTGGTTCCCAGCCTTCATTGGTCTGTGGGCAGCAATACTGAGCAAGTAACGTGCTGCAAGCCCCTCTCTTCTTCACCTCTCCCTGTCAACCTCAGTTTTAACTTTTTTAATTTCCTCTGGCTGCAACCAGCATAATGGCTTTTGTCACTGGAGACTGCGCAGGGCATTATCACAGAGGAATACGCTATATACACACACTCACACATGCACCTCGGAATATCAGCAGCTCTAATATATCTTACCAGACAGTGTCATATCTCATTGGTCAAACAGTACCAGGATTAACGCAACATGTGTGATGAAAATGGATTCCCTCAGGCTCATTGGTGTCAACTTTATAAAACAAAATCTTATGTTAAATTCATGTCATGCCCAAGGCCACCAAAATAAAAAGCTCTCCCTGGAAAATATTCATATAATTTCACCTTTAAACCATCGTCTCCTTCATTAAAGAGTGAGAATGTCTCTGTACAAGACGGATGTTACACCAGCTGTCACATAAAATAGGCTTGCACATCACTGGAGTGCAGAGTGCCTCTCCCCGCAATGCCCGTGAGGGCATTTGTTTGCCTTTTGCTTTCATCTTGGCTCCAAGATACATTGGAGAAGGCAAGAGAATTGAACCTTGAGATATGGCCTCCTGAAATGGATAAACTTCCATTCGTTTCACATCTTCATGCCTTAAAAAGGAGATTTCAGGCACTGCTGCATAATTGGATGCCACTTTAAATGATCCCTCTTCAACTTGTAACTTGTTTATCTTCCTACCCCTGCCGTCTTCTTGCCTGTAAAACTCTTGGTGAAGGCAACATTGGCTGGCTTAGCATACAGGCTGCAGAGCTATGCAGCAAGATGCTTTCGAAGTCTGTTTTGGCTCAATATGGGCACCACAAGCCAACTCCTGAAGACGTTACTTGGCTCTTAGTCAACACTTCCCTTGACTTCAGTAGGGGTTTTGCATCCTTAAAGAATTCAGTGTTAAGCCCTACATAATCAATACATACTGGGTGTATCTACACATGCCCCTATGGCACCGTTGTGACTGTGCCATCATTTAGCACTTCCTTTTAAAAGTACTAAATGACAGTGCAGTAACAGCCATTACTGCACCATGCTGGTGGCGTATGGCTATTTTTTTGCCACTACGGTGACATAGCGGTGGCATCATGGCTTGTGTCCGCTGATGCCACATCACTGCAGCTTGCAACATCGCTTGTAGATGCGCCCGCTGATTCATAAAGCTGTGAACTTCCCTATTCCAGCTGAGTCCAGACTGGCACTTGAATGCCAGCTTATAATTGGCTTTGACAGGCACAGGTGTTGATTTTAATGCAAGAAATGGGCCCAGAGAGTCAAAAGTGTTAACTAGACCCTGTTATTTTACCACATTGAACAGCTAACATGGTCCAGAGGTCTGCATACAGAAACTGTTTAATCCCATGGCAAAGTCACCATTAAAAATCCTTTTAATCTTTTACTGAAGCAGGGAGAAAAAACAAGCTAAAGCACTTGAAGTGGAAAGTATTAAGTAAGGTTTTCATTTAATAAACATCCCTTATTCTTGTCCCTGTTAGCATAGGGAGCTGCTGTGATGCAAAGCCCCCGTTTAATCGTCTTTTGGTAGATATTGAAGAAGATATTACCTGTTCTTTTGAGAGAATAAACCAATTAGCTGATATGGGCTTGGACAGCAGTTGTTGGAATCCAAACCTGTTCCCTTGAAGAGAGAAGAAGAAAAGCACACAAGATAAGAGAGTGGAGACCAGGAATGGCAGGAATTGCAGCTTCTGCCTCTTTGGTGCTGAAAAACAGGCATTGCTTATGGTCTGAATAGCCGCTGTGAGACCTGGCAAGCTTTTAACAGAATTGGACCTTTTAAGACATTTCTTAATTGGCCACCTTCCTGGATATAAGCCAAAGACTCCCAGACTCTTAACAGAAGGCAAAAAGAGAAGGATTGGACAAAGAAGAAACCATGTGAAGAAGGAAGAGGAGACCCGAGGGAAACAGTGACAGAAGGAGCCCAAGGTTCACATCCAGGTGTTGTCCAGGAGGTAACTGAGGTCAGTGGGGGTTGCGGTGTCATCTGTATCCCTCTTTGCTGCTTGGTCTGATCAAGTCTTCTCTCAGGATCAAGACAGTGAAGGCCCAATGGTGTGGCAAGTTTTAAAGAGTTGATGGGGGTGGCAGCTGAAATGATAAGCTCTCTCCAGATACAAGTCATCTGATTAAGAAATAGTACACTACTGTGACAGACAAAGTTCTTTGGGTAAATCCGATACCTTTTATTAGACCAACTCAAATAGTTGGAAAAATTCTTCTTAGCAAGCTTTCGGGCACAAACAGCCTTCGTGAAGAATTCTCTAGGCTTTTGTAAGATGTCATACAACTTTCAGGGTTGTAGGAAGGAATAACTAGATATGGCAATTACCCCCTGAGCTTGAGGAGTGGAAGTAATGGGGTCTGGGTGAACTTTTACCTCAAGTTCACTGGAGACAAGGCAATTAATGACCACATGTCATGACCATCTTCTTATTGGCTGGTGACCTGCTTGAAGTGAGTAGAACGTGTCTGCCCAAGTTCCTAGCAAATAGATGGCTATGCTGTAAAAATCACCATCACGGTTCACACTTAATTGGTACCCTTTTAGCAGCCTCAGCAGATAGGTCAAAGCTGGAATGTGCCTTGAAGTATACAGTGCTCCTTTCTCTCATAAAGGTGATTCCTCCAGATCAGTGCTGAGATGTATTAGCACCATGGAGAAGCAAAGTTTTCAGAGCTGTTGCCAGCGTACACCAGATAAAGGCCTGTAGTTTCTAGGGGGCTATCCGTTCAAACCCCATCACCAGAGCTAAGTAGATTGAATGCATTTTCTTTAAAGAAAAGAAGGCAAGGGGATGCTAACAAAAACACTAATGAATGTTCTAGATTATTGGGTAAACTCTTGTTTAAATCAAAATGTGCTCTCAAACCAAGTTGAGGCTCATCCCACACCAGTGCTGAGATCGGAAATGGGAAATCACAGCTGACTCCGGTGATCACATCAGTGCATAGTTTGGAAAGCATGCATTCAGTTTTAAGTAGAGACAAAATGGAAATTCATTGAATCAGGAAGGAACAAAATGTAATTCTTTATTAATGACAGAAAAGCATGAGCAAAACAATTTTTCACTATTGAAATTATCTTCTGGCTGTGGATGGGGAAAGAAATTAAAATCAGCATAGAGAAGCCCTGGTAAGAGGCTCATTTACGCAGTGGGAATTGTAACTGCTTGGGAAGCCTTAACTCACATTCCAGAAAGCACCAAGATCCAATTAAACATCAAAGAGAAAAACATAATCCAGCTCTTTAGGATATTTATTTTTATTTAACGAATCTCAGCTCTGGAAATCCAGTCCATGGAGACCTGGCATTTCTTGTCCTTCCATCCAACAGGAGGTAACAGTGTAAAATAAAGTCTGAATAATAAATACTGAAAAGATTGACAATGGTGCACAAGTAAATCCTAGCCATGTAGGAGTATCTTCAGATGCAGTGGGATGTTCAGCCCCTCACATGTAAGGAGAGGATGAAAATAGGCACAGAGAGTCTGATAAATGTTGCAGAAGTTAGCATTGGATAAACTGAGAGCCAGTAGCCTTGCTGTTTAATAAAATGGCAGCTGACAAAGCAATAGTGTTTCAGAGAGGAGGCGGGAAACCTCTTTTACGCAACTATGTGCCTGAAATTATTCCTAACGTGATTTATTTTGCAACTTTCCAAATGATAGTCCTGCATCCTATTGTTGACTGGATTAGAGCATCAATCTGTTACATCAGGGATCTTCTCTCAGTCTTGAGAGCAATAATGATCATGGTTACTGTTGTTACTGTTCCACTTCAAAGTACCAACAGGATGCCATTGATCTAGGTACTGCACATCCAAATCAAGAGCTAGTTGGATAGATGGCCCCAAAATCCCTGTAGACAAAAGGCGGCAGGAAAGAGTGGTTGTTCTCACCCCATGCCCATCTCCTGCCCCTTTGATAGATGGAGAAAGGAGGCACAGAGGGAGGGCAAGGTGTTGGACTGTTCTGGTGTACCTGGCTAGTCAGGACCATAAGCACAGGCCCTCTCTTGTAGGTAGGTAAGTGACACATGTTTTAGCATCCAAGGCCACCACTAATGATTTCTCTCCCATCGTCTGTCTCCTGCTTCTGTCCAATACCTCTCTTAAGATCACCTTACGTTTCCTGGTGACTCCAGCTGAGTTTTAGGCAGGAGCTGGGTTGTCCCTCTGCCTACTAGCAGCTTGTATCTGTCCTCCTTCCTACTCCGGGGCTGACAAAGTGTCATTCTGAGCCCTGTTCATAGCATGTCTACAGGATCAGGCCTCATAAACCAGGTGGTCTAGTTTACCAGCCCTGCTTTGGGTGTCCCAGGGTCAAGCTTGAGCCGAGGCTCTGAGCCTTTACTCAGGTGGGAGGTAGGAGTTATGCTGTGTCTGCTTTGAAGGGACCAGTCAGCAGAAAATTCAGCCCCAAGTGAGCAGGTTGGTTGCTTGTAAACTGAAGTCAATGGCACTTAAATGGTGGACATGGGTGCTTACTTCTACCCAAACTGGTTCAGGGCTACCCAGGGAGTCTTTGGCAGAGTCTGGAATTGAACTCACCACTACCACAAGGTGAAGTCTTCCTCCCTGCAAGGGACAGTAAGATGGTCTTGCAAATGAAGCAGAGGAGTGGGAGCTGAAAGAAGTTGGTTCTGTTGATCGCTTTTACCACAGCTTCCTTCTGTGACCAGAAGCAAGTCCCTTACGCTCACTTTTCCTGTCTCTGACTTGGCTCTTGTCAGGTTCAGTTCAATTCCTCTGAGCTCCTCTCACCAAATGTAGGAAGAGGTAAGAAGTGTCCTACTGTGCTCTTAGAAGAAGCAACACTCCAGATGTCTTGGACTCATTCAGATTGTGCTTAAATACAGTACTTGCTTGCTGTCACATAGTAGCTATCCTTCAATCCATTCAAAACTTGCACAGGATCTTTGAATCCAATACTAGAGTAGACAAAGGAATAGGGGGCACTTTCAGACCCACATCCAGGAACACAGAATTTGTTGCAATACATGAGCCGCAATTGAAATACCCTGTGACCTTCAATTAATGACAGTAGCATAAGTCACCTAGCTATTTATCTGGTAATTACAGAGATGGAGTGCTTGTTAAAGGCTTCATATTGCAAATTTGGTATTGTGGTGGCAAAGAAAGGTCTTCAAAAGCTCTGTATTGGATTCTGTTTTGCCCGGCGGTCTGAAAGGTTGTGGAGGCCCTTTTTTTTAAACGACTTAAAAGGTAGGCTAAATGCTAATTATTTGAGTGCCCACCTCGCTTCCAACATAGGGACTGCGTTTTCACAATAGGTGTTGATCAAATGACATAAATGAGTTTCGTGACACTACCAAATACTTTGATTACTTCATGGGTGTCCCCATTGTGTTTATTATGAAGCTTGACATTTTCCCCCCTCACCTTATGTTATAGTCTGCTCCTACACATATCTTATTCCTGACTGTGAAATGAATGCAAGCTTTCAATGCAAAGCTTGTCTCCTCACAAAAGAGGTCTTTCCATCCCTCTTATTGTCTCCTTGCCATGCTTTGTTTTTCTGGAAGAATCCAGACATTGCTGGAAATTGCCTCCACTGAGCTAACTTGAAACCAGAAAATCCCCAGTTAAGACAGATTTTTAATTATTAAATTTTCTATTAATATGTTGAAGGTCAGTGGAACTGCCCCTGTTTCTCAAGAAGCTCCGGACAATTTACCCAATCTTATATTTTAGCACAAAATCCACATTTATTAACCGATTTAGCAGGCAGGTCAGAGGCAGCTAAATCTCGGATTCTATCCTACTTCACATGAATGCTAATTTTTTTCCATCTGTATTGCTCCTTGCTAAGCTGAAAGGGTTTAACATTTTGTCAAGCCAATAATAGAATTTTTTTTTTTTTGTAACCACGTACAAACAGATTTGTGATAAATTAAGCAGAAATGGACATCATTTTCCCTTT
>NW_017728906.1:196238103-196286486 GCF_001723895.1 Crocodylus porosus
GGTGTTTTAGAGGAGCTCTTATTATTGCTTCCTGAAGAATCTGTGTTGCTATAGTGGAGCCACCTTCCAGTATATGTAGTGCTGTTGTAATACTTCCCTCATGAGACCCTGATGCCCCATGAATAATTGGCATCAGGCTTACATTTTCAGGCCCCAGATTTTCTTCAGTTTTTACCATAATTGATTGCATCTGTCAATCATTCCTTTCATTCTCCATTTTTTTTCTCATCAGATAGAAAAGTTCACTATGAAGCACTTTCCTTCCCTCTTTTCCAGAACCAACAGGACTGATCTTCTTGCATATGCACCATGAACACTTAACTAGTGAAAAATCCCATAGTATGTCTGTGCTCGTATTCGCTGTAATTTTGTTGTGCCTATGGGGCACCTTGTAGACCAAGCTTCTTGCAAAGCATTTAAAGGTCAATATTGCCAATATTACCAGCTTTGTCATGCTGTTCTTTATATTCATACCTGGTCAATTCACTTCATCCACTTTTATCTAGTCTGTGCCTAGACGGACATCCTATTTTCTGGACTTACAACTTGTTGTAGCAGTGCTGTAGCACCAAGGAATCATGGCAGTGTAGCAAGACCCCATTTTGATAAGTATTATTGAATCATACAACATACCCTGTCTTCAAGATGTGGTAGCCAGCATGATAGAAAAGGTGCTTGTTTGAAATTCTCATCAGGAGATGGGCATCATAGGTGGCTGGAGACCAAAGTCAACCTCTTGATGCTGAGAGACTCTAGGTAAGGTGGGCATAGACTGTACAGAGCCTTGAAAAAGATGATGAGTAGCTCATGATCAATGAGTTTTTGCACCCTGGCACAAGAAATAGCTATGATCCTGTTGGAATGAGACCGTGGCTCAATGACAAAGTTGGGCAGTGCCTAGAAGCCCTGTGGGCAACTCTCACTAAGTTTATAAGAGATTATAAAACTCCTCCTCACACCTCATTATAAGCACTGCTGTACTTTGGGTATAGTCTACCCCAAAGTGTGCCCATCCAACCAGCTCCAAGTGTACATGGAAAGAAAAAACTAAAGGGCATAAAACAAAATCCTCCCAAATAAATTTGGCTTCCACTAATCAGCTGCTAAGTGCCCTGTAGTGAGGTGAGAGAGGGTATGTTAGGGAGACAGACAGGATTGGCACCTGCTGCACTAAATACAGGTCCAGGTAGGATCAAGGGTACATAGTACCCCACTGCTGTGTCTTGGTTCTCTCTGTGGGTGCTGCTCCACTTCAGAGGAGACTCTGTTTTGCTTCTGACACTGAGCCATGTTATCAGAGTCAGTGACCACCTTTGTTTGGTTTTATTATTCTCTACCATAGGGAAGGGACTTGATGGACATTAGAAATGGCTCTATTTCCCCCTGTGAGGTGCATGGACTGCTCTCTTCCTTTGAAGCCAGTAGCGTCTCCATTCATGCATCCAGCCTCAAAACATGGCCTGAGGTTCAGAAGCAACCCCTGCCCCCATTTTGACCAGAAGTGCCTTCGCTTTCCAAGGGTCTGTGGGCAGCACTGAGAGCAAAGAAAGAAAATGAAACCATATTGAAAGGGCATGAGAAAGAACACAATGCACCTAGGAATGGGATCAGGAATGACTCTGCTATTCATGCAAACAGCAAAGAGATTAAAGATGAAAGGAAATATTTAGCCACCTTTTGGGAACAGCTGGTATGAAAATATTTAGCAAGCAGGGCTTTTATGCCCAAGCAAAGTGCCCTAGCTAAGCTTAATAGGCAGCAGCAGCATAAAGCAGCATTAATCAGAATCTGTGGATACTGTAATAAGAGAATTAAATGTTTTTCTTCTCCTCATTCTCTGACCCGCTCAAATGTGAGCTAATCATGTTCTTTAATTTTAACAACAGCATTGGGAAATTCATGTCCCCCCCAAAAAAAACCCAACAATGCAGCTTGCATTCGAATGCTATCATTTGGACCAAATGGTAACGTAATGATTCACCTGCCGTCATCAACAAATCAGCCTCAGCTGTCTCATCCTGCCTGAAAAGCCCTGCATTTGAAAAAAAAAAAACAAACCCAAAACCCTGAATCCAAATCCCTTCTGATTATTTCTTTGAGTGCCACCATAAAAATAAAGGCTACTCTGAGTATTTAATCATCCATTAGAAACCTGTGAGTATTTCAGAGGGCCATGTTATAAAAGGGGCATGCTCTGTGCTGTAAGGCTATTTAAATTGTACTGCTCACATCTATTTTTGAGCTGGCTGTTAAATGGAAGATTTAGATGGGAGAATTCCTGGCTCTCTTTGTCAAGAATAATTACACTACGTGTTAGTGAGACTGTCTTAAGCGTTTTGCTTCACAAGTGCTTTTCACAGCAGAGATTTGTTAATATGGCTCCTTGGGATTTAGAAGGCAATATACCTAGGACAAAATTCTCAGCTGGGAAAATACATCTGAAGTCAATCCCATCTCAGAATCGGGACCCTCAGTGTTAGATCTTAGCTGCAAGCTCATCAGCTTGAAGGTTGTAAGCGCCTCACCCTTGCTGTACTGCTCCGTGGGAAGGGATCTTTGCAAGATGCAAGGGAGAACCTAGGAAGGGCCGACTTGGAGAAAGAGGGTTCTGGTTATGGAAAAGACTGAAAAAGGGCTGGCTGAGATCATTTAGCCTGTTCCCCACCGTGCCTGACATTGCATAATTGGTCTCTACGATGTGCATTTTCCAGCTGAAATTAAAATATTCCCATGGGCTTCCAACCCTCTTCATAGACAACGTACTCAACAGAGAGGTTTCGCTGTCAGAAGGGTTATAGCTCCCTATCTTTCATCGAACTTTGTCTCTTTCTTATTGTCATTCTATTATCCTAGTTTCACACTCTTAAGTAATCCCTGAGCAACTTCTGAAAATGGACTCAAAATAGCTTCCTTTGTCTTCCCTCACAGGTGACACAGTGCATACAGCACTCTGACCTGCTCAAGTGTCCCTTTGCTCAGTCTCGTGGGCACGGGCAGAGGGTTGGTTCATCCTCAGGAGATATGGGTGCTCTTCCCTGATTTGTTTCAGAGGGCATTTATATACCTACCTTTTCATCCCACGATGCACCGGAGATCCAGCGGGTCAAAGCAGACTTGATTAATCGACTTGATCATTTGCGCTGCATGGGGGGTGCACCCGCTGAGATCGACCATGATCTCGGAAGGCACCAGTCGCCCATGCACATGATTAATAGCCGTCACTTTCTCAGCGCTGACTCGCATGTTGCTACTTATACGACTGCGTGTGCCACAGCACCGCGTACTTTTAAAAAAGCGCCCAGCGCTGTGGCACAAACATGTACAAATGCCCAGATTGCTTATGCGGGTGTCAGTGGGCAAGTAACTCAGCTTCTTTCCACCTCATTTCCCTTATTCTGTACAGAGAAAAAGCTATGCTGAGACTTGAGGCCTTGTCCAGTGCCTTATCTTCCAGGCTGTTCTTCTTCTCTAGGTCATCAGCAACACTTAAACATGATCAGCCTGTAGTAAGTAGAAGGGTTCAGTCTGCTGTCCCCAGAAGAGACTTCAGCAATGAAAGAAGTCACTCCTACACGAGGCTGGAGTAAGTCTTTACAAAGCCGGAGAGAGAATCAGCTAGGAGAGATGAATATAAAACTTTTTTCTTAGCCTGGACAGAAGTACCAGACTTTGCTTAGTCCTGCAGGATTCCTTTTCCTTCTCCATTTGAGGTTCGGTGCCATAAATCTAGCTGTTTGGGTTTTTTTGGCTATTTATGCTCTCCCAGACTTTTGCCTCCATGGTCAGCCAACTTTTTCCATACAGATTTACTCCTACAGTAGTTAACCGGCCCATCTAATGTGTCTGCAGAACATCCCTGTAGGCTTACACTCTCTTGCACAATTGCTTGCACAATTGCCTGGTGATGGCCAGAAAATAAGGATTACTGAGTTCTCTTCCCAGGTGCTCCACCGCCCCTTGTAGTCTTTCGACTGATCTGTGCCTCCTTTTCTTAGCGTGTGCCATGGTATGACTCCACTTATTTACTCCACCTTAGGATCAAACTGTTAATTCGAGATAAAACTAGTAAAATAATGCTTCAGTGTAAGTGTCTCAGGAGCCTATTTTCAAACGTGGCTTATGAATATACCACACTAAATATCTTTGTTGTCCCATGACATCCTGACCCCTGAGGGTCAGATTTTAAAGGTATTTAGATACCTACTGGCATTTGCAGAAACACTGCCTCGCTCCTCTGGCTTCAGTGTTTTGGAAAACCCTATTAGGTACCAATCTGTGTCCTGGGTTCCTGGTTGCCTTTGAAAATCTGGCCCAGAGTCAGTGTTGAAAATGGGACATATTCAAGCTCCTTGAGTTACTCAAGTACTTTTAAAAATGGTACTCCAATTTATAGCCAAAGGCCTGAACATGGAAAAGGCAATGTTACCCTTGTCTGTGCAGTCCCAAGAGTCTGGAGAATTGTAAGACATTCGACCAGAAATTATTACACAGCTCTGAGATGAAAAGTACTTGAGGAGTGAGGTATCTTTTATAGGCAGTAGCATAACAAGCAGTGGGCGACCGGCGCACCGGCCCCGGGTGCCCACTTACAGGAGACACAAAAATGGCAGTCACGGCTGTGACTGGGCCATCCATCAGTCAGCTTGGGCTCTGCCACCACCCCTTCCACTGCTGCTGCCCTTCATGAAGATCCTGATGGTTACACATTTTTCTACAAGTTTTAAACACCATTATGTATTACAGTACCCCTTGTTTGTAAAGAACTTCCAAGTCCTTGAATGAGGGAATCCATTTAAACACAATCGCACCAGTCTTGTGATTGGTGTCAGGGACATATAAAATCTTCCTCCCGAATCCAAATGAACGTACTAGCCCCCGCAAAAGAGGTGTTTAAAAGTCCTGTATGTCCAAAGTTTCCTGTTGCTGGCAGTATTAATTAGGAAAATGCTCAGGGCAACTTAGGTCAGCCTGAATTTCAGTCAGGTGTGATGTTAATACAGGCTGAGTCGTACTGAATTTTCTATGTGCAGTTAGTGACCTGAAGCAAATGTCTTATGTAAGACCAATCCTCTTCTCCTCCATGGATCACTAGGGCTAGATCCTACCCTTCCTATACTGAGATGCACAGATGGAAAAAACTGGAGCCATTTGGGCTTGCATGGTATGTGGCTGGCCCATGCTTCTGGGACAGAGCAAAGTGGCCAAGGGGAGCAGAAACCTTCCCTGCAGAACATGGTACTACACCTGCACACATGGGTATCACACACATCCTAGTCCTTACTAACCTTACTATATTCTGAGTGGTACTGGGAACTTAAATACCCCAAGCAAGTGTGCCATGTGGCAGACTACCCAGTGCACGAACCACTGAGGATTTCTCAGCTAGATTCCTGCCCACTTGTACTGAAAGGAGGAACCATCCTTCCTCCCCTCCCGTGTCCTCCCTTCCCACTCCTGAGTGGCACAGGGGACACAGTTCGTACATAATCAGAAGCCCCATGAAATAGGACCATCGGTAAAGGATCAGAGTGGCTGGATGGATTGAATCTGACTCAGATAGTCTGTACAAACAAACATGGGAGGAACAGAGGGAGGGAAAAGAGCGGTCAGTCTGAAATACGGTCAGGGTCTCCCCTGGATTGAGAGGGGAGAGTGCGATTAGGTTTGTATTGCACAGGTAGGAAGTAGGTAGTCAACTGATGAGTCTGGACTCTGGAGAAGCAGAAATAGATGTGTTTCACTTCTTCAGCTGTGTGCGACACCACTTGAGGGTTTGTTTTATTTTTTTCTTACAAGTCCATGTCCTGTGGTAATAGCAGAAACTGGGACTTTACTGTCAGTGCCATGGGCATACACTCTACTCCCACCCTTATTTTTCCAGACAGATAATAAAATAGGATAGAGGTAAAAATCTTGAAACTCCTCATGCAGGTTTATGAGCAGATTTTGAAGGACAACAAGTACCCTCAAATCCAGCTAAACGTGGTGAGAGCAGCGGGTACCACATCCCCAGGACATTCTCTTGCCAGGAAATGAGTGCCCATATAACCAAGCATCATCTATGCCCACTGGCTGCAGAGAGAGCTGAGGGCTCATTGCACCCCACAAAGTCCAAATTAGAAAGCTCCTCAAATAAATCCATAGCTGTGTACAAATGCCTGGAAGTGCATTATTAATTGGGGCAGGCAAAGAACAGAGCCTGAGCAAATCCCCACCCCCGGAGATAATCCAAATAAAAATGCTCTTTTATTAACTTTAACCAAAAAAGGGACAAGTTAATGAATCCCATCCCCAGAACCAGGGGTTCACGAGCCATAGACTGACTTTGCCAGCACTTAACTTTATCACCAGTGATTTATCTGTGCATTGTTTTTGCACTTAACCGGTTTTTAATTAAATGTGACTTTTGTTCTGTTGGTTGAAGAGCCTTCCCCTTTGGATTTGACCAGCACAAAAGCTCGAGGAGTGTGATAGAATTAGAAAGCAAACAGGAGGATCAATCGCAGCAGACCTCTGCAATGCATGTCCGTCTCTTTTTTTTTTTTTTTGTAATCTACTTATTAGATTCTTATTGTCAGAAAGGATTAGTGTTATGAGCTGCAGGAATTCCTTTCATTTGCCATAAGGAGAGGTAGTGAAGTGTGGCTGCTTTTCTTAAAAATAACATTCTGGCTTTCTCCCTCCCTTTCCCCCACCCTCCTCTTTTCTCCTCTCCCACAGAGATTTGTGCAGCGGACTGCGGAGGACATGGCATTTGTGTCGGAGGCACCTGCCGCTGCGAGGAGGGTTGGATGGGCACAGCCTGTGATCAGCGGGCGTGTCACCCACGCTGCAATGAGCATGGGACATGCCGGGACGGCAAGTGTGAATGCAGCCCAGGCTGGAACGGAGAGCACTGCACTATTGGTAGGGGGAAAAATACTTTTTAAAGAATAATTGACGACTGGGGAGGAGAAGGGGAGCATGCTTAATTGAATCTGTGTGACTTAGTGTAGCATGAGCACCTTTGTTCTTGGATTTCAAGTTCGGACATCATACATTTTCATGTGGGAACAAGGCAAAATGTCCTTTCATTTGGTGATGACACAGCCATATATATTTTTTATGATCAGAAGTGAAATATACCTCTCTAGAAAGTTTGATCTCACAGAGACAAGCCACCAGACCTCAGCTAGATGCTTTGAAAAACACCCCTCTGACTTTTGCAAAAGGTCTCCTCATCTGCCTTCGAGACTCCCGTCTGCTGTGTCAACAGCTCATTCAGAAACATGCAGCCTGTTTTAAATTTCCATTACCCTGATTCACTCCATTATTTGCACAGCTACTTTGGTTCCCAGCAAAAGAGGAGAATTGCATTCCGAAAACTTCTCGCGTGTTTTCAGAGCAGTCTCACTCAGTCTCTCTGTCTCTAGCCAGCTCACATCTCCTTCTCACACTGTGTTTGTGTTTCCAGTGCATCTGGCACTTACCTTAAGCTCTGAGCTGATGGCGTGCCTATTATTTACCAGGTGCCATCAGTAGGCTTATCATTATGCAAAATAGCACAGTTCCTGCCTTAAGGAATCTCCTGTCTCATTAAAGATCTGGTTCGAGTTTACATTTTCTCTTCATCCGAGTTAACTTTACTCCATGCTGTACTTTTATCTCTTTCTTGTCTTCTTCTATCACCCCTTCACCCACATGAGTCCTCTTCAGTGAAATACCCTACCCACCCAACAGAAACCAGATAACTACCAATAGCAGCCAGATCACATGGCAGTAAGCCTGATTGTGGTCTCAGATATGCCAGGATAGGTCTTGTTCAATTCAGATTTGGCCAATGACACCAGCCGCTTTAGATTTACACTGGTGCCGTTGAGTGCAAAATCTGGCCCTCTGCTTTTATTAATGTCCTTTAGAGTTCCTTTGTTTTGTCCCTGCATCGTTCTGACTATAACAGTGCCCAACAAGACAAACAAATCATGCCATATAAAACCTACTGCTGGTAATAAAACCAACCACCAATCATACCTGGGCATTGCTTTGCACTTGTATCTGTGTATGCTCAAATCAGCCATGCATGTAGCCAGGTACATCTGCGCACACAAAGCTAGTCAATAACTGAAGCCTGATCAAAATGCTTTAATTCCAGCATTCAGGTAACGTAATGAGCCCTGCCTGTGTCTCTGTTCTGGCTTATCATTTATTTATGCTAATATCACCGAACCACATTACGGTCCCGGCAAGCATCCCTAATGAAAACTGTCTGGCACTCAGCAACTCCCCCTAACACATTAGAAATTACATTCTGTTTTCTTTTCCAAGCACCTAACAGCTCTCAGTTTTTCCCATGAATCGGGGGCAAAAGTCCCTCCCTTTAAATGACTTAAAAATGAAAGGAAAGCAATCGTGTGTCAATTGAGGTGCTGCAGATTTTGTTTGTTTGTTTGTTTATTTAGCAATATTACTTGATAGTTTCATTAGTAGAACTTTGCTTACCAAACTCTGGAAATTTGGGTGATCGATAGGGACCAAGATTCATCACAGTGTATGAGGGAATATATCTACATGTAGGAAAACTTCCTGATTGCAGAAGGTGATTAATGCGGAGGCCATTCACACACCAGAGGACTCACTTCATAGAACGGTTACCATTTTATTAGTGCAAAGGCAAAGACAAAATGCCACTAATACAGCATTCAGTATTTCAATGCACAGCCCATAGACCTGAATTGTTTCAGAACAAGAGGTTTTCTCTTTCATGGTAATTAAAGTTACCACATTATTTGTGGCAGTCCTCCTTTTAAATACACGGTACCCACGTTATTACAGTAAAGGCAAACACCGCAATGCAGCAAGAAGCAAGCTTTTAATGACATCCACTATACTTCCCCACAGCCCTACACTCCCATCGCAGGGCTGTCTTGGTTTTAAGAATCATCCTTTATTTTCAGTGCCGAAATAATTCAGTTTCTTCTTCTCCCTCCTCCTCCTACGTGGTGGTTTAACAACAAACATGTACAGACTTATGCCTCTGAAGCTGTAAGCCATATTTCCTAAACGTATAGACTATAATGGAGATTTGACAAAGTCATAAATATCCGGGCAAATTGAATAATGTGTGAGGGAGTCATACGCAAGTAATATTGGCACAGATGAAAGGACATTGGCTTGGAATTACATTAAATGTGTGGTAAGCATTCCCCTTGTCCTTGTGTAATTTCCCTGCATGGCAACTTGTTCTGTTGAGAGTAACCCTTTATATGTCTGTGTCATTGTCAGCCTGCTTTAGCACTGACCAGCATAAAACCCCATTGCTGAAGTAATGCTTTAACAATATTGCCATGTGTGCAGGTAACATTGATAGCAATGGATGATACAAGTAAAGGAAGCTTCTCCTTCCATTTCCTGTTGAACACATACGAGAGTAAGAACTCCTTTTATTTCTCCTTTAAGGTCCTAGGAAGCCCTTTCTCATTATGCCGCACCACTCTGATCTCAGTGGATTAATTGTGTTTGCTCATACAAAGACTTACGATAGTGAGTACAGTAGCTCAATTCCTCACATTCTGAGATTTTCATTAACGTAACCTCAGTTAATTCCCAACCAGGAGATCGATGCAAAAGCTTGTGTTCCTCATCCTAATTCAGTCATTTTAGTGCATTCAGGCAAGAGAGGAGAACACAAGAGTTGATTATAGAACTGCGGGAGTCTTTGAACCCAGCAGAATGGGGAAATGTATTTACTCCAAATTCCTAAAATCAAGAACTAAGGTGCATACACAATGCAGCCCTCAGACAATGGAAGGTTAGAGAAGTAGAGAAGCACCTGTTTTTTTAAGAGGTCTCACTATTCATTAGCAGCCCTTAAAGACGACTTGGGTTTTTCAGGGGTTGACAGTGAATGGTGAGGACTAGTAAAAAGGGTTTTCTAAGGGAGCCCGTGTATTAAGGTGGAATTCCTCGTCCCTCCTATGACTTCTGAAGGGCAAAGTTGCAGCCTGGATTTCCAAGGGAGGCTTGTAAGTGGGCCACAGGGACTTGTGGTGGATGAGGCTGTGAATGCCACATCCATCCAAGCCTGGCCACAAGCTTTACATAAGGAGAATAAGCAATTGCATTCACCACTGACGAGTATCCACACTGCAGAATGTGAAGGATCCTGTCTCCTACCTCTGAGATGCAAGGGCAGGACTCCACCTGGCTGCTTGGGCTTTGTGAAGGGCATTCAGATTTCATCTGAGTCAGAGGCTCCCCTGAATTGCTTTCTACAAGCCAAAAAGCCTTAAGGCTTTGGTCCAGGTTGTGTATGATTGTACATACGTGCACATGCAGAGGAGAGGGGATAAAGTGCCTCCCTCTACGGAAATCAGCAGTAGTCACAGTCCTTGCAGGATGACAGTCGCAACACAGGGGCCAGGGACAGAAATTATGCATGAACCGGCGTAACTGATCAGAAACCAGTTCAAATCTGTAACACAACAGAAGTTCAGTGCACATAAAACACTTTCAAAATAGCCAAAACCGATTCAGGATAAACCTGGATGGATGTAGTATCAGACTTAACTGATTTAGGTTAAATCAGTTTACTGAACTTCTGCCCAGATCCCCTCCAGACTCAAGTTCACTCACAGGTCCCCAGCATCCCAGGATGCTTTGCAAACCTTCCCCTCCCTTGCAGCATGGGCCCTGGCCCAAGCTGTCTGTTCCAACTGAGCAGGCAGATGTGCTCTAGCACCCTCCAGCTTCTGGCCTGGGCCAGTGCAGGCATGTGGCTGCATTTCCAGAATCAGAAGTTGCTTATCAGTTCAATCTATGCAGGTTAGGCTAACCTGTGAAGATTGAATCAATTCAGCCTCAGGCATTTTGACTGTCTATACTTAGCCAAGATGCTAGTGCCAGAGGTAGATCTGCATACTCAGCCAGCAGAGATGGGCAGGGCCATATGTTCTACCCAATTGTGGCTAAACACACCTGACTGTTGCATGTCTGTCCAGAACATTAAGGGCCAGATTTTTAAAGCACTTTAGCCAGCTGAAATGGCAGGAGAGCACTTAGTGGGGGTTTCAAAAGCACCTTAGCTCCTTAGTTCCACTGATTTGAGAAGGAGTTAAACAGCTGGGTGCTTCTGAAAACCCAAGTGAGCAGCTGTCTGAATCTTTAAACACCTCAATACCTTTGATACTGCTCTGAGATACTCCAGCAGTGTGTTCCCCAGTAAGACCCAGACAGACAGCCATACCCCCTCTACACGTGGGCTGTTGCTTATGGCACAATCAGCTCCTTTTTGTCTTATTTAGATTAACTCTTGATTTTCAGCGGTCTGCCCTGTAGGATTGGTTTTCCTCTATGCTTTTGCGTAAATAATCACACATGCTCGAGACAGTCTGGGCTGCAATCGGCGCCTCTCAATTTCTGCTTGAGCGGCTGGAATCCAAACAAGATCCAGTTCAGTTGGATTCTGTTCTCTTTTCCCAAGTGCTCAAACATGTCAGTTGTGCCAATAAAATGCACTTCCCATTTTGGTAAGCAATAAAACAAGGAACCAGGGGCCTAGCGGTACACTGCCCAGGTCGTATTCCACCTATTAGGTACATAAATGGATGTAGGCACCTAAGTGCAACTCTATTCTGCCCTGGTTGAGTCCCTGGAAAATTGTTAAAGCAAAAGGTGGGCAGGTCATCATCTTGCTCACTGCTGTTTTGTGACTGAGTCTATAGGGGCAGATGATGGCGTGTAACACAAGGTGATACAGTCATGGGTTTTCAGGATTTGAGAAGGGTAGAAGAGAATTACACTTAAGTGCCTAAGTGCCCTTAACATGGCTCTTTAAGACCTGGCCCGGGACATTACATGTGACCTCCGCCTGGTTTCACAGCATCCATGGCTGAATGCAATGTGGCACCTTGTGTAGACCCAATCAGTCCAGCCAGCATCAGCCTCCAGACTCCACAACTCCAAGAAACTTTTCTTCATTGGGCTGAACACAGCTGGGCCCTGGATGACAGGGAGAGTCAGTTCTGACAGTGAAGACTAAATGCAGACACCAGGGTCAAGTGTGGACACTATCTTTATCCTTGTGATGCTAGCATAAACTCATATAATCTCCACTGGCTCATTACCTGAGGACTGCATTCTGGCCCTGTCTATACCTGTGCTGTCTCGCTTAGAGTCCAGTGACTTAACTGGTATTATACTTATTTTTTTGGGTGGACGACAGGACAGAATCAGGTTGCGTGCACATTACGGCGCCTCTTTTTCCTGCACTCCCTAATTTCATTCCACCTGCCCCCTCTCCACCTTTCCAAAGGCGTGCTCACAGGGCAGAGAATGGCCTTTTAAAACCCCAAAACAGAGGCCTGTGGGAATACTATGAACCCAGGAAGGAAGATGTGTGTGCAAATTCAGTAGTGTGGCATAAATAGCTGCAGACTGGATATTCTCATAAGAAGCCCTTCAAGCCGTTAGAATGAAA
The DNA here is from genome assembly GCF_001723895.1 of Crocodylus porosus. Lineage (NCBI taxonomy): Eukaryota > Metazoa > Chordata > Crocodylia > Crocodylidae > Crocodylus > Crocodylus porosus. The sequence goes on from NW_017728906.1 coordinate 196,250,558, forward strand.
AGGCAGGATCTACAAATAAATGGCACAGTTGGCTGGACAACTCCCTCCATTTTTCGCCCCCTCTAGAAGCATTTCCACATTTTAAAGTTGCAACCACAAAGCGAAAGCTGGCAGAGGTTTTTGCACGCTCTGAAATGTTAAATCCAAATTGCCACTTCCTGGACTGGAGCAGCCACCCAGGCTTGTAGGAAAGCAGTGCTGCTTGTATTCAGTCCTTCTGTGTGGGAGTGATTTGTAAACCTCATTCCCTAGCTACAAAGCTGCCCGGTCAGGTCTAGCTCTGATTATGGAGGCCCTCTCAGCTCACTTACAAAAGTGGGCTTGTGCTTTCACTCACCCATTAGGCTCACAGGAGTCTAGACTCAAAGGAAAAAAGAAAGCTTCTGGGGGTTGTGACCCTCCACTTGGGTGGTCTCCGTGAACCGATCCATAAGGAGAAATTCCTTATTAGGACTCTCGTTTGCGAGTGAGCACGCGCGGAGCATAGGAGTAATGCCTGCACGGGAGGCATAACATTTTTACAGCGTTTACTTGACAACAGCCACGGGAGAAAAGTATTTGTGGGTGTGGAGACACAAGAGGGGAAAGCAGAAACATTCCCAAGGCTTCTTTTTTATATATATATGTAGAAAGCAACTGCTGTTAAGAAAAGGGAAATTAGGTTAGAGAGGAGATTTCTTTGCGCCCCGCCACTGACTCTTGGACAAATCCATTTGGTGATGGTTTTCAAAGGCACTCGCCTCCCGTTGACTTTCAAGGGAGAAATGGGCACCAGATGGCCCTCAATCCTCCAAAACCCCTCTGTGTATCATTAATCCTGCCACAGAAGGGCTACACTAAGGCTTAGCTACCTCACTGCTTCGCCACGAGGTTAATTTAGTATTTGTAAAGCGATTCAGTCCTGGACGAAAAGCTGCTACGTAAAGGCAATGTAGAGTGGTCCAGGGTAAAAGCCTTACTGCTTCCAAAAAGGCCACAGGGGACCAATGCTGCTTCATTAAGAAAAGGTAATATGATCAGGCAAAGTGGAAGATGTTCAGGATGGCTCTGTTTCTCCTCAAACAAAGGCAAATAGTGGCTGCATAGCAGAGGTGGGTTATTGCAAGTGGTCAGAGCCTTACCATGTCCTGCCATTTATATTTTTTTTACCTTCCTGTTTCTCTTGCTGATCGGATTGAGTCCTCGCAAGCAGACTAAATGGATGTTTGAACACAGCCTTCCTCAGTTCTGCGACTGCGGATAGCTGTGTTCCACCTTACCCTCCTTTCTTCTCTCCTTGTAATCAAAGTTTTTCTTTTAATACCACAGCAGACTTTCCTTTGCCTCTCTAGCACCTGCACTGTCTTGTAGCAAGCCGTAATGCACTTATTCAATCCTACCTTAAATGTCCTGTCTTTTATCTCCCAAGCTCACTATCTGGATAAGGTAGTGAAAGGTATGGTCTTCCTTCCTCTTTTTTCCTGTTGTTTTTGTGTTTAAAAACAAATGCACCATGAACATGCTGTCTTGAGGTTGCATCTTTCCTCATTGTTACAAAGCTCACCCTAACTGTCTGGAAGAGATGACTTTTCAGTCATTTCGGCAGGATACATCTCGCTGGAGCTTTGTCCTCTGCTGTGATCTTGTGTTAACATTGTATAAGTCTTCCCTTCCCTTCCCTCCACACCTTCTCTCCATGTCATCTCTCATCCCCACCCCACCCCACCCCACCCAGCCAGATAATGAAAGTCAGGAGGAAACAAAAATGTCTGTCCTGCGCAGCGATTGTTTTATAAATGTATGTGAGCCGTACAGTACAAGCAGGTGAGTGTGCTTTCGGTATGAAGTCTCTCTGTTTTGTTATTTACCTGATAAAGCTTCTCCAGTCTCCTTAAATGAAGGTATTTTCCATTATATGGGAGTGGTATGACCTTTCGCCCAAATTTTCCAGCATTGTGAATCGGCAAAGGTTCACTGATTTACACCCTGGGAAGATGTGGCCCCACGTGCCTATTCATGTTGGTCAACCAGTTCCCTCTTCCAGTGTGAATCAGAAGGAAACAGAGTTACTATATTATGAAGCTAGTGCAAGTTGCTTTCAGGCTACCTGCTTCAGTTGTTCCTGACTCTAAGCTGCAGTTCATGGTCTTATTTAACTTACGAAATTATCATCATAATGGCCAAAATTGACTTTTAATTAGAAATATTGACTGCAGTTCTGACATGCTCGGGAACTTCGTCGAAGTGCCGAGGCACTAAACATTTCCCGGAAAAGTATAACAAAGTGACAATAGATGTGATTGAGTAGGACATGAATGCCCTTCTAGGTGGCTGATTTGACACTAACAGCAACATGATGTTGACACTGTGCAGAACAACGTGTTTGCCATTTAAAAAAAAAAAGACATCAGCTCAAGGGAAGCAGTTTCTACCAGGAAGCTGAAACTTCTTTTAAGGTTATGAGCAATCAGAAATGGGAGCCATAGGAGGCTGGCGGAGAAGGACAAACAAGCCAAAATATTTTTCCAGTGAATGGTTAAAATAAACTGTCTATCTTGTTGCCTTTCAGGGTGTCACAAAAAATGTGGTTTTCCTGCCAACCATTTTTCGAGATGAATTTATAATATAGGCTCCCTCTGCAACTTTGGATGGTATTAGACTAGTTCAAATACAGCCGCAAGTAGGGAAAGATTGCAAAGATTGCAAGCGTCCAAAAATATTTTAATGATATGGAAGTGTCAAGGATTTTAACAATAATTACTCCTTTGATGAAAGAGGACCACGGCAATAAGCAGGGCATGTTCCTGAATCTCTGGCTTTAGACTGATTGACTGTTCTGTGGCAGTTAATTTTCTGTAATTGCGCAGGGTCAATGAAACATCCTTGACTTGCTTTAAATTAAAAAAAAATAAAAAGGGCTTCTTTGTAAGATCAAGGAACAGGGGAGCCCCTTTGTATATCGTTATGGAGTAACAGTGGTGGCATTCTTAAAAGAATATATAGGTCAGCACAAGGCAGTGTGATCAGACCCTCCTGCTAATGTTGTACATGTCAGTGCTTTACATTTCAAAAACTCTCAGGATTTCTTCCTTTCATCTCCACTTATATTGGAGACGATTGGATCAAATGGTAACAGATAAGCACTAAGGGGAAAGAGAAGACGAAAAATCATTTTGCAGAGCCTATGTCCTTGAGATTCAGGGGCCTGATGTAATGATTAGTGCCCCCTTCCCCCATCTCACTCTCCCAACATTTTTTTTTTTTTTAAATAAGCTTTCTGTAACTATGCCTTCTCATTCTGGGCAGCCTTCAAACTAGTCATCATGGTCAAGAAGAAAGGCACATTGTGCTTTTTAAATTTTTGCAGCAGATGAGGGGTTAAGTACCAGGCTACGAATAAACCACTCACTTGTCCTTTACACATTGCCTCCTTTGGAAAGATTAGGAATAAGTGAAACATTCAGCGTACAGGATTTTTGCTTGGTTAAATACGGGGTGTGCATTTCCAAAATGAAATTGCTCGTGCCATTTTGGCTTTCTTAATTATTAACATGTTTCTGGTTGAAACCTCTCCCTGGTAATCCTGGCTGGATGAGGGTCAGACTGATTTCCTGCAGGCTTTCCTACTGCATTAATATAAACCAGGAAGTCAGTCAAGACTTTAGACTAAGTCACTTCTTATTTCAGGCTGGAATGGCAAATTTCATAAGCAAACTCCAGCGTGGTTAAAATCAAGAAGCTATTCACTAACAAAAGTCCTCTTCATAGTTTCATAGTTGGTCGGGTCAGAAGGGACCTGAGCAGATCATCAAGTCCAACCCCCTGCCATGGCAGGAAAAAGTACTGGGGTCAAACGACCCCGGCAAAGTGTTCGTCTAGCCTCCTATTAAAGACCCCCAGGGTAGGAGCCAGCACCACTTCGCTTGGAAATAGAGGATCCTAGTCCTCTATTTTAGTAAGTTTGGCGTAAGCCTGACATTGGACCTTCCTGATTAACTAAACCCCTTTGTTGAAAATGTACAGTGATCTCCCTTACAAGTTAATTTAGTTTTGGAAGATTTTAGTGGCTTGAAAAGGGTTCCCTGTGTCTAAACTGCTATTGGAACCAGCAATATCACCCCCAAACGATTAATCTCTGATTATTAGCTGATAACTTGCAATTTATAGACTAACAAATTAAATCCTAGCAAAGCAAAGGTGCTGAGCCTGCTCATCTCCCATCAAAGTCAATAAGGACGGTGGGTGCTCAGGTTTTCTGAATACTGGATCATTTCTTTAGGTGCAGCTCAGTTACAGAGGTTCTCAAGTCTCTGCAGCACCCTTGCCTTGCTCACCCAAGTAGCATGCATCTACTTACATTATTAAGGTCCATAAAATGTAGCCATAGTAGGCTAAGAGTCATCTCCTTCAGTGCTTCTGTCACAGGTGACTTTGAAGTTGTTGTCCCTGCTGATCACAGGCAGTTGCAGGTTTTTTGTATCATGTTCATCCTGGCCCTCTGGACGCAGAGCTTTCCCCAGCACCCACTGGGATGCGCTGGGCTCATGGAGGAAAGACAAAGAAGAGGCTAAATGAATTCTCCTGGCACTGTTGGAGATCAGACCCAGGAAAGACTTATCCCTTAAGCCAAATTTTGAGTGGCAATGAGGCTTAACTTGAAAGTAGTCCCAGCTGGACTTAGCTTATAATTGGGACTAATTGGGGAAGGGGAGGAGGGGGCTTAATTGTTCAGATCATTAGCAGTTGATGATTCTGCCTACCAGTCTTAAAATGGCAGGGTAATCTCTTGCAAATTCTGGTGAACATCCCCTTCCACCATGATGTTCCCTTTTGCCTAGTTGAAACAAGTCTGTTTTTAATCCCCTGTTTCTCTGTGGCCAGCCTGAAGTCCTCACAAGGGGACAAAGTGGCCTCCCCTTCTTGTCTTAAAACCCTGTTTCTTTCTTAAAGCAGGACCTGAGAGTGTTTCAATTAAAAACTCACATGGGGCTTAGTCCTGCATTACCAGCTCAAATAACATTTAGTGGCAGCTGAAGAGATTTCTTTCTACAGTCCTGTTCACTTTTTTAATACCCCCAAATGTCCTTTATTAAAACCAGGCAGGCAAAAGAGACAATCAGCGGCACCGGCCATAAGAACACAGGGCCCAATAATCACAAGAAGCATGGATCTGGGGAGTGTTCAGCCTCTGCAGAATCCAGCCTTGCTGCTAACGCCCTGCATGGCCTTGCTGCTTTATTACATAGGCTTTGCCGGGCCGGGGAAAGGTTAACTTGCTTTGTCATTTCACAGCATACTTTCAAGCAAGCTGCTGTTATGGAATGCAAAATAGTGTCTGCACCCATAGTGGTCATAGCTGTGTCACAGACTTTAGAGCCACATAATAAATAGTATCTACCTGATCAAACAATTATGGTTATTTTTGGGGTCGACAAAACAGAGAACTCTTTCCTCCCTCACCATTCAAATGTTCAGTCTCCCCCTCAACCTCCTTAGAATAATGTATTCAGAACAGACAAAGTTCTGTCTTCCCACAGTGACAGCTTTTCACTATCTTAAAATGTCATGACTTTAATATCTGGGATATTATAGCTTTGCAAGGCTAGGAAGAGGTAAAGAATAATTCTTAGCTTGCTAGTGGGACTTGCTTCTAGACCTGGAAGACCCCTGTACATTATACATTGGACTACTGGCATTACTTGAGCTCCCTTTTCTCTCATACACACACACGCACACAGATACTCTTTCTCTTTCATGTGAGCGCACACACGCGCACACACACACATGCACACAGATACTCTTTCTCTTTCATGTGAGCGTGCACGCACACACACACACACACACACACACACTATATTAAGGCTGTTTAGTCTATCCATCTGCCTTCTAGGCCACACTAGGGTACAACTGCATATGGTTCAGGATATATGAAAACCCATTCAAATTGCTTTAAACAGATTTCGCTTATATACAAATGAATTGGCATTCACAATAAAGGATATAAGATTGAAAAAAGTCCCCTCCTGATCCAGTCCCCTGCAATCAAAGATAACCAAATCATGTAATTTTTTCTATAAGCCTAGCAAACCCTATGTTAAAACTATTTGGGATTCTCATCCTTACCAGTCCTCTTAGAACCTGGCTCCTTTAAGATTCAGAAAATAGGTTTTTACGTTTCTGTTTTCCAGCGTAGTTCTTCAGCTCTTTTCTCTTCTGGTGTTGATTCCCCAGATGCATAACGTATTTCCTCTTAGACTGTGTTGGACTAAGCTAAACAAGGCGATTTCTTTAGTCTCCTCTACTAAGATGTTGTCTCAGTTCCACCGTTCGTTGTAACCCTTCTCTGTATATGTTCCAGTTTGAGCTCATCCTTTCTGAACATAGGTGACCAGAATTATACACGTTAAACCATAGGAGGTCTTCTAGGGGTCTGTACACAGACGTTTATACTATTTCTGCAGAAAATACTTAAGACCGCATTTGCCTTTTCCATGACCTCATCACATGGACAGCTCAAAATCAGCCTGTGACTGACCCATGCACCCAGGTCTTTCTCCTACTCTGAAGTCATGTTAAAAGACCATGGACTTTGCACAGTCAAGCACTCAAAAGTTAAGAAAAGCTAATTAAAGGCGCTCAGGCACCCAGGGTTGCCAACCCAAGAACACTTTTTTTTTTTTTTACTGACAATCTAGAAACTTCTTACTAACAACCAAGGGTGTAGGTTGTAGCCGTGTTGGTCTAAGGACATAGGCAAACAAGGTTCTTTAGTTGAATCCAATATCTTTTATTAGACCAAATTAAATAGTTGGTGGCGGGGGAAATTTAAGCAAGCTTTTGGGTTTAAAAACCGTTCGTTAGGCTGGGGAAGTTTCTGTAGTTGATGTGTGCTCTTCCTGGATTATTAACAACCAGACTTTTTTATTGACGTGTTTTTACTGATACATGTTCAACATAATGTAAATGTAGCCCTTTCCCCAGGCCCTGGCTGGCATTTGGAAGCGCTGGGCTCAAAATTAGAGATTTAACACCAGCAATAGTAGAAAAGTTTGGCTGTCACTAAAAAGTTTGCAAATTGTTAGTAAAATAAAAAAGTTCTTGATTTGGCAACACTGCTTAACCGTAGCAATGATTTTACCCTGTGCTACCTTCATCACAGGGTCCCCTAATCACACCTACACCTTGACACCTATGATTGCACCTTATACCATGCTGCCCCTCACTCCCAGCCCACACCTTAACTTAATTCCTGCCAGACTCACTCCCCACATCCCAGCATGGACTCCAACCCACTGCCATTTTCCCTACTTCCTAGGCATATGGAGCTTTTCTGGTCATGCAGACTCCTTTTCTGTCCTGCCCAGGGCGTCACAGGCCTACCTGTACTTAGGGTGAAGACAGCGCAGCCATGGCAATGACTGGGACACTGCAGCAGCAGCACATGGCTGGGTCAGAATGGGAAGAAGTGACTGACACAGTTACCTACAAGACACTGAGTTGCAGTCCTGTTTAGATACCAAGAGGTGCTGTTTTGCTCAATCTATCAAGGACATCATTTAATCTTATTCTGAAAGCAATGCCAGAGTTTCAAACAAGCTCAGTGTTTCTTAGTTTTCTACGGATGGCTCCATTTTTTTATGGAGTTCACAGACAGGCATTTTTAACCTCTTGTTTTACAGACTGTCCATAAATTTATAGACAGTTGGCAACCCTGCAGGCAAGCGTAAGTCTTCCCTCGTGAGGGTATGCATTATGATACAGGGGTTTTTGTTATACAATGACATACTTTTTCTCTACAGGAACTTTGCCTCGTTCGGTGCTCAGGATAGAGAGTGTTCCCAGATGGGTAGCTGTTTAATAGTCCTTTTTTCCCATCACTCTTCAGTATGTGACCCCCACATACCTCCTGCATTAAATGCACACTGTTCCCTGCATACAGAATCATTCATTTCCTGTCAGATTTTTTACTGACACACTTATCATAGTATCTCCATGCTTCACCATTATTTATCTTCATGACACTCCCTATGAGGTCACATTATTCCCATTTTACATATGAGAAATTGGCATAGAGATATTGAGGCCCAAACTTTTGGATATATTTTTTGGTTCCCAACCTGAGATACTAAGGGCCTGATTTTTTCAAGGTACTTGAGCCTGTTATGTTCAAAGTGGAGCTCCCATTGACCTCAGGCACAGCTATGAACCCTCAGGAGCTCATCAAATCAGACCCCTGGGATTCAAACTGAGTACCCAAGAAATAAGGACAGTGGCCACCTGTGAAAAGCCTGGTTCTAGGGACTTGCCCAGTTTCACAGAGGCAGGGATACAGTCCTGGTTCAAGGGACTTGCCCAACTCAAGGGCAAAGGCAGGGATACAGCCCATTCCCCTTAGGGGAGGTTCAGTTGCCTTAGCTGCAGGACTATCTTTTCCTTTCCTATAGCTCCCTACCTCATTCACCTTACACCTTCCAACTTCTGCACCAAAAAGTTCAGAGAACCTGACAAGAAATAACCACTAGCATATAACCCTGAGTTGGTCCCACTTCTCCAATAAACACATGAGAGCCATGTGGAGGAAAGTAGAGTATGTGAGCAGGCCATGAGAGACTGTGTATGCATAATGGGGCCCAAGTAAGAGTGCACAGATGAGCTTTATTCCAGGATTTCCTAACTTCTGAGTGCTTGTCTTAGCTAACTGGGTTTTGATGTTGCATTTGTTGCGATGCTATTTTCAAGAGGTTTTTTTTAACGAACTAAGAAAATCAAACCCCACAAAATCGTATCATGTGGAACGACCCTGACTCCCCCAACCTGGATCTGGAACTTCTGCCCTCTCAAACCAGGAACTGAATCCAGGAGTATTTAGTTTTTACATTTTTCAGACATCTGTAGATATCTATGAAACCCACCTACAAGGTCTCTCTTCCCCTCCACAGGACATGTCCTCACAGAGGATAATAGCCTACTGCTGCTACCAGTCACTCTGTGTGCTCAGGTGATAACATCTTATCCTGCTCACCCCTCTCTTACCAATCTCCTGCCCTTTTCTGTCTTTGGCCCTGTCTGACTTTACCCCCTCTCCCTGCGTGGTAAGTCCTGCACAGCTGGCCCATGACAAAGTTGCTTTATGGGCAGTGAACATTCAGAGCCCAGTAAACTCAGAGGAGCTGTGAGGAGATGGACTACGACAGTGTCTTTGGAGAACATAGCTGCCAACCCACAACATGTGTGAACCGTGAATTTTCAGAGGCTTCTAATCTGGCCAAATTTGGGTAGGTTTTTAAAGGGAAGCCAGACACCAGGGCAACCACTGCCAACTTTCAAGTCCCTGCTCAAATGTTTTGGCTTCCAAAAGGGACAATTGTAAAACAGCTGAGCCAATTCCAAAACAACTGAGCCATTTCAGCTGAAACATTTTAAATAAGAATGAAAAAGTCTGAAAGAGACATAGATATCAAAAAAACGCATTTCACAAGTTTGCCCCCACACTGAAGCACCCTCATGCCCCAGTCAGCCACATCAACTTCTACACAAGCAGTGCTGTGGAGTAAAATCTCTGCGGCAGAATAGTACCACCCTGCTCTGGAGTAGATTAGTTTACTGCAGCCTAAAAGCCCTGCATGTGTAGATGCTGAGACATTTACTATGGTGCTAAACATGTCTCGTGCAGACATGCTCATAGAGTCTGTAATGGGAAATATCATGTGGCCTTGCGGCTTTGACTGTAGGCTGTGCTATCAGCTCTGTCTAAATATAAGTACTAACATTTACCTGTGTGTGCGTTTGCATGCGTGCATGCACACACTATACCCATATTTAATGGACTGACAACATATGCGTGTGTGTAAACATAAAAAATATTTAAAGTCCTTTTTAAGATATTTTTCTTATTCTGTCAGACCCTTTTTTAATTGGATCCTTGTAACTTAAGACTTTGAAAGCAGATGGATACTAAAAAAAGCACCCAGTAAAAATGTTAAATGCACTATAAATCCTGTTTTTAAAATCAAAATAGCACTTCTCAACTGCATTTTATCCATGCAGAATACTTAACGATGCAGTAAGCCATAAAGTTGGTATCTTTGCTTCCATGGTCATGTTGATACAATCTTCATAGTCTTTAGTTTCATAGTTGTTTGGGTTGGAAGGGACCTGAGCAGATCATCGAGTCTGACCCCCTGCCATGGCAGGAAAGAGTACTGGGGTCAAATGACCCCAGCAAGGGGATTGTCAAGACTTGTCTTAAAGAACCCAGGGTAGGAGCCAGCACCACTTTGCTTGGAAGTTGGTTCCAGATCCTAGCCGCCCTGACCGTGAAATCGCGCCTCCTGATATCTAGCCTAAATCTACCCTCTGCCAGCTTGTGACCGTTATTCCTGGTCACTCCTGGCGGTGCTGGGGGGAACAGGGACTCCCCCAATGCCTGCTGGTCCCCTCGGACTAGTTTGTAACAGGTCACTAGATCCCCCCTCAGCCTTCTCTTTTGGAGGCTGAACAGGTTCAGGTCCCGTAGCCTCTCCTCGTAGGGCCTGCCCTGCTGCCCCCTGATCATGCGAGTGGCCTCCTCTGGACCCTCTCCATGTTGTCCACATCCCTCCTGAAGTGCGGCACCCAGAACTGGATGCAATACTCCAGCTGTGGCCTGACCAGTGTCGCCTAGAGGGGAAGGATCACCTCTTTGGACCTGCTTGAGTTGCATCCGTGGATGCATGACAGGGTGCGGTTGGCCTTCCTGATTGCATCCCCACACTGCCGGCCCATGTTCATCTTGGCATCAGTGATGACTCCAAGATCCTTTTCCACCTCTGCACTGACAAGAACGGCGTTCCCAGCCTGTAGGTATGGTGCTGATTCTTCCTCCCCATGTGCAGCACCTTGCACTTGTCAGTGTTGAATCCCATCCTATTCTCATCCACCTCTGTAACCTGCATAGGTCTGATTGTAGCCTATTCCTTCTTTCTAACATGCCCACTTCCCCCCACATCTTAGTGTCATCAGCAAATTTGAACAGTGTGCTTTTTACCCCCTCGTCCAAGTCGCTGATGAAGATGTTGAACAGTGCGGGCCTGAGGGCCGAGCCCTGGGGGACCCCACTGCCCACGTCCTTCCAGGTCGAAAATGACCCATTCACCACTGCTCTGGGTGCGGCCCTCCCGCCAGTTGGCGACCCATTTGACTGTGTGGGTGTCGACACCCCAGCCCCCCAGTTTTCTAATGAGAACGGGGTGAGAGACAGTGTCGAAAGCCTTCTGAAAATCCAGAAAGGCTATGTCCACTGCTACCCCTGCATCTAAGGATTTGGTGACCTGGTCGTAGAAGGTCGCCAGGTTGGTCTGACAGGACCTGCCCCTAATGAACCCGAGTTGGTTGCCCTGAAGCATAATCTCCCCTGCTGGCCCTTCATGGACATGCGCCAGGATAATTCTCTCAAAAAGCTTGCCCAGGATGGAGGTAAGACTAACTGGCCTATAGTTTCCCGGGTCCTCCTTCCTCCCCTTTTTTGAAGATGGGAACCACGTTGGCCCTCTTCCAGTCCTCTGGCCCCACACCAGAGCACCACAAGTGCTCGTCCAGCCATGCCAGGGGTCCCTCAGTGACCTCAGCCAATTCCCTCAGCACCTGGGGGTGGAGATCATCTGGACCAGCTGATTTAAATACATCCAGTCCCTCCAGACGTTCCCTGACTAGATCCTCCCTGACCCTTGGCCTAGGTGTGCCTCCCCTGGGGCCTGAGGGGGGCCCAGTGCGGGGGCTGATCTGGTCCTTGCTCAGGAAAATGGAGGCAAATAAGTCATTAAATAGGTTAGCTTTGTCATCTGGTGTGACGACCAAATTTCCTAGCGTGTTTCCTCTGGCCATTGCTGCATGCCCAGTAGAGTGGGCTTCAACATGGTGCTCTGCCTTCTATTCCTGCCTTAGTTTAAAAGCCTGCTGGGTGACAATAACAAGTCAGTTCACTTCCATGACCCTCAGTTTCCCCAGCTCTACAGTGTGGATACTAATAATAATGACCTCCATAATAATAAAAATAATGAACCCTTTGAAACCCTGAGGCCCATGGATGACACGGACTGTAGAGGCCAGGCAGACCCCATTTTAATTACTGTGCTGATCTGTTTTAAAGGAAAGACTTTACTTTAGACCACCGCAGCAAGGGGTCAACTGGTAAGCAAGGCAAAGCCTGGTTAGCAGACAGAAAATGACTGTAATAGTTGCTAAATTATTACTCAAACATCATGTAACCTATATGGCTCTACAGCTGGCAAGCTATATCACCTTACCAAAGAGAGAGAGAGCTTGGCTGTGCCATCCAGGTTCTGCCGCCTTCCATACAGCGTTGCAAATCCCCAGCACGATGCATAGAGAACTCCAAACCCATAGGCTTGTGACACTGTAGGGTGGGTTACAGCCTGCGCAACTTCTACCCTGGAAACCAAATGGCCTCACTATCCCAGTTGAATCATCATTCAACTAGGGAGGGTGAGGAGCAAGTCCCATAAGCTGGAAGGGACTAGTGCCAGGTATGGTGACCACCCTTCAGCTCTCCAGTGGTGCAATGAACTCCTGGTGGCAAAAGAAACCCTGTACACGGGGAGGAGAAATAAGTAGATGGCAAAGGAAAAAAAGCTGTTGTAACCAGCCTGTTGCAGGTTGTTTCTCTAAGTCCCCCCCTCCCCGGCAGGGCATTTGAATTTGTGCTTGTTTGCCTTGCAGAGGGGTGCCCAGGCTTGTGCAACGGCAACGGGAGATGCACTCTGGACATGAATGGCTGGCACTGCGTCTGCCAACTGGGCTGGAGAGGAGCGGGCTGCGACACTTCCATGGAGACAGCCTGCGGGGACGGAAAAGACAACGATGGAGGTAGGAGCTGAGCGCATACGGTCCATCCGCCTCCACAAACCCTTTTCCAAGCAAGGCCGGCAACCAGTTGGGAGGATGCTGTGTCACGGAGAGTCCTTCCTCAATAGCTGGTGGAGAAGGGGAAGCAGGCTCTGCCAAATTAATTTGACTCGCGTTGGTCTGAACTGAAGTGAAATGAATGCGGTGCTGGAGTGACAGGGCAGAGGAGGGCAAGGCTTATGCTTCCCCAGAACCAGTGCATTGCAGGTCAGACACTGGTGATGTGAATGTCCCTTTGCTTCATGCCACTGTGACACAAAGGGGCCAGAGAGCTTTGCCTCTCTGCTGCGATTGCCACCAAAGCTCTCCTCGATTGCTATGAGCCTGCATATGGATATGAAACAGCAACTTAGAGGCTTAAGTGGCTGATCCCCATGCTCCCACCCCATCCAATCCCACTCAGTCCATACTTGATTGATTCTAGTGCTGTCTATAATGATGACAGGCCTGTGAATCAGAGCCTAGTGTAATGCAAAGTTAATATTCATAGTTATCTCATTACAAAGGAAACCCTGGTACAGTGTGAAGGTTTGAATTAGAGGGCAGGAGATGAGATATTAAATTTGAGGTATAAGGGAGGCTGCATAATTTGTTTTGTTGTCACAGCAAAAGGCTTTGTAAACCACGAGCCTGGGCCAGGACCCAGACTGTGAAGTGGAGACTGCATTTGCAAGTGTCTTGTTTTATCATATTAACAAGAGCAAGGCAGTTAAAAAAAACCAAAAACTCTTAAGCCAAGTCTGTGATTATCTGTTTCGCAGCAACCGGGATTTTGATTGAATATTTAAAATGCTTCTGCACATCTGGCATGGTAAATGGACCAAATTGTCCCCTTAGAAAAGTTGTGGGAGGGAGGGGGTGAGGAGGAATCAGAGCCCCGCACAAAGAGCACAAGCCGTAAAACAAAAGTCGCTTATTCCCTTGCATGAAACTGAATACCACTGTATAGGTTTTTTTCTATTTACAACTGACACAAGGCAGCAATAAAGTTCACCACACCAGATGTGTAAAAATATGGTAAGTATATCCAAGCATAATCCCAGCTTCTGTGGAAAAAAGTTGTCATGTCTTGGAGAGAGGGCAAAAAACCCTAGGAGGTAATCCAGCCCAGAGCACGATGGAGCTCACATATGTAACATCAAAAAGAGCATGGTCAGACTCTTGGTATGTGAGGCTGTAGGGGGAATCCTGGGCAGAAATGCCATAGTCCAAAGTACTTGCTTATTACATGGAGGCACAACTGGTCGCAGTTACCTTCAGTGGGACTATTGCTCGACTTGTTCCTAAGGCAGTAAACATAGATCGGAGAAACAAAGGCAAGTGTGATTGTTCTTCGGGCAATCACGATGCCAAGAGCATTGAAGGAGCACTGGCTAAAATAGTCCTGCGTTCATCCTAGAGAGCACCCAGGGTACGCGTGGGGCTCAGGGCCTTGCAGTGGTGCCTATTAAAGGCAGCATTTGGTTTATTTCCACATATTCTTGGTACAGCAATGCAGAGCTGGTCACAAGGCAGCCTTCAGCTACACATACCAGTGTGGAAGCAATGCAGGTCACTTCATTCCCAGAATAACCTTCTCTGCACACAGAGCCTCCTTTCAAAATAGTTTTTGCTTTGAAACAAGCTGGGGCTTCACCCCATCTGCTGCACGTGGACTTTTGCTCCACTCGGGTTCCCCATGCACTGGTTGCAGAGCCCTCTCTGAAATGGGTGTCTGTCTGTTCACCCAAATTTCTCTGGGTAAGGGGAACCTGAGATGCAATTGCTTTCATTCGGTACTGGGGAACATCTAACCTACAGGGGCAGAGTAAGAGCTACAGGACGTGGCTTGCTCTTCAGTAACATGAAGGCTACTTAGCCCCAAAGAAGCAAGGGTAGGTAAGTCATGGCCAAAGTCATTCAGAGACCGACTCAATGCAGAAGAGTCTTTATTTCAGTTAGAGCGAGGGTATTCCCAAGAGCTCTCCTGCCAAAAATGTAGCATTTGGCAGGCCTGTCAGTGCTATTTCAGCACCCTGAGTCCCATTAGCTGTGCCTGTGAGGGACCTCTCAGAGTAAGTCTGTTGACTGTTGATTTAACCAGAGGTTACATTACCGTAATAAAGAGCAGGCAGGTATCCAGGTTGTAGCCGTATTGGTCTAAAGGAAAAAAGCAATCAGGACTCATAGTAGAGGTGATGTCTTTTATTAGACCAACTATATCTTTTTCTGCAAAAATCTAGTTGGTCTAATAAAAGATATCACCTGTGCTATGAGTCCTGATTGTAATAAAGAGTGGGTATTCAACTCAGTGTCACTGCACAGAAAACAGCAGAAAGTGGCCCACCTTTAACCAGCCTAAGGGATTTGCAGGAATTGGAGCATTTATTGCTCCTAATGGCAGAAGTGTTTCCAAAAGGCGTGCAGAGAGGAAGCAGGAATCCCCTTTAGTGACCCTCTTATACTGTGGGATGTGGCAGAACGGCTCTGTTTCAGCATCTGCGCTCTGAACGTGTCTCTGCTGTGGCCCTCCTGCCAGGTGGTCACGGCAAGGAAGTCCTGGAAAACTGAAGCAGCCAAGGAAACTAAATGGGGGAATGCCTGTTCACCAAAACACCGCAAGGGACGACAAGGTCCAGTGGTCACAAACTCCTCCAAGACCATTTTAGGCTGAACATAAGGAAAAACTTCTTTACTGTGCGAGCCCCCAAGGTCTGGAATAGACTCCCCCCAGAAGTGGTGCAAGCACCTACTCTGGACACTTTCAAGAAACATTTGGATGCTTATCTTGCTGGGATCCTTTGACCCTGCCTGACTTCCTGTCCCTTGGGCAGGGGGCTGGCTGGACCCTATGATTTTACGAGGTTTCTTGCAGCCCAAATGTCTATGAAATCTATTAAATTGTCCCATTGGGATCTGGAAGTCGATTTAAGGGCGTATGCATATCCTCACTTTAGCTCAATGGACTGTTTCATTTCTAGCAAGCATATCTCCTACCAGCAGTTACCTCTGCCAGGAACAGTGGGTGGGGAATATCCCACATAGCTCATAGCTCATGCTTTGTCTCTCTGCTCTGGGGGAGCCATTGCCCTGTATGAATCACTGTTAAATTCAGAGTTAAAGAGTTAGAAGTGTTTGGCCACTTCATCAGTTTTATAGTCTAAAGTTCTCTTGCTGGCTAGAGTTTCTAGGGGAGCTATCAACATGGACCTGCCATCCAAAGGTCCTGTCTGATTTACATATAAAGGCTTTATCCTGCTTTTGATTTTCTGCAAAGAAGCTGGGTCCAAACCTGGCAGGAAAAGTTCTAAGATTGAGTAAAACCCCTGAGTCCTGCAGGAAGCAGCACTGACTACTTGGTCGATGGCTTTCTTCCCTTTCAATCATGATTTGATGAGTTTCTCTCTGTAAGGTGTTTAGTGACATTTGAATGTAGTGGGTAAAATCCAAGTCCTGGCAACACCTGGTCATAAGAGTCTTCATGACACCCCTGGAAGAAATTGCTGTTCTTTTGCCCTTTCTGGATTCCTACTTTAATTGTCACCCCTACCTTAATTCCCCTCCCAGTTTCAATGGGTCAGGATAGTCCTTCATTTCTTCTTACATGCTCTATATCCTAATCCACAGAGTGGTAGACACTTTACTTATAACATGCAGAGGGGTCCTTTGGGATTAAAAATGCTATGTAAATATAAAATGTTATTTGAATCATTACTAGCTAGATTTGCTCAGTCACGAGGGAGGGAGAGGTCTTTGATCCTTACATATAAGACCCCCAAAAAATCTCTGGTGCTTTCCTCCAATTTAAACAGGTCCACGGGGCTGTTGCTAGTGACTTCTGGAACTACTGGGCATTTAAAAACTGTTTTTATTTTTCCAGTTAGAGTAACCCTGACCCTTCCCAGCTCATTTAGCATACCAGAAGGGCCCTCCAATTTTTACTTCTTCATAGCAGTGGGGTCATGATATTAGCTTGATGATTTTCTCTGGAGAGGTGACAGAAGCACTCTACTATTCTCTTTCTTCTGCAGTAGCTGAAATAGCGGCACCTCTGCCCCCCCAGCTTGTGTCTTTTTCATAAGGTATGAGTGATGCACAGTGTTACCAAAGATGAATGTCGGGCTTCAAACCACGCAGGTCCCCTCCTTCCCCTTTCCAAGTGCAAACTGTGTTCAGCTTGTTCCTGCCCAAGTATTTGAGAGTCCCACCTTCCTTTCCTCCACCCCACTCCTTCAGAACCAGTAACTTAAATAACAGACCATCAAACAATCAAGCTATTGCAGTTTGGGTTTTTGCCTTTCTCTGATGCATTTAGTAACAGCTGCTCCTGGCACAAGATACCAGGGCCCCTAGAGCAATGCTGTGACCTTATCTGATCTGAAGTCTTAGAGCCAGGTTCTCAGCTGGTGGAAATCAGCATTGCTCCAGTGACTGCACCAGAGCTCATTGACTTCAGCTGAGTCGGTCAGTGTGCACAATGAAGCTCAGATCCTGTAGTTTTGCTCAGTAGGTTGATGAGCAAGTCACAGTGGTGGGAGGAGAGTGGCGGGTGCCTGACATTCCTCACCTGGGAGAAATCTGGCACTGTACTCCAAGGCCTTTCTTACCAGCCCCCGGGAATGTTTCGGGAAGAGCTGGCTGGAAGACATAAGATGCTCTTGCGCCGCGTAGGGCCCAACTAGAAAAGAAAGGCAAGGAGCCTTTGCAAAGAAATAGGCAGCATCCGAGGAGACAGACAAGCAAAACTCCATCTTTACAAGTGCGTTGGCTGCAGGCAAAGTGAGGGAGCTTTTATTATACACACTAGTTCCAGTCTCTTTGCTGCCCACATGCTGTTTAGAACCTGTGCTAGAAGCCTGCAAGGCTTTTATAGAGCAAGAAGATTGACTCTGGGGAATTTCAGGGGAGCTTTCAGGTTCCCTGAAACCATAAAAAACAACGCATGAATGTGCTCGCTGCATTTACAAAGGGTGGGGAAGTGTTGGAAACAAAATGCACTTGGGAAAACAGCCATCATATATTAACATTTACTGGCATGGAGAGACCCAGGCAGAAAGCAGGGTCATGTTGGAAGACCCACTGAACACTGCTAAAAAAGGAAGAAGGAGCAAGCTGTACTTGAAGAAGACCTGACTGGTGCCACCCCGTTGTTTGCTGGAAAACATTGGCTTGATGGAGAGTCACTCCTTCCTCAAGTGAGAGAGAAATGTGAGGAGTTGTCATTTTCCAGGTTTTAATTCTGTTGCTCTCTGGTGGGAGAGGTGGCAGTCAGCTCTGTTGGGAGTGTGTTGTGACTCTATACGTGAAGGTACTCAGAAATATAAAGCATATCAAACTTTTTGCTTCAGAGCAGGAGAGCCGAGGGGCTAAGAGAGACCACCTCTGTCATTCTCCAACTCCATGAGTTGGGAAGTTCACAATACTTTTGGCTAATTTGCCCAGGCCAAAGTGCCTCTGGTTGGTATCATGGAATAATAGTTGCTTCTCCTTCTGTGGCCAAAGAAGCATGTCATTTTGATACAGCCTGACTAGGTGAGAAATGATTGAGAAAAGGAAGGAGTCATGATGATGATGCTGTTATGCACAATGAAGCAAAGATAGGCATGGGCTTTCTCTGGATAAGCCCAAAGGGAAGAACTGGATCAATTCCAAAGGCAGTCACCGTCACCATCGCTGCCAGCTCTTCTGGCATCAAGAAGAGCTCAGAGGATGCTGCAAGCTTCAATAGCCAGCCACTGGGGGTACATCTAAAATGGGGGGAGCAATCTGTCCTAGCCAGGCTGTCCCGAGCGTGACCCATTCATGCACTTTAAACCTGGAAGTCTTCCAATGAGGCCTCTCCAGAGCACCTTGGTGTCCAACAGTCTGAGAGCGGGTGCTGGGGGGGACTCCAGAGTGGGCTCATTGGTGCACTTCTCAGTTGGCAGGGCATGCAGGCAGGGCATGCCTGGGGAGGGGGCATCCTGGCTCGTACACACTGCTGTCATGGAGTAGGCTGATCTATGATACTCATTACTAGAGCTTGGTCACCTAAAGCAATCCAAACAGGTCTTATATCCTTACTGTTTACTTGATCTTCCCACTCTCACTTCTGCATCTTCTTCCTGAGTTGAGATACACAAGGGTATGAACTCTTTAATGTAAGAATGGGGGTTTTTTTAATGACACATCTGCTCAAAGGCTCACACTGTGACCTAGCATACCAGATGCTGCTGTGCAGAAAGCTGCTTCTTTTCTTACCGTAGACCACCCCCCTCCCCCAACCATGGGCTGGGCACTTGACAAAAGTGGGTAAAGATATATTCCTGTTCCCAGAGAGCTTGAAAAGCACTCTAATTCTGAGCACTGTGAATGGACAGGTAAAAACTAGAGCCAGTGGGTAGCAAGAGAAAGGACAGAGGTCACAATGATAGGATGATGTGGCTCCACGGCAAGGAAGATCTGCATCTCTCCATCTTTTCATTGCATTTCTATTTAGGTTTCCTTTGACTCCTCACTCCTTTTGCATGGCCATGCTAATACAAGGCCAGATGCTTCATCCCTGCTTTCTTTGCCAGTGGAATTCATCCCTGGGCAGAGCACAGCAGAAAGCCTCTTCACCACACAAATCCCATCAGTGTCAATCAGGTGCTGGTCCTTTGCACCCTACAGGAGTAAGGCTTAATCAGCATGAATACTTACTTGAGTGATGAAGTAAGCCTGATGCAGCCTATTGGGTTTGCTTCTTTGGCCTGGGTTACGTAGGAAGTCAAATGAGGTAATCGCAGTGGCCTTTTCTGGCCTTTACATCTCAGAAGCTGTGAATCAATGAGACAGCAAGAATAATCAGCTGTGTTAACACTAGCTGCAGGCATCCATAGTTTAAAATCTCCTCTTCTTCTCTGTCTGTGTAATACATCTGAAATCATTATAGGGCACTTAATCATCATTTTGACAGATAATGTTGCCAAGAAAGGAATTACGCTGTCATAGAATGGTGACAGAAACGAGAGCGAGGGAAAGAGACTTACAAGTTAGGGTCAGATGTGTTGTTTTTAATGCCTCTTCCTCCTGTCCAGACCAAGACAGTGCTCCTTAGCACGTGAGGGGGGCTACTGGATTTTTGTTGCTGACTGTGATGCACAAGATTTTTCCTCGTTGCCCTCTGTTAGTGAAATCAGTGGCAAAATTCCCATTGACTTCAGTAGGAGTGGGACCAGCCCTTGAATTTGTCACAAGTACTCGGTGAAGATTGCAGTGCCAAGGTTCACCAGACTCATCCCTTTCAGAACAAATGACCCGTCTTCATGGTTCCAGTTAGGTCGAAGAGCCCGGTAATCCACTGTGCATGGCAACACAGTCCCATTCCTGCCCCGGATCCATCACGGCACTCTACATGCAGCACCTGTCAGACTTTGCTTAAACGCATAATAACATTCCTAGCTGAAGGTTATTTGCATTCTGCTATTGATGTTAGCATGACGGATTTTTGTTGCAGCATCCATAACTCTGTAGAAATGCTCTATTATTCAATCTCACGGAGCTAAGACACTGCCCATTAAATCAGCCGACACAATTGTGGGGCCATGAAAAGTCACAACTAATTTGAAATTTTATTAGCTCTCAGCTGATCTTGTTTACAGCAGAAGTAGTCTCTTGAAAGCGGCCCTTTGCTTCTGTATAAAATGTTGATCCTTGGCACCTTGCTGGCGTTGCTTGCGGGAGACGAGAATCTGGGAAACTAGGCTGTGAAAACTTGAGAGGGAAATACAAGTCCTGGGGCTACTTTGTGGCCAGCAAGTGCTGAGAGTACCCACAAGGAATTCAGAAATGAGTTTTGCTGGTCCCTGATTAGGTTTTTGTGGGTGCGAACATGACAGCCTGAGTGCAGGAAGGAAAAAAAACACTTCGCACTTGTTTCATGGAAAGGGAGAATAAGTATGAAAGCCAGCTTCTCCACATAACCAGTGGACACAAAGGACACCTGTACACATGCCCGGTGCCTGCTCCAACTCTTGCTAATTAGCATGCCTTGGAGCAGACTCGATTAATTAAGGCTGCTGGAATTAATCTAATTAACTAGCATGCTCCAGCAGCCTTGGCATCACATGTATTCAGTGTTCCCATGCTTCAAAATGGTAGCGGGGATGCTTTAACTAAAGCTCATTGAATATATGAGCTGCTGCAGATGCTTTAATTAGAGCGGCTCCTGAGAACCGCTGTAATTCAAGTGCTCCCTCCCACCCTCCCCGGAGCACATGTAAAGACACCCAAAGTTTCCTCGAGGTTAGTGATCGGCTTTGCACCTCAGGCTCTTAAACCAGGCCCAGGAGCTTTATGGGGTGTACAGAGTGGAGGCAGGGGGGATTGCAAGTAATATAGTACAGTCAGAAAACATCTCTGCATTCATGGAGCCTTTGGACCTTCGGGAGTGTGCACCAGGGCAAAGCAGAGCCAGGCCCCTGAGGCCAGATTTCTCCCCTTTCGCACATATGCAGCACTCCACCAACTATCAGCCAGGAAAGCTGGGGAAATCCTAATGTCGGTTATGATAAACTAGGCTGAACCATTCCATTTTTTAAGAACAAGAGCTACTTTGGCATTGATCCTGCCAGTCCTTGCCATGCAGGGCGGTTGTTCTCCAGATTACCTAAGTAAATAAAGCTCTGAGATTTCTGGGTAAGTCCTGTCGATAAAGACACCGGTGTTGATTTAGGGGTGTAGGTTGTAGCCGTGTTGGTCTAAGACATAGGCAGACAAGGTTCTTTGGGTGAATCTGATATCTTTTATTAGACTAAATTAAATAGGTGGGGGGAAAAAAATAGAAAAAATTGGTGTTGATTTAGGACATTTAAATTTCTCCAAGCCACTTGACTGAGTGCCACATGAGCTCTCAGTTAAAAAGCTGGCATTATATGGAGTTAATAGGGCCTGCAGTGCATAAAACTGGATCACTGACAGATCTCACTATGTAGTTGCTAATGGGAAGACAATAGTGAATAGAGTCATATCTAAGGGGGTCTTCCAAGGATCTGTTTCTGAGCCCAATACTATTCTGTGTTTTAGTTAGCGATCTAGTTGATAAAGGCAGATCTTTGTTGGTGCAAAGGTTGGTGGGGCAGTAAATAAGAAGAAGAGAAGATTACTGTTATGAAGTAATCTGAATCATACGGTTAAATAGTCACGATTCAATAAAGTGCTTTTAAATGTATGGTAATACATCTGGGAACAAAGAAATCTGTTTCTAACCTGGGAGACACTCGGAAAGAAATGACTCAAAAAAGCATATGGGAATCATCTTCGATCAGTGTTTCTTAAACTGGCATAAGCAGCAAACTTCTAGAGGATATGTGAGTGAGGAATGGGAAAGCAAAAGGGAAAGGGGGAAAGAAAAAGAAAGAAAAATATTACTCATGACTCCACAGTAGTGAACGGAAGGGTTACTTTCTTTTGTTATCCCTGACACCCAACTCATGGAGGCGCACTGCTGCTTATCCAACTTTCGGGGGTATGCAATGCAAAATGGTCTGAGGACCGCTCTCATAAATAATTTCCCCAGTGTGATTTCACAGTGCAGTTCTGCGGCAAAAGGGGGCTACTATAATCCTTTCGCCATACAAAACAAGAGGCATATCATGCAAATGTAGTAATTTGTTTTCTCCATACACAGCATTAGTAAGACTGCCCTTAGAGTAGAGTGTCCTGCCATGGTGTCCTTAGTTCAGAAAGGTTGTGGAAATCTGAGAGCAAGCTCAAAAGAAAGCCACAGCAAGGAGCTAGGGGCTAGAAAACAAGCCTTGTGACACAAGGCCTATGGAATTTAATCCTTCCAGCTTGGCAAAGAGAAGGGAGAAAGAGAAGGGAGAGAGTTGATCCCCATGAATGGAGAAGGGAAGACCTTTACAGACCTGTAGGCAAAGGCATATCCAGTGGTTTAGAGTTGGTGTTAGACAAATTCAGCCTTGAAATAAAATGTGCTTTGCTAGCAGTGAGGATAATTAAAGACTGGAATGGATTATCGGGCGGGAGGGGGAGGAAGTGCACGCAGCATTGTGTGGAGTCTTTCCGAAAAGTCTCCATGGATGACTGGAGAGCTTTCTGAAAGATATCCTTCGTGCTTCATCCAGGTTCTGGGGAAGCCTCTAAATCCCGTGCATACTGGGTGTCAGACTAGACTATTTCCAGCCCCAGAGTCTAGGTTTCAAAGAAATATTTTGCAACCCTCCACATCTGGGATTTTCAGACTGTTCAGGACCCTGCAACAAATTCACTCACTGATCTGAAAATCTAGGGCCGTTCCATGACGACTGTAGCTCATCGGATTGAATTTACCCTGGCCCTCTGGGATGCTTTGAAGCTGACAGCTATGTAGACATGTGCCATATTTGAGACCTCCCATCGGAGCCTCACCCTGCTGGGTAGCCTGTTCACACCGTCCAGCTGTTCGGGGGCTGTCAGGAGACGTGTCAGGACAGCCAGCCCAGGCTGCTCCTGAGTGTTGGAAATACTGTCACTCTCTTGTATATGCAGCTCAGTCCTTTACCTCCTCTTGAAATCGTTTCAAGGAGGCTTATTTACTAAACCTCACATTGAACCTTTTCAGAGGTGCTATATAATATGACCCTCCTCCGTCTTTTTTCAAAGCTTATGTCCATAATGTTCGTCTCTTCTTTTAATACCACCCCCTGCTTTCATTTGTTTTTGTCTCCTTTTGATTATCAGGACATAGTTTTTTCTGGGTTTCTATTTTTTTTTTTTATTAATTGGTGCAGCTCCCTGGTGCCTTCAGGTGGGAGGGTGGGCTCTTTCTAAATGTCATTTTTTTTCCTTACCATTCTGGCAGGGATCAAGGGATGCAAGGAGACATAACTGTATGCAAGATCTTTTCTTATCGCTTACTGGAAGATGCCAGCTTGTTCGCTGGTGTGGCTCTAGACAATAAAAAGCAAATGCAAAAGCTATTGGGCTGGGCACCTGCATATCATTATTTATTATCTGGTTTGTAGTTTGTGGCTCTTGTGGTTCTTTGTGATATCTGACACAAGCCCTCACATTTTCTAAGCTAAAAGAAGCCTTTTAGTCCTACAAGTCTCATTAAAGTCAATGGGAGTTGTGTAGCTAAATCCAAGGTCAGCTCTTGGGGAATTTAAGGGCTTTACAATGTGAGCAGCAAAACCCTTTGGTGCAGAGTTAAACCTGCCTTTGAAAACCCAAGACGGAAGAGTATTGGGTGAAAGGCTAATCTCCAGCCTGGGTCCCAGCATTCCCACATGCGCAAGGCATTTTTCTCACATATCTGTCCGTGAGATACATATCCGTCACTGTATGCACCGACAAAATTTTCCTCCCGTCTTATAACTTCAGCTCCCAAACCGAGGCTCTGATGTCTGAAATAAAGACAGGGTAATGAAGAGGTATGGTACAGCAGGCTTGCCAGCCTCTCACTACAGTGTCTACAGCCTTAGAAAACATTATTAATGTGTGGGAGCAAATGACAAGGTGTCATCTCACTTGAAGCTGTAATCTTTACAGTACCAAGGTTGGTTTGGGGTTTTTTTTTTTAAATAGCTAGATATAGATAGGCATATTCTATACCGTTTTTTTTTTTTTCTTTAAATTGTTATCTTCAACTCCACCTGAGGTTTGACTGGAATCCTGCTAGCCTAATCATTTATAGCAAGTAAATTTTCTTAATTGGCAAACAAAATTTGATTAGAACTTCATCGTTATCACCAGCCATTGCAAGAAAAGGTGGATCAAGTGCCCAAGCTGCTATATTTGCATGGCAATTTTGCAGGTCTTCATACAGACATCAAGGTATCAGCACAAACAGTTGATGGGATTTTCAGAAGTATTCCAAGTTGCTCCCATTAACGTCAACAGCAGAAGTTAGGACCATCCTGAGCGCTTTTGAAAATCACACACTGTGTGCATGTGTGTATGGATGTGCAGGAGTGTGTGTGTGTGTATTTACTCACATCTGGACTTAGATTGCAAGATCTTTCACAGAAGAACATTGTGGTCTGGTTTCTCTGCAGTATAACTGTCCCAAGGATCTTGTCCTAGATATTGTAAAGCCCCTAAATGAGAGGTTCCCAACCTCCAGGCCATGGGCTGGTACTGGGCCGTGAAGCGTTGGCTGCTGGTCCGCAGGAGGGTTGGCTGATGTACTGGAAGTCCAGAAGTGACCGGCACACTGTGGATCGGCAGTCAACCCTTTCTTATACTCAGTATACTGAGTATACTGTATACTGAGCAGACTGAGTATAAAAAAGGGTTGGCTGCCAGTCCACAGCGTGCCGGTCACTTCCAGTCTGCAGTATGCCAATCCGCGGTTTGCCAGGCTGCAGTCACTGCCGGTCCGCGGTTGCCAGTCCATAGTCTAAAAATGTTGGGAAGCACTGCCCTAAATTCTCCCAGAGCTGAGCTGGCCTGGCTTGGTAAGGTCTTAGTTCAAGACCAGAGCTCCTAAATGTGATTTAAGTTACAATGGAGTTTCTTTGGTGTAACTCCTTTCTAGCTAGGAGGCGCCCAGTTTATGCCAGTTTAACTGGGATCAGCCTCTAGCCTCTAGTCGGTCATCACAAGGCAATTTGATTTCCTTCCCACTGCTTCCATAGAAACTGAACATACATTGTCTTGCCAAAACAGAGCCCCAGCCCTCCTTTGGAGGGGCCTTACCTCTAGGTGCCCTCCCACTCTTTACGCACATTCATTTCTTGCTTCTGTGCTGAGATTGCCAAGAGGATCCTAGCTGAAGTCTGTTTCCCTGATACAGATAACATCCAGGGACTGGCCTGAGACCAAAAACTCATTTCACATAGGTTTGTGAGCTGCCATCACATGGTAACAATTTTCATTCACTATCAAACTGTTTTATTTGAACTGATGACTTAGGAGGGAAGGGCTCCATATTCCATTACCCAAGCCCCAAAACATCCAGTCCCTTAATCTGATTTAAGGAGCCATCTCAACCACATGCTAACCACTTGTATTTCTAGATATAATGCTTCACCAAACTCCCACTAAGCAATTGCTCTTTTTTAATATATTTTTTTCCTCTCCCATCATTGCTGATTACCAAGATGTCTGTGAGTAGTGATGGCATCACAGAATAAACTGGGAAAAAGAGAAATGATCCTGTAGGAGAAAAACAGGTTTCCATTTACACATGTAATGACTTGGCAAGCAGCAAAGCTTAACTCAATTAAATATGCTTTGGTAAGCTTTGCTTGGGTATGTGATGCTGCTGTTGCTCCAACTACTAGTAGTATGCTGCTCTTGTAACTACTAGTAGTAGTATTACTGCTGCTAATACTGAAATTATTATTATAGTGCTACTTGTAAGGTACAAGATAGACTGTATGGGAGTATGAAGCCTTCTACTTTTCCAAAAAATAGATACAGAAAAGGAAGAGAAAGGTCACCCATCCTTTCCTTCCATGTCCTTTAGCACCAGTGATTCGTGGGGGGGCATGCCTCGCATTGTGAGAGGGTAGTTTGTCTTTCTAGGTACGTTCTTAAACAGGTTTCACCATCAGTTTAGAAGATGCTATGGTGTTTATGATAAGAGGCGAGCTTGCTTAGTCTTTCACCTCTCTGCTGAGAAAGGCAGTGATAGTGCCATGTGTGCTAATGGTGGCTGTAATGTTCATATGTATTGGTAAGGAATTGGGCTGAGTTCCCACACTCATGTCACATAGCCTACAAAGATTACAAAGGTCTGCTGATTAACTGGCTGACCAAGAGGTGAAACATATACCCTGTTACCTACCCCTGGGACATTCAGTTCCATTAATGACTTGGGGTCTTTAAAAGACTGATAGTCCATGTCCCTGCTGCCATTAAAACATCTCTTTCCTTTCTGCAGATGGCTTGGTAGACTGCATGGACCCAGACTGCTGCTTGCAGCCCTTGTGTCATATTAACTCACTGTGCCTGGGCTCCCCTGACCCCCTGGATATCATACAGGAGACGCAAGCCCCCATATTGCAGCAGAACTTGCACTCGTTCTATGACCGAATCAAGTTCCTGGTTGGCAAGGACAGCACTCACGTCATCCCTGGAGAGAATCCCTTTGAAGGGGGGTAAGTGAAAAATGTTTTTCTCTAATAAGAACTAAAAGCCTGAGCTCTTTTTGTACCCCTTGAAGTGTGGGATGGCAAATCAGAAGCAGTGACATCCTAATAGAGACTGGCAGAAAGATGCAAGAGACAGAAGCGATGTCATTAGCAGATTCCCCAGCACCTGCCTCTGGGAAGCAGAGTGCTGAAGAAGTCCATGACTAATGTAATACCACTGAACATCTTCTCACAGATAAGGTACTCACAGATCCGGAAAAGGAAAAAACAAAAGACATGTTTCTAAACTGTCAGATCAATAGCCTCTCTGCTCAATTTGTCATTACGATCTTGCTTCAAATGATAAAACACTCCACTCATCGTCGCCAGGTGGCAGAATTAATTTTCTGTGTTCTGTCCACGTGTTTGTTTCTTTTATTAGACCACCCTGTTGGGAATGGCTTTATTATTTCCAGCTCACATTTACCTCAACCTGTTGCCCGTGGGTCAGAAACTACTTGTGGATTCTTGGAAACATGGGACTGCCCTCACAATTATATCAGAAGGGTAGTCCATTTGGACTGCATGAGCATGCCCCTACTTATATCTGTTTGGACTGTATGAGCATGCCCGAACTTACATGTGTTTGGACTGTATGAGCATGCCCCAATTTATATCCATTTGGACTGTATGAGCATGCTGCAAATCAGGCAGCAATGATGCTTCTCCTGGGAATATGATCCCAGTTTTCAAGGTTTCTTTCAAATCACTTAAGATTCCACTTACTCTGCTCAGGTGGCAACACACCACCGACTAGCCAGAGAATAAGATGCTTCCCATCAGTGAAAACAGGACAAACTCTTTGGGAACATGAGATGTTTACTGCGGAGTAGACTAATTAGCTCTGCTGTAAATATCTGGGCATCTACACATGCAGGGCAATTAGGCTGGGTAAACAAATAAACTCCACAACAAGATATTACTTGCAAATACAGGTATTATTCCTCTGCAGAGTTTTTTGATCCTCAGCACTGCACGTGTAGACGCCGGAGGGACTGGCTGGGCCATGAGGGTGCTTCAGTGCAGGGTCTGCCTGCTGGCTAGCCCCACACCAAAGCACCCTCATGCCCCAGCCAGTCCTTCCACAGTACACTGGGCCAGGTAGAAGCAGTCCTGGGCTGGCAGGCTGACCCTGGGGTCCCCTGCCAGCCAGGCCTGCTGTGACCTAGCTCAACATGCTGCTGTTATGGGCATACATGTGAACACAGGGCCCAGGAAACAATAAACTCTGGAGCAATAAGCTCTGGAGTTTATTGCTTTGCATTAAATTGCCCATGTAGACGCACCCTTTCTGCCTGAGAGCAGCCAGTGAGTAGGTGCCATTCAGCCAGTATATTCTCTGCTTTGGATCCCCTTGCTCACATGAATCTTGTTAGCCAAAATACTCCACAGGAAGGCGTGCTCTGAGTGCCTGAAAAAAATTCAGAAGTGAATTTACTCTCAAGAAAGTTACTCCAGCATATGCGCTGTGTGTCTGCTACCATTGTTATTTTGCGGTAGCCATTGACCCAAAGCACACTGGGTCTCCTGCCACCCTGTGGGCTATTATTGTAACAGCTCCAAATCTGAGCAGCCAGTTTGGGAGAGCCGGTGTTGTGTCCACTCCGTAGTCCTAAGAAAATTTACTCCAGAATAAACTTGTCATGTAGCCACATACTCTCAGTCCCTTACAGGTGTAGCCTTTTGAGATTTATCATCACAAGCTAAGCAGCGATTAGAAATTACTGTTAACGCTAGGTATCTTCAGCATTTAAATTAAGTCTAATTATTTTATGCATATTCAGCTCTTCCCCTGCTCCCCCCGCCAAAAAAAGTGTTGCAAACATGCCATGGCACGAGTCCATATGGCTGACTCAGTACTTGCTGCTCCACAGCCACTAACAGCCATGGTGAGACTTATCTAGGATTACTCCATGTATCATCTGACAAGAGGATAGTGCCTGCAGCACCCCATGGGCTCACCTTCTCAAATGGTCCTAGCAGCTAACCTCGGACATGAGTCTCCTGGAAGTACACCGCTGTCACTCAGACAGCTTGATGTGCTAACTTCCGCGATTTGTCTCACTGCCAAGCTCTTTCAGAGACCAAGAAAACTAATGGCAGTGCTTCGGATTAGAGCCAAGTGATCATTATATAGCAAACAAGGTTGCTTTTGTCGGCATTCACAAGACTGTAAATTTGGTAGCTAGATACTAAGCAGTCCCGACTCTTGGTGAAGCGTTAGTTTAGTGGATGTTCAGCTGTCAGATTGATGCCGGCCTCACATTTATTACAGTGAACGTCAAGCATTGGACTGCTGACTAAATTATTTTACTAATTTCCTTTTCAAGCTGTTATTTTTGGCGGGGGGGGAGTGTGTCCCATGGCTCAGCTGTCATTTGGAAACCTCATCACAGGGGAATCTGATGTCACTACAATATTTTCAATGGGCAGGAAGGTTTGTTATACATAGGTCTGATATTAGGCTCGTGTTTGGAGCTTTCCCTTGTACAGCAAAGGGCTGTAGGCTGCTGCCTCCACACATGCTGCTGCAATCTGTAACATCTCCTTAAGAGGCTGCACTGCAGTAACAAGCAGGTATTGAGGGAAATAACACATGTCACCCATTCACCTATTGTGCTGAGAGCAACATTTGCTCCTCCACAGAGGACCAACACAAGGCCCGTGTACTTCTTAAGTGCCACTTGTGCCCTTAAAATAGAACCTAAGTGGTTCATAGGCCTTGTGTTAACTCTCTGCACAGTAGAAAATTTCACCTATGAGTATGCAAATTTTCTCCTCTTGAAAAATTTGAGCTCAAAAGAACCATCTGTCACATGAGAGGTTGGTGTTTTGTAGATCCCTGGCATGGAAAGCTTTTCCCTTGCCAGAATGGGGGGCATGCAAAAATTAAAGTCAATGGGATGTGTTCATAACCGATTATTTTCCATTTATTGCACTGGAGCTAGTAAATAGGCCTTCCTGGCTAATCTGCTTTTAAGCATGAAGAGTTCTACAATTACGGCAGTTGTTGATGACATTTTGCTCTTCTTTAAATATCAACAGAGGGCAATTATCACTAAACATGTCTTGCAGACATGGCACCTCAAGCTGTGTTCACATCAAGTCTCGCTAGTTAAATAGTGCTGAACTCTGTGCAGGCACTCGTGTGAAAAGCCAGATGCCGCAGAAAGTAGTAGGAGTGACTCAGTAGGTGACGCTGTAGTCTCGGAGCAAAGTACCACACCACAGGTTGAAGAGATGGTGGGGCACTGCAGTTTTCGGAGGGGGAAGGCTCACCAAGTCCCAAACTGTTGGAGTCATAAACATCCCCTAGAGCGTTTGACAAGAGAGGAGCATATTCTGAACTAACTCCAACCTTGACCATTGCATCCCACCCATCTGACTTCCTTCTCTGGTTTCAGTTGTCCACTTTCTACCCCAGTGTTTTAGTTGAGGCCGTTAAACAGCTGTCACTCATCACCCTCGAGGGGTCAAATCTACAGCATGAGACAAATAGGATTTCTCCTTGGAGAGAATGTGGCCTGCACTTCGGGCTGTGTTCCCCCGGGCATGCCTTGGTGCTCTCAGCAGCCTTTATAAGTGGGTAGTGGTTGCTCTTCCCATGTGCAGCTCACCATCCTTCTCCATTCAGCACCCAACAGAAGGAGGCATCTTTCCTGCCTGATTCTCCATTGGGTAGGACTCCTTTAGTGACGGTATATGGTGGTGCGTCCCTCTCCACTCCTACCTGCTCACCCCCCGACACACCCTCATTGCCAACATAGTAGCATCTTCCAAAGCCACAGCTTAGCCCTCAGGGTTTTAATGACTGTCTATTTATTGCTTGCTGTGGTATTTAATGCTATTCTTGGAAGGGAGGTGTTTATCATCCCTGGTGGGACCATATAAATACAGTGTGCTTGCATTTCGTACATGGCCTATGTAGAAATGGCAGCAAAATGAAATATGTGACTGAATACCTGTACAATACATCCCCTGGGCTTCAGAGACACAGCTTAGCTACCCTTTAGAGAGAACAGCCGTGCAGATCATCTAATGGAGTACAAATAAACGAATGTCTCGTGACAGCTAGCCTTTGAGTGAATTTATTATTGAATTACACTTCAGCTTTTTAAGAACAAGCTGAGCTGACAAGCTACCTCATCACTGCAGAAGAAAAAGAAAGACAATGATAAATTACCCTGATGGATAAAGGTAAAGACCTTGTCTTCTCTAAAATACCAGCAATTATATATTATTCATGTTTGAGCAAAAAAAAAAAAGAAGAAGAAGAAGAAAAAAATCACTGCCCATATTGAAATGAGTGTTTATGATGATAAAGCAAGGAGCTAAATTAAATTCAGAATGCACAGGATGTCTTTTCCCATCATTTTGATGAACAGATAACAAGAACTCTCCTGCCACTTGATCATTCTTGTATTGATTTCAAAACCACTTACTCTTGCTGTTTGCTTTGTATCTTTAAGCCATTCTTAGTTGTCCGTCACCATAAGGAGCTGCACAAGATGCAGTGGTGTCAAATTGTTGACTTTCAAGCAGGACACCTGATATCCTTGTTCTCTCTTGAGAGGCGGGTGTGAGAAAATTGCAGGAGCAGGCTAAGCTCATGGCCCATGGAGCCTGTCATGTCAGATGTCAGTGTTGGACTGAGCTACCTCTGGAAGCCCCGAATGGAAATGGCTTTTTTCTATGGAGTATGCAAAAAGAAGTCAGGGAGTGTGTAAGTGAATGGGAGTGTTTTTGATTAAGGGTGCTAAAGCATATTAAATGTTTTGGCCCCTGGATGGTGTGTGACACAGTTTTCATGTCAAGCCATGATTCTCTGCTGTCAATGTAATTAAATTGCTGTAAACACACAGTGATGACATGGGCAGCTGGAAATAAGGGTTTGACCTATGGAAAACAGCTCAGCCTTGGGTCTGAGTGACCTCCTATGAGCTGGCCTCTGGAACTACCTGCCAAAAGTCTCTCTTCCCCCACCCATCTCCAGAGCCAACGTGAAGGAGAGGATGAAGGCCTGTCGGTGTAAATTCCTGAACAGAAGTTAGATTTCTTAAGTTCTTTTTTCCATCCGTGTTACCAATTCACCATGTGATCTTAGGCACATCACTTCACTTCACCCTGCCTGAACTTAGAAAATGGGGATATTAAAACATATCAACACCTGCAGGAGCATTTGAGGCCTACTTGGCTGTTAGCTATAAGAGTGCATTGAGAGCCTGGGATAGAGGGGTGCATTAAAAAAGGTGACCGTTCAGTATTTTATAATAAATAGTATGAAGTCTTTTTACTTTGACGGTGCCCACTCAACGTATACCTCACCCATTATTTCGAGCCAATCACCTGGAATTTAGAGCAAATTCCAGCAGCATTGAGGCCATGGTCATCCAAACCCAACTTCGCTGGACAGGTCATGTCCGCATGCCTGACTCCCGCCGTCCAAAGATTTTTCTCGCACCTGAAAGAAGGTCAGCGAAGTAGCAGAGGGCAAAGAAAGCACTTCAAAGACACCCTGTAGGCAAACTTGAAGAGGTGTAACATCGACATCAACACTTGGGAGGAAGGCTCAGGACCGACCAAAATGGAGGGAGGATCCCAACACTTTGAAACAGCTCGTCAGCAGGCAGAAGAGGAAAAGAGGAACAGGAGAAAAGAACATCAGACCATCCAAGGCAGCAACACTGCACCCATGCCTCCCGGAAACACCTGTCCTCACTGCGACATGACATGTGGATCTCGAATTGGGCTCTGGAGCCCCCTGCAGACTCACTGTTAAGATCCTGGGAAGACAATCTTAGTTGTTCACGAGTGACCGCCCATCATCCCATCATCATCATCATCATCATCAGAGCCAATCACCTAATCAGTCAGCTGGGCTAGAGAACGAGAGCGTGTAGGGAGACGGGAAGAAGAAAAGTAAGGCCTTTCAGAACATACAGCCGACCCTTTCAGCTCAGATCTCGGCAGCTTAAAACGAAAACCTGTGTTGTGCTGACAGTCTCTTTGGAAAGGGGCAATCGATGCTTCCACCCTTTTCCTTTGCCCATGTCTCCCTGTATCTGATGGTAGACCTCTTTCTCGGTGCTGACCTTACCTCTTTTACCAGAGTGCCCTGAGTCTCCTGTGTTTTTACCTTGAAATTGCTTGTGTGTGCCGGTTACTTCAGGGCAAAAAAAATACATCTTTTTTTGTATCACCAGGCTGAGTAATCATTTGATCATGGGAGACCAGAGGGAAGCAAGCAGCTTTTTTCTGCATAGTATGGCAACGGTACCTTTTTTTCTATTTGGAAGATCTACACACAGTTCAGGGGAAATACTTCCTCGGAGTAAAGCCTGACCACAGACTGGAAGGACTGGGAATGGTGTCTGTTTCCCTCCAGTTTATTTTGGCTTTAATGGGAAGTACTGTATTTAAGGCACTGGGAAGAGCTTGGCATAGGCAAGTAACATGGTGATGACTCTGGGACCTTCTACCTGAGATCCCTTTTGAATGGACTGCAGGGGACCAGTCCATCACAGGAGCTTGTGGGGTCTGCTAAAAAAAAAAAAATCACTCTGATGTCAGCTGATCTAGCACACAGCCTCCGATTGGCTCCAAGGGGATTGTCACTAGTCGTGCTCGATGACTTTGGATTGGAGCAAAATGCCACAAAAGTGAAGAAACTGATGAACTCCGGACGTTTCGGGGTAGAACATAGCTGCCGCCGACAGCTCGTTGCGATCTCACGCCTGCAGCTCAGGACACGCTTTGAAGGATACCGCCACATCTATTTGAAGCTATATCCTGAATGCTAATACATTTGAATAGGCCTGGATATTCAGCATCCCCACGGCACCATTAATACAGTCCCACACCTGCCCTTGAGAACAAGGACACGTTTTTATATTTAAACAACAAATCATACATGATGCACATCTCCATTTCACCTTTATTGTTTTCCCAAGGTGTTGTTTTTCTTGTGTAACTTGCTCCGTAATTGAACTCACTTGAGACCGTGTTTTCTGAAATACAGAAGAACAAAAGCAAGAGGTTAAAAAAAACAACCTCCCTGCTTTTACTTTGGTCATATTCCTCTCATGCAAAAATAAAGAGGCCTTTTCAAAAATGCCCTCTGCTCTGCAAAGGGCAAAATCATTTCAGGCCTTTTTTCTTAATTCAGAAGTGTATGGGTTGGAATCATTTCATCTCAATAAGATTTTGATGCTTGAATACCAGTATTTCCATACAATAAGATTTTGCAAACTAGGCAGATGCTTAATATTCATGGCATTTGTGTGTACAGGAGTCCTAGGAAAGAGAGCTGAAGTTCCAGCCAATTTTTAACTGTTGGTCCCTAACGCAGATAATATCGTTCACAACAACTGTTTCCCATCGTCAGATCTCCTTAAGCTTTCACTGAGCCGTGCTACAATAGAGCAGACATGTTCTGTCACCAGACAGTTTGGGGGTATACTTCCTAAATGCATGGTACAAACTGTTGGATATTTATTACAGAAATGATCCTTTGGTCATTCTTCCTGGGCTTCCTAGTAAAAACAGTCCCACGAAAGGAAACAAAGAATTAATCTCTCATCTTCTAGGGGACAATAAACAACCAATAACCTTTCCCTGGGAAAAAAAGGAAAATAAAAATAGCCCAAATTAAAGGAGCACTTCAAAAAAGAACGCGGGAGGTGGTTGCTATGGAAAAATTAACGTATCAGTTACATACCCAGCAAAATAACCATAGGCCAAATAGATGCTTAGATGTTTCGTAACTGTTTATTTGATGTTCAATGTCCACTTCCCTTTTAAAAAGTAGCACTTTGGTCGTCTTTTTTTTTTAATATAAATGCTTGATAGACATGTCTTGTGTGATAAATGGGAGTAGAGTCAGTAGCTCCATTGAGTGTAATAAAATCACCAGAAGAAACACATCCTGCATGGTATGAGGAAGTTCACTTTGTGATAAGGTAACACCCTGTTGAGTAGAGAGATTTGATGGTAATATTACTATATTGTTATATTACAGTGCTTCCCTAAACTAGAAAACAAGCTCACTGCTGCAGGGATCATCATTTTTCCCCTGAAGTGTACACAGGAAACCTGTTAAAACTTCCTAAATAAATACGTAGGCATTTCATGCCCATCCCCTGTCCAAGGCTGTGTATCTTCTTAATCCATTTTCAGCCTGACTTCTCCAGTTTACTGTGGGCTCTTTACAAACTAGCATAAGGCCCCTGTATAGTTAATAATCTTCTTCTGTGGTGCCCACAACACTAAGCTGTTTATATAATTAATGTTTAAACAAGGTGCCCTATTTAATCCTCCTGTCACTGTCTTGTGAGGACCGTGAGCTTTTAGGAGCAGGGACTGCTTTTGTTTTGTGTCCAGTACCATTGCCGGGGCTTTAAAAAAAGCATCCTCATCATTATTAGCAAGAATAATACAGAGAGAGTCAAAAGCAGATTAGCAAAATTCTTCACAGTTCAGTTTTGCCAGCTGCAAAGTATATCATTCATTTTGAGAGCATGTGCCTAGAAATGATGGTGTGTGGAAATCTTGTTTTTTAAAGTGACCTAATTCTCCATTGCAATGAGCAGAGCGAGCTTATCTTGTCAAAGATCCTGAAACCCACCCTGTACACAAGGCCTGAGAAACTAGAGTCCTGATTCTCTTTTCATTTGCATGGGGGTAGGTCAGGAATATGCCCTCTTGTAACTAAGTGAGAAAAGATTTAGATCATCGTTCCTTTGCTAGCCTTTGGGGTAATGAAAAGTAATGGATTTCACTTGCACCTGATTGCGCTGCACAGAGCGTCTTCATGTCAGATTGCATCCTCTACAGAAACTCTCCCTTCAAAGTACTTCTGCAGATTAAATAACTCGGTGTCAGTCTTCTCCCCTTTGTTTTCTATCTTCCAACAAGTTTCTCTCTACCTCACCTCCTCCATTTTCCTCTAAAAATCTGATGTGGAAAAACTT
>NW_017728906.1:196288216-196307628 GCF_001723895.1 Crocodylus porosus
AGACATGTCTTGTGTGATAAATGGGAGTAGAGTCAGTAGCTCCATTGAGTGTAATAAAATCACCAGAAGAAACACATCCTGCATGGTATGAGGAAGTTCACTTTGTGATAAGGTAACACCCTGTTGAGTAGAGAGATTTGATGGTAATATTACTATATTGTTATATTACAGTGCTTCTCTAAACTAGAAAACAAGCTCACTGCTGCAGGGATCATCATTTTTCCCCTGAAGTGTACACAGGAAACCTGTTAAAACTTCCTAAATAAATACGTAGGCATTTCATGCCCATCCCCTGTCCAAGGCTGTGTATCTTCTTAATCCATTTTCAGCCTGACTTCTCCAGTTTACTGTGGGCTCTTTACAAACTAGCATAAGGCCCCTGTATAGTTAATAATCTTCTTCTGTGGTGCCCACAACACTAAGCTGTTTATATAATTAATGTTTAAACAAGGTGCCCTATTTAATCCTCCTGTCACTGTCTTGTGAGGACCGTGAGCTTTTAGGAGCAGGGACTGCTTTTGTTTTGTGTCCAGTACCATTGCCGGGGCTTTAAAAAAAGCATCCTCATCATTATTAGCAAGAATAATACAGAGAGAGTCAAAAGCAGATTAGCAAAATTCTTCACAGTTCAGTTTTGCCAGCTGCAAAGTATATCATTCATTTTGAGAGCATGTGCCTAGAAATGATGGTGTGTGGAAATCTTGTTTTTTAAAGTGACCTAATTCTCCATTGCAATGAGCAGAGCGAGCTTATCTTGTCAAAGATCCTGAAACCCACCCTGTACACAAGGCCTGAGAAACTAGAGTCCTGATTCTCTTTTCATTTGCATGGGGGTAGGTCAGGAATATGCCCTCTTGTAACTAAGTGAGAAAAGATTTAGATCATCGTTCCTTTGCTAGCCTTTGGGGTAATGAAAAGTAATGGATTTCACTTGCACCTGATTGCGCTGCACAGAGCGTCTTCATGTCAGATTGCATCCTCTACAGAAACTCTCCCTTCAAAGTACTTCTGCAGATTAAATAACTCGGTGTCAGTCTTCTCCCCTTTGTTTTCTATCTTCCAACAAGTTTCTCTCTACCTCACCTCCTCCATTTTCCTCTAAAAATCTGATGTGGAAAAACTTTTTTTTTTTTTCTTTTCATTAAAATGGCGAGTCAATGAGGCAGAGCGATCCAAGATGTTTCAGACGGCAGAAGCAGCAGAAGAAGTTTCTCTGTCCAAAAGTGGCCAGCTTGTTTGGCAGATCAGAGAGGAAGGGTATGCTTCCAGGCGGAGAGGTCAGGTTTGGAAAGCAGAGTGTAGTCTGTGGAGGGCACAGAGACAATCCAGGGAGCACGCAGCAGTCCTGACACGAAGGGATTCTGGAGGAAGTTGTTCTGCGGGTTGTGATCATCTGGTCATGGCTGTCTTGTAGGTGGGGCATGAACGCCTATATTTTTTCCCCACGTAACATCTTGGCAATCAAGTGGCATGGGCTAAAGCTGCTTTCTTTCGCATTTGGGGGGCCTACGGTGACGGAGCACTGGCCACTGCAAAAAATCATTGTCAGCTCAGAATGACTCAAGCAGTCACGAGTGTCAGGGGCAGATTCAAGCTGGCTCCAGAGGTGCCTATATTTGGGCACTGGACTGTCTCAAACCGTGGATCTCAACCTTTCTAGAGTCAACGCCCTCCCAAGTGCCTGCTCTGGGCTTTCACTTGTTTTTGGCTATCAAATAAAGAACAATTCTTCCTTTGCAGGGAACTCAAAAAGCCCGCAAGAGGCCAGGATGTTTTTGCCACTGTGGCTTCCTGTTTGAAATCTCGGGGTTTGGCTTGTGAGTCGTGTAGGTGCTGGACCAGCTGACAGTGGTAACTTTAGGCAGCACCAATGCTATCCTGAAAAGGATCTTACAGCCCCGGTGTGTAGCACTGAGATTGAGAATTATTGATCAAAAACTTAGGTGCTGTGCCCAGAAGGACACTAAAAATTGACAGGGTTTGCACACCTACGTTCCACAGACAGTCTCTGGGAAGACCTCCAAGGAGCAGCCCAGAAATGTGGGAAGCAGCTAGGGGAAGCCAGCAGGTAACACTCAGGTCTAGGGCAGTGTCTGAACTCCCAGCTCTCTAAGGCACCCGGCTCACGCTTTGACTTTGCTTGCCGCTGGCTGCACACTTGGGTGCCTCAGTCAAGAGAGCTGCTCCTATTCCACTGTTGACATATTCAGGTCCCTCGTTCTGTCAGTGAGCAGCCCCCCAGTGCGCCCTCAGCACCTGGCACCACTCCATGCTATGGAGATGCAAAGCTCCCCTTAACCAGGGATGAGGAGCAGCCCCTCCGCCTGCTCCCAGAAGGCAAGATCATTGCACACTCCTACTTCTCCTAGTCCTTCAGGGGACAGCATAATACACCTGCATTGAGTTATGCTTCAGCATCTAACTGGCAGGTAGAAGAGGATTAGGAGCGTCACAAACCCACACACCTTCTGCCCAAAAGCCTCATGGCCAGGACACTAGCCTAGAAAGTGGGAGACAAGGCTTCTAAGCCACTTCAGCCAGGAAAGTGCTCTAACCACCAGTCGGCGAGCTAGACAGCGTTGAATGTGTCCTCCATCTCTTCTGGTGTCCATCTCATGTGTCCCCCACCTCTTCTGACTGAGCAGCCGAGAGGGGGGGGAATCCAAGGACTAGAAGGAGACTAAGCCAGACTAAGCCAGCATAACTCTTAGGTCAGTTGTGAAGGAAGGGAGCCATGGGTTGTTCATCCATTTTATTCAATGCCCATGTTGTATAAAATAAGTAAAGTGCAGCAAGCAAGTGGAAGGAAAAGTGACTGTGTTGCTCAGTGGTTAGGGCACTCCACTGGGTTCTAGCCCCTGCTCCCAATACTATTTGTCCATCTTATCCGATGACTATTTAGTACATACTGCATGAAGGGAGCCAGCAGTACTTACAGAACCAGTTTGAACATAGCTACAGGTCTACACCAAGCAGGAAAGCTGGCAAAAATACATCATGTGGGGGCTTCAAGCTTGAGCGGTTACTAGGCAGAGAACTAAATCTGCACGTGAGACAAATAGATCGATACAGAAGACAAGGTAGATACTGTCTTCTGTAGCTTGTATAGTACCTGGCCTACACACCCGAACAGAACAGACTATAAAGCTAGAACTGTTATTTTACATCTTGATTAGTAAGAGCTTCATTCAGATACCTCAACTACCAACTGCAGTAGGTGTATTCATAAAACTACCCCAGCATTTTACAGTTTTTTTTAACCAGTTTAAGTAATAGACTGTGAATACAACATTTAACTTAACTGACTTCATTATTTAGAGCTGTACATTTTGTGGAAGGGTTGATAGGATGCAGAGATTTTTTTGCAAGACATTAACAGTTCAAAAATCCACACCCATAAACAAGGAGCTCATGCTTCTCTGACGCTCAAGAATTAGGGTCTCATAAATAGACCAGATGGATAGCAGAAATAAATAGAGCAGATAGGAGTTATTTGCTGCAGACAGCTTAAATCTGACTTTCCTTTCCAAAGCTCAGTCAGATCCATTGTATTTTTATTCTTCGTTGTTCTTTCTCTCCCGGGTCTCCCACTCCACCCATTCCTCCGAAGCAGAGCTGTGGGCTCAGGCGCGGGCCAGAACTGTCAGTACCACTTCAGCAGATCCTTGAATGTGCTGTTAGTCGGATCGCAATGCGTTAGTTCCTCCTCAATCTCACACTGGCATTCTGGTGCTCCCCTTCTTGGCAAGGCTCTGTGCCTAGCCTAATTAATTGTTTTGCATCCCAGCTGCCTAACATATGCCAAACTCTTGCAGGAGCTCACTTGTGTTAAACACAGCTGTGTGGGAGGCTTTCTGGATGGCTACTCTCTAATTTTCACTTGCCTTTTTCCCCTTTTTCCCCCCCTTACTTTAAGCCCTTTTTTGTTTAATAACCCAAGAACCTTTCATGCTCCTGTTTGCTTACCTAAGTGATGCCAATGCGTTTGCTGAGCTTTGAGTCTGCAAGCTTTCTTCAGTGGTGAACTAAACAGAAAGAACAAGAGTGTCACTGACTCAGGGAAAGGAGAAGTACCAAAAAATCTTGCTTTGGTGAAGGGAGAGAGTGTAAGGCACCATCTTCCCATCCCACCAGCAGGCCAGTGCCCTGAAGCTGCTCTAGGTTAGCTCTGCTATTAGTAGAAGCCAAGCATTTTACTGTACATCCCATGCCATATATCAGCGGTGGCCAACCTGCGGCTCTGGAGCCACATGCGGCTATTCAGAAGTTATTATGCATCTCCTTGAATCTTTGCACAGGCACATGGTGATCAGCTTCCATTTGAAGAGCCGCACGTGGCTCCAGAGCCATGGGTTGGCCACCCCTGCCATATATAAGCAAAAAGGTCCATCCACTGGCGACCTGAGATTGCATTTGTAATACCTTTTTTTAATAGTCTTTTCCTACAGCACTAGTCCCTGTGGCGTCTGAGTATGGCACAAGCCAAACACCACAGCATGATAAGAGCCTATGGACAAAAGAATAAGGCATCATGGTATTTATCCTCTGAGACCCCCATAAGAAGAGGAAGGACCAGAATCCCCATTTTACAGATGGAGAACTGAGACCTAGAAAAATAAATGACTTGACCAGTTCATACAGGAAATCTTCAGCAGAGCCTGGAAAAGGCTTAGATCTCTCCACATAGGCATCAAAGGCCCTAAACCAAGAATTATCTTCCTGTCCATTCTCCCTATGCGGCCCCATCTAGAACAGCATGTTCAATCCTGGGCACCTCAGTACCAAAACAATGTCAAGTGAACTGAAAGTAACTTCTAAGCAAATAAAAATAAATATAGGGTTTGATAATTATAGAAGGAAGGAACTGCAAATAGAAATTTAAATAATTTGACCAAATGGTGGCTAAGGCAGGGAGGGGGTCATTTTAATCATCTCTATATATTTGCAGCTTTTAAAAAGACGTTGTTTAGTGAGACACAGAGCAAGTCTACCCGTGCATTAATCCACCGTAATTGCTTAGTTTTTACAGGTACTAACTTAATGCATGGAAATCAGCACTCCTGTCGTAAGTGATGCTAATACTCAGTAAACTAATTCTACTGAATTTTAGCGCATTAGCATGGCTTTCACCATGATGTGCTTACGTGTAGTAGAATTGGTCTGCTGCGCCTTTAGCGTCTCATGTAGACGCGCCCACAGCGTGTTATGAATTCGTAGGATAATGTGCAGAAAAGAAATGTTTTGCATTACCAGAACATAATACCTAAAGGCAAAAAATCCTGAGGATCACATCATGCTTGTTTGAAGTCTCTGGGGGCGTTCCTGTTGATTCAAACAAGCATTGTATCAATATCAGGCCATATTACAGAATGGAGTCATTTCCCAAGGGAAGCCCTTCAGAAAAAGAAGAATCGTCACTTTGCCTGCTATAATATACTGAACACGTTGTCAGAACTGAACAAGTAACCAAGAATAAGGTGTTGGAAATCCCATGCTTCAGATACTGAAGATTAGACAGGAGTAAAGCATGGGAAGTATTCTGCAGCAAGCAAAGAACTTGGTGGCATGAGAATAAGTTCTGCTTGGCCGGAAAGCTGGTTACTTTTAAGTGACCTGCCAGGGATTTTTGCTTTGCAGATTTTTAGTATTCTGTAACCACAGGCATATTTTGATTTTGCATGTGTGTGAGTGAAAGAGCAAGAGAGAAAAAGTGTACACACATGCACATCTATGCCTCTGTGTGTGGCAAGTGGAATATGAATAGCATCGTAGAGAAAACAGGACAATTTCTGTAGACATGGAATAAAAAAAAGAAATGTGCTCCTGTCTTAGCTTACATTGGCCTGCAGGTTGTAGTCAGGAAATCAAGTGGACATTAGCTTAATCTGCTGGGGAATTAAGAATTACTTCGCAAAGGGATAGTGTACAATTGCTTTGTCTCCGAATTGCCATCTGGCAAGTCACACAAGAGCAATTTGGCAATGATTTAGCATTCCTCAATTATAGGGAAACCCCAATGGACAGATTTTTAAAAAACAGGGGGGTTGGGAACTGGTTATTGTAAAACAAGGGATTGGCACAGCCCAATGTAAAAGTTGTCTTCCAAAAAAGTCATGCAGGCAGGAGTTGCAACGTGTTGGTTCTTCAGCTGGAAGATAAGTCTCCAGCGAAGAGAGGTTCAGTTTTGCTCAACAACAGAAAACCATTTTGTGCTACCAGAACTAGACTAATGGAATAAATCTACCCTATTAACATGAAAGATAATTTTATGTAAATTTATTAGGAAACCTTCCTACTAGGGCTAAGAGTCTTTGCAGTACCACTTAACTTGTTTGTAGTATAATTGCATTTAGACCAAGGTCCTCTGAAGGAAACGGCTGACTAAATTAGCATTAACCAGGTTCCTGGGGGGCTTAGTGCATTGTGGGTAGTCCATCTTGCCTCCAGAAAGGACACATCGACACACAAGAGGCCAGCTGCTTACAATGCATAGTGCTAATTACTTTCCTCCGCCCACCCGCCAAATGGGACAGATTTCCTCACCTGGGGAACCAGAAGATTTGAGCATCTAACTTGGCAGTCTGGGTTTCAGTTTCTTTCTTATTCCTATCCCCACTTCACCTCCTTTATCTGAACTCAGATTTTTCCTTACTGCAATTGGGGAAAGACGTCCCCTGTGACAGAGAGTTGTCCTTATTGCATGTAAATAAGAAGTGGTTGGTTGTTAATGGTTCTTAGAGGTCTTCTGGATCAGGTGAACTCACCCAAGAGCTACTCATTTCTGAAGATGGCCAGGTATAGTCTAAATCAGTGAGCAAATCAATTAGCAAAAAAAAAAATAGGAGGGTGACAACTTGGAGAGTTGTCGAGCAAGAGAGCAGAATCGCTTGGTGAAATCTGGAAGTGCAAGTATACTTGTTCACGCTCTTCCTTTCAGGGTAGCTCTTTAGTTGCTGTCATCCTTTTGCCTGTAACTGTGTAGCCGTTACCTCTCCATGAAGATGTAAAGGCTCATGATAAAAGCAGAAGTCCAGATCCTCAGCTGATACAAGACAGTATAACTCCACTGCCATCAGATGAGCATCCAGCCCCGTATTATCATGTTACTCAAAAGCTAGTAACTGTTTAGAGCTGGAGAGAGTTACTGTCCTAATTGCTGATTGCAGGTTGCCAGGGCATCCAGAATGACACCTAAAACTTTTGGTGTCTCTTCATATCTTTGTGTTTAGTTCCTGGGAGGCAAAAGCAATCGGGCACCCCTTCAGCATGGCTTCACAAAACCATGCTATGTGTATAGCCCCTGGATATGCGCAGAAAGAACACACAGCCATTAGTGATTCAGCATGTGTGATTCCTCCTTCATGGTGATCTGTTGACTTCAGTGATTAGTTTGATCCTTTGTAGTATCTTAGTTGCTCTGTTTGTCAGGTAGGATTATTCATGCTTACCCCCTGCCACAAGGTAGTGCAAGTTCAGCTGTACATTTGTCCGGTGCTTTTTAACGATGCAGTACAAGCACAGATATTATTTTAACAATTGGCCTCATTCTTCTCTTACATTAGTGTTAATTGGGAATCATTCAGCTGAAACCAGCAGAACTACACCAGGTTAAAACTACTATAAATACATGAAAAGTCAGGTCTGCTATCCTATTTTTTCTTGGACTGAGCCAGAGAAACATGGGAATCCAATGACATTTCATGATGCCGCAGCATCAGATTGAACCTTCAGAAGCTTTTGTTCATTGCAAAGCTCCCTGCCTAAGTCAACAGGGAGTTCTGCTTAAGACTCCTTGACATGCCAAATGAGTTTACCTTCCGTCTTGTGGAATAAGTGCCCCATTAAGCTCTTCTTCACCACAAATCATCTTTGTTCTCCCTGTGCCATGCAGTTTGTGGCATCTCGGTGCACTACCTTGGCAATATCTTGAATACCCATGAAGTTGCATGTTAAATAAGAGACCGTATCTGTCCTTTCCTACGTATTGAGGGCCAAGTCCTCAGCAGCTATAAATCCATGTTTTGCTCCACCAAAGTCTCTCACTATAAATAGGTGGATAATAAATAGAGCGCTGATGATTTATGCTTGCTGAGGATTTGTCCCCAAGGCAGCACAAACATTGGCTTTCAAACTCCTCTGCCAGCTAGGATGACATTTTCTTCTAAGTTCACACATTGGGTCCTGCCGATACACAGATACCACAGTTCTTTGCTCTCCGTCAGAAATGGATCCTGAATGATCCCTCAGAGATCATTAGAGATGCACATTGATTTATGTTTTGAGAAAACTCCTGGCATCACAATATAGTATGATGTACAAATTAGGGCTTTGAACTG
This sequence comes from Crocodylus porosus, assembly GCF_001723895.1. Taxonomy (NCBI): domain Eukaryota; kingdom Metazoa; phylum Chordata; order Crocodylia; family Crocodylidae; genus Crocodylus; species Crocodylus porosus. Next base: position 196,296,553 of record NW_017728906.1, read on the forward strand.
AGACTTTGGGATCAGGACTTTTTTTCTCTTTGGTCCTGCTACAGATTTATTGAGTGTCCTTGAGTGATTGAAATCCTCTTTTTATTTTCCGTCCCTGCAAAATGTTCACCTCTTCTTAGAAAGGATCAGGGCTTGGCAAGTGCTTTGAGCTCATCGAACAAAAAGCACTGCAGAAGTATGGCACACCCCAAATCGGTGTGACGTATAAAAGAGTATAATGCACAAAATATATAACCTGTGAAAGAACCTGCTGTTAGCAAACACAGTTCCCTATGCGTTCTGCAAAGGGACCAATCTAATCCTCATGATGTTGCCGTCACATTTTCCCCAAGCAATAACTTCTGCTTCTGACCTCTGGAAGAACTCCATCGCTAGGGCCACTGTGCCTCTTTGATCGTGAGGCCTTTCTCGCCAGAAACAAGCTCAGGCAGGATTTGGTGCATTTCCACCCTCCTGCAGTCTAAAACATGTGTTGTCCGTAAGTAGAACAATATTGTCAAGACACTGTGAAATTCAGTGGGCAAGAGCCCAATGTCAGTATATTATCATGTGCCCTGCAGGAACAGATTGTGCAGAGAAGTGCACGGCCCAGCCGCTGACTGTTCCAAGGGTAGGTCGTGCAGCCAAGCGCTGCCCTCCGTTGTGCACGCACAAGTCAGCGAGAGCTGTGTGCCACCACCCCCGGGGCATAATTTGGCCCCGTGCATTATGGTACTAGGTATTCCCGGTTGCAAGTGTTCACAGCATTTGGAGATGAGAAACATTTCCCCCATCTCTTGACACCAATCACCGTTTCTTCTCGTTTCTTTCCTTCCTGCAGGCATGCGTGTGTGATTCGAGGTCAGGTGATGACAGCAGACGGGACCCCTCTAGTTGGAGTGAACATCAGCTTTGTCAACAACCCTCTTTTTGGCTACACAATCAGCAGGCAAGATGGCAGGTACAGTAACTGCTGTACGGCTTATTGCATGTGTGCGCTGTAAATAGGACAGCCCTCGCCGGAGACAGACTGTCCCGTCAGACAGGAGATGCGACTGTTACTACCTAAATAATGTTATAGTCGTGCCAAGAAGTATCGGGGCCCAACTGTACTAGGTGCTGTACATTCATTTAAAATCTAGGGTTCCTGCCCCCAAACAACATATTCTTGAATTTTGAAGCAAAATTAATTAAATGTTTAAGATCAGGGGTTTGGTTTTTTAGAGGCAAGAGGCTAATATTTGAACTGTTACACTGAGTCGTAACAAAATCGGCATGAATCGGGACAATCTTCCATTTTACCATTTGTCTCCCAGAGCTAATTGGTTGTGTCTCTTTGAAAAACAAAAACAAAAGATGAGGAGTTTGTGACTGTCTGAGCTGTCCTTGTTCTATCTAATGCTGATTAACACCTTGAAGGGGAAGACTTGCCTCCACTGATTTTTAACACTTCTCCAGTCTGCCACTCGCATTAGGGATTCAGACTGGCTGGGCCAGAACAGCCAACAAGGTGATAATGAAAGAAATGAGTTGCATGCAATCTTGTCGCTCTCCCAGGGGACCTGGTGCCTACTGTACCACTGACAGGGACCAAATGTGTTCTAGCCATTGGAAGACAGGACAGGAAAAATCAGGGAATTGAGACATGGTTATGGACAACGGATGGTCTCAGTTAATTGAGGATGCATCGTAACAGAAGCTGGTGCTTCTTTAAGTCTTATGGTTTAGGACGACTTGAGAAAGACCTTCCATCGTTCACAGTTCTGCTGTAGTTTAATGCCGTTTGTCTCAGCGGAGGTACTGTTGATTTGCACTGAGATGAGGGTCAAGCGAAACTTCCTTGCTTGCAGAACAGATGCAGTACGAACAGAGCAAACTTTCCCCAGACGGCCACAGCCCTTGTCTCTATACAAGGGCCTCCTGTACGGTGGGTGGGTAAGAGGACAGAGGCCAGCTGCAATCCCGCTGACCTTTGCACCTTTAAGGCAGTAATGTCTCACAACCTAAGATGCCTGGTAGAGAGGGGGCTCTCAGCTAGATGATACATACAGCGGTGTAATCTGGGGGAAGCTCCCTCACATCATCCCCTTCCCAACTTCAGGCACAGAAGTGAGCCAGGGGCAGGAGGAGCAATAACTGCACCCGTGTGCTCCGGCTGAGTGATGGGAGCTACAGGGAACCATTACCAGTGAGCGTACAACCTCACTGCACAGGAGGTGTAAATCCAGCATCCCTCACAAGTACCAAGGTCGTTTCAAAACAATAAAAAGACCATGCTCAACTCAAGGACAGAATAAAAACCAGCCCCCTTGCCACTAGTCATGGCCGGGGTCCAACTCCAGGAGAATGGGTGGAGTTAGACAGCTCTTGCAGATACTGGGATTTTCTGATGCTTTCCTCTTGCTACATTTGTTGATGGGATGCTGTTGTTCAGCCTGGGGTGTCGTGCTAATGTCTGGTATTCAGCAAACAGCCAGGTTTTAAGTATCTTGAAAGATCAGAATAAGAAGGCAGTTGAGGGACAGAAAATGAATTTGGCATTTTTTCTCAGCTTCTCTTGCCTGACCTGGTGCAGTGCTACCAGTGTGCACTCAGGGATAGCAGTGTATGAACAGGTCAAGGTGCTAAAGCACAAGGAGATCCCGTCCATTTTTGTTGGTCTTGTCAACTGCCAAGGAAATCACTTCTGAACAAGTGGTGGCCTGGTCTGAATCTGTGAGCACAAAGCAAGGCATCAAGAAGACCCATGTTCTAATCCTGCATGTGCTGTTGATTTTGTGTGATATATCCCCTGAGTTAAACAGCCTGAGAAATGGAGAGACTCCGTCCTTGTCTGGCTCAGGGGAGTGCTTATTGATTAAATACTGTATGTAAAGAGCTGTCAAAAAAGCAAAGCACTATTGATATTATAAATGTTTCTATGTGCTTTGATGTGTATCCATAATGTTCCAGATACGGTAGGCAGTTCTTCTCCTAGCCATTTTCACAGACCCATTTTCGTCTGAGGCTGTCTGCATAGGGAAGTTGCACTGATTTGGCAAAATCAGCATAGAAACCAATTGAGTTAAATCCATGCAGCTCCTACATGCCTGCAAAATAAAAGGGTGCGCCCAAGGGAATTGCACCAATTTAGCTAAATTGTTGTCTAAACTGGTCTGTTTAAATCAGTGTGGCTTTCCTGAATAGACAGGGCTGACAATGACTATCCAACCTGGCATCCCAAATTGCAAATTGCAATGAACTGGAAGAAATTAGCACTTGGATTTTACGTCACCATAGATAGTTTCACTGTACTCTTGTTTATACAAGCAGGTTTCTCTTTGCTATTACACTAGTGAGCCGTACCATCCAGCGATTAAATTGTAGTCCTATGTCATTCAATGGCCAAACTTCTGTTGACTTATTGCAGGGGTCAGCAACCTACCACCTGCAGAGCCATGCTGTTTGGCCTGTGAAGCCAGAGGCTTCATCAGCATTCGGGCCTCAGAGGGCTTTGCCCGTGCCATGGCCAGGCAGTGAAGAGGAGCAGTGGCAGTGGGCAGGTCAGAAGTGCTGACCCACCTTAAACCTCAGCTGGGTTGTTTGTCCACTGCTCATAAAACACTGATGGCCACTGATTCACTTGTTTTAGGAGTTCACCCCACCTCACCCCCAGTATCCAGATTAAGAAATTAAATGCCTGTGTATATTGTCAGACTAGTCCTCATGGTACGCATATAGTTTAGGTACTCAGGCAAAAGGGAAATGAACAGGTTTCAGAGGGCATTACTAGATACTTGATTTTCCTTTATGATGAAGACTGCAGGACTGGCTGGTACAGGGGACTGGTAACAGATTAAAAAGTGTACTTTAAAATGAATCTTTTGCCTTAGATAAAGAATAAAAATGGTGGTTAATGGTGGCCAGAAGATGTTACAGGTTGGGTAGTGTTTCTGAACTAATCTAGGTGGTTGCATTGCTAAGAGGCCTTCCCACCATATTAGCTGGCACCATAATAATGGAAGTGGATGGCTAGGAGGCCTTCCCACCATATTAGCTGGCACCATCATTAGCTGTCTCCTCAGAGAAACCGAAGACCAACTGGACTGCAAACCCTGCAGCTAGGCTATGCAGGTAGCTTGCATTGCTGCTGGGTCTTTTGGGCCCATTGCATGCCTCACTCCTATGGCCTGTCCCTCTTGTTGCTAATGCTGCTTCAGTTTTAATTAGAATTGTATCTGTTAGGGTTCAATAAACTTGCTTTTAGTTCAGGACAACCATGTATTACCCTCCTTGCCTTAGCCTCCTGTAAGACCCATAGCATCATAGGGATGTAACACTGGCCTCTTTTCAGATAAACCAGCCCGTAAGTCCATCCAGAAAACAGGATTTTTACAATGGCAAGGAAACACTCCTCAGAGAGCAGGATCCCACCCCTGGTTCTTTCAGCCTGAAGGGTGTTTTGCTGACATCAATTTTGATTTCACTGCTGTTACTCTCTCACTCTCTCTTTTTTGGCTGGTTCATCAAGGTAACTTCAAGACTGAGCCTACAGAACCAGTAGCTGATGAGTGGCAGCGTCACCTGAAATGCATGGCAAGCCTGTGTTTCACAGCTGCTTGAGTCTGACATTAGATCGATGCCTTCCCTTCCATGTCATGTTTTATGTCCACAGGAGAAGCAAGCTTTTTTTTTTTTCTTTCCCTGCAGGTTAACATGCCTGTCCAAAGCTCATTAGAGCCCAGAGCTCTTAGCAACTCTACTTACCAATGAGTGAAGTGGAGGCGTTTCCAAAAATAGACCTTTCCTAGTTTTCTAGGCACTTGTTGGACATAATTTTCTTTCTTTTTTTTTATATTTAGCCCTTCCTTTGCCCCCTTTAGTGCTCAGCATCATGCAGAGTGAGGGCTTGCCAAATGCTAATTGACTGTTAAAAATGTTCTCATCAAAGCCCAAATGCTGTTCAGCTAGATGGCAAGCAGCAGCGAGCTCCTTGTTAGGTTTTTAAACACCAAGTACATAGGTCTGGGAAGATGATGCTCTCACTTCAGTCACCAAATAAACACCTTCCATACCATGAACTTCTGTGCATGACTTTTTCCTCCCCCTTTGTGGACTTAATTTAGCAGTCTTTTCTAAACAACTTTTTTGGGGGGGGGTTGCTTGTTTTGCTTTTTTTCCCTCAAACAGGGTTTAGATGCATCCCAAAGGCTTATGATAAGAAACTTAACTGGCTACCTCCCAGGGTAGTTCTTTAATAATTAGAGGGGTGGTTGTTAAAGACCTGAAAATCTTTTAATTAAACTGTGAATTTTAAAGGGTTTTTGGTTTGTGTTTTTTAATCAGCCACAGCAATTCTTGCCTTCTCTGGTTTTGCTTGAAAATCCACTGGAGGCTTTACAGCACTCTAAGGTCCCAATTCAGGATGGCCCTTAGGCATAGCTCTAAGGTGCTAAATGTGCTGTTGAAGCCGAGAGGTTGAATATAAGGATGACTTCCTTTACCCAAACCATTAACTAGGTGAAATAGGTGTTAGCAAATCTTGTCTGCAAGCTGACTGTACCAGGGAGTGCCAGGCTGAAACACATGGCATCGTTTCACATCCCCTACCCATTGAACCAAAAGTAGATAAGCTCCTTTTGTGCAATGCTGTGCATGAGACAAAAGTGATTAGAATAACCCAGGTTCAAAGAAATATACCACTCCTTTGGTTTTAAAGTCTAACAAAGGCCATTCCCCCCTGTCAGTGACTCAACTTTCACTTTCTTCACTCCTGTCTTCACATGGGAGTGAATCTAAGAGGATTTGGATAGACTGGGGCAGTGGGCGGATCAGACTGGGATGCAGTTTAACAAGGATAAGTGCAAGGTGCTGCACCTGGGAAGAAAGAGTCTCCAATATACCTATAGACTGAGAAGTACCATTCTGAGTACCATGGCAGTGGAAAGGGATCTTGGAGTCATAGTCAATGCAAAAATGAACACGAGTCACCAGTGTGACCAGGTAATAAGTAAGGCTAACCGCACTCTTTCTTGTATTAGTAGGTGCATCATGAGCAGGTCTAGGGAGGTGATACCTCCCCTCTATGCGGCACTGGTCAGGCCGCAGCTGGAGTACTGCGTCCAGTTTTGGGCGCTGCACTTCCAGAGGGATGTGGACAACATGGAGAGGGATCAGAGAAGGGCTTCTTGTATGGTTGAGGGCCTGCGGGTAAGATCCTATGAAGACAGACTGAGGGACCTGAATCTCTTCAGCCTCCACAAGAGAAAGCTGAGAGGTGATCTCGTGGCTGTCTACAAACTCGTCATGGGGAGTCAGCAGGGAATAGGGGATACTCTGTTTACTAGGGCACCCCTTGGGGTTACTAGAAATAACGGCTGCAGAGTAAAAGAGAGTAGATTTAGATTGGATATCAGGAAGAAATTCTTTACGGGGAGGGTTGCCAAAATCTGGAATGGGCTTCCAAGGCAGGTGATGCTTTCCCCTAACCTTGGAGGTATTCAAGAAAAGATCAGACAGGCACCGAGCTGGGGTTATTTAACCCCGGCACTTGTTCCTGGCTAGAGCAGGGGCTCAGACTTGATGATCTACTAGGTCCCTTCCAACCCTAGAAATCTGTGAAATCTATCTATGATCAGATGTTCCAAGGTGTACATTTCTGACATAAAAACAAGCAGGACAAGTAAATCCAAAGCAATGTCCTTTCACAGCTTTCCCCAAAGGAGCACAAGGACATCACCTTAGATTGTAACCTCTCTGGGGCAAGCACTGTCCTTTTGTTGTGTGTGTACAACACCTAGCATAATAGGGTTTTAGTCCAGGGCTGCTCCAGATCCAGCCTGCACGGCTCCCTGTGGGTCTGGGAAGTTGGTGGCAGGGGGGCAGTGATACTCTGCTGCCAAATCTCTGAACGCTGGATCTGGTGCCCAAACCCAGAGTGCAGGGCTTGGCAGCGTGGGAGCCCAGGAAGGTGCAGTGCCAGACCCGGGGACCCAATCCAGCACATAGGCAGTGTAAGGGGATGGTCCTGGGCTCTTAGAGCTCAATCCCGGTGCTCAAGGGGAAAGAGGTGACAGTGCCAGGCCGCTGGGACCCAATCCTGGCCCTCGGGAGCAGTGTCAGGCCCCCCAGGGCCCAATCCTGGCACACAAGGGGCAGGGGGAGGGTAGTGCTGGGTCATTGGGACACACTCCCAGCATGCAGGCGATATGAGGGGGCAGCACGACGCCTAGGGCCTGGTCCAGCCCACAGACAAGCCCTGCACCACTCAGCTGACCTGCTGGGCCAAAAGGTTGAGCAAATTTGTAGTCCACAGTGTAAATAATCTGTAACAACTGTATTTCTTACTCCTTTGCAAGTCACTGTTCAGATAACCACCAGCATTTTTCTTAGCGCATTTAAACACCTGTATAAAGACAACTCAGGCTTCCACTCAGGCTTCCGGCAGTGGAAATATTTAGACTAAAGACTAAATACAGGCATGCATTGAGTCTGATTTTTCAGGCAGCCCTCTGTAGGTATTGCCCATGTGTGGCTCCTCTGACAATCAGGCCATTTCATTTCAAGCCCATTTCCTGAAAAAGCAGCTCCTGCCCTTTCTGCACGCCAGTCACAGTTAGAGTTTTGATGAAGCCAGATGTGCCCTGCCCTTGGGAGAGATGCTATCACTAGCCCCCCAGATAGTGCAAGAAGCTGAGTTCTTTGTGCTTGATGTGTTAAAAAAGTCAGTAAAAGCTGTGGGAAAATACATAATCCGGAACTCAAGCCTGAGCAGGTAAATGAAGGAGAAACTGCTTTCCAGAGAGGTTATTTTACTGGGTAATCTATGTGAATTGTAACTGATGTTGATTGACATTGATTTAATGCAAGACCTTGCCCAAGTCCTTAAACTCTCTAGGCCAGTGGTTTTCAACCTGTTGTCAATGGACCCCTGGGGGTCCACAGACTATCTCTAAGAGGGGTCAGCTAAAGATGACTATGATCATTCAAAAGCAGGTGAATAGTCACACTTACAATTCCAAGGAGTCTGCACCTCCCTTCAAATTTTTCTAGGGGTCCACAAATGAAAAAATGTTGAAAACCACTGCTCTTGGAAGACTTCCCTGTCACCTAGTGGAAAACCAAAGTGCAGCCTGTGACCAACTCAGAGTTACCTGACTACCGTATCGTGTGGGAGCATTTCTGTTGCCCCCTCTTGGTGTGTTAGTGCCCCCCAGAGGGAAGAGCTGCATCACTTGGAGACACGCAGATATCTCACTGTAGCAATAATGGGGACATATGCACACCGTGCAAGTAGCAGAATTGCTCCCATGTATTAGGTGCTCAGAATCAGTCTCAAGTGGCATTTTGGTCATCCACTAAATGAAATCCAATTCTGTCCGTTGCATCTCAGTCAGTCTGCCTGTAAAATGGGGGTAGTAATGCCTCTAAACTCATATGGGCATTTGAAGCGTTAAGTCATTAACATGTGCAGAGTGCTATGGGACTGTTGCTTGGAAGGTGCTATAGACATGCAAAGTATCATTAGCATTAATATTTTATTACCTCTCTTAAAAAACAGCTTTGATCTTGTCACTATCGGCGGGATCTCCATTATCCTCCACTTTGAGCGGGCTCCTTTCATCACTCAAGAACACACACTGTGGCTGCCTTGGGATCGCTTTTTTGTAATGGAAACCATTGTCATGAGGCACGAAGAGAATGAGATTCCAAGCTGTGATCTCAGCAACTTCGCCCGCCCCAACCCCATTGTCTCCCCATCCCCGCTGACAGCATTTGCAAGCTCCTGTTCGGAGAAAGGCCCCATTGTTCCTGAAATCCAGGTAGGCATCTTCTGGCTGAAGAAAAGCTCTCGCCCCTTTCACTTCACTTGCCTGCCTTGAGCCAGGCAAATAGAGCTACATCCATCCTGGCATGCACATCGTATTTCACTCCTGTACTTGTTAAAACAAAGGTGTCCCCATTTTTGTGACACTGATGTGGGCTGTGTCGGCAATTTGCCAGGAAACCGGAGGCTTTGCCTGATTTACATATGTATTTACATACTTTTAAAAGTCACAAATAGGCACTCAGCCATAATGCTTTTTTTTCAACCCCTCCTAGATAAAAAGTACTTGCTGCTAGCATCCTCCAGCAGGGCAAAGCCTGCATCAGAATTGGTTTTGTCCTTGCTTTGAATCTGCAGGAAAAAGGTTGGCTCTGGGCTGCATTTGAGGAGATAACAGGCTCTCACCACAAGGCCTGTTTCTTTCTTATGCTGACCAGGACTAGATTTCACTCACCAGGTGGCAGAGAGGGCCTGAAACAGAGTTCTGGATCCGAGCTTCCCCAGACCGTATAGCTCTCCTGGTGCGTGCAGCAATCCAAAATGCATGGGCAATGACCAGACTGTGGAACAGAAGTGTTGTTTCCTCTCCTTCCATGATCGCCAGAACTTTTTTTAATAACAAAAAATTGCTTTTGAAGATTTTTTTTCTCACTGTATGAGGTGAACCAGCTTTGCAATCGGTTTTTGGGTAATATGTGATGTGTATGGCTGTCTATTACTTGTTGAACAGAACTTGGGGCTGGACCGCTCCCTCTGCCCTAGAGGCTTCCCGAGTTTCAATGTGTCCCTGGGGTAACATGTAAGCTTTCATACTGTTCTGTAAAAAGAGAATTTCATACTCCAACACTTGCAATACGCTAGGCCCTGCTTTTGGTCATAATTAGCAAATATTAATAGCCTGCCATATTGGAGCAATAATGTGAAATTGGCCTCTTTCTTGCTTGATTTCAGCTGGGTCACACAATGTTTATGAAAGGAGAATGTGGTCCATAAATGTTAGTAGAAATGCAAAAGGTAGTACTGTTAATCCCATCGTGGATAACCCCCAGTGAGCATCCATTTACCTTTACAGAACCAAATCCTGCAGTCCTTGCTCAGACAAAACTCCCATTAGAAATTAGTTTTGCAATTGATTGTGTGTGCTATGGTGAAGAAATTAAACAGGGACCAATAGTTCTTGCATTCTCTGGAGTGGGGCCTTTTGCCTGAATAAAGCCTGAAAGATTTGTCCCAGTGTTTTATTTGAAATACGTACAATCTGCCTCAAACTTTGATTCTTGATTCCACTTTAGTATCTTTTCCCCTAGTCAGCCAAAAACGAAGGAAGGGGAGATTTAACTCCGAAAGCAAAAAAAAAAAAAAAAAAAGGTTCTGCTCCATTTCATTTCCTACAGGTGTTACAGTAACCAGACAAGAGGCTCCTACTTGGTTTATTTAGACTAGAGATTCATAGGTGGGTTGTTAGATTATAATAACTAGGCTGATCGAACTACAATTACGGTAATTAGAACAAGGCGAGTTGTTCTTTTAGCTTGTGCTGAACTGGTTGAGTTAAAGCATGTTACCTTATTCTACATAAAATCTTCAAGGTTAAAGGAATTTGTAGCATGTACGTGAATAGGAGAACCAGGTGTTGAGAAGAAGTACAAGTCCACTAAAGTCTGTGAGAGTTTTACAACCGATTTCAATAGAGTTGGGCTTCACCCTTGATCTTCCTGATTCCTATGCTTTAGAACATATTTTATAAACCAGCCTAATAGGAAAGTGCTTGAAAAGTGAGTGCCATTGCATCCAGTTATGTATAGTTCCCAACAAAGATATGTTAAAAATAATGGACATTATCACACCTGTTCATTGGAGGCTTTAAGAATTGAATGGCTAGATGTACACCTTGCCAGGGTCATTTGACCCCAGTACTCTTTCCTGCCATGGCAGGGGGTTGGACTCGATGATCTGCTCAGATCCCTTCCGACCCTACAAACTATGAAACTATGCAACTATGAATACTAGTTGAATACTGGAACAAGAGGGCACACACTGAAATTTTCAGGAAACAGGCTTAAAACTAATAAAAGTACCTTTTTCCACAGTGTATGGTTAATTTGTTCAAAAAGGGACAAGGCAAATTCGTGGATGATGGATCCATTAATAGCTATTAAACATAGTAGTCAGAATTGTATTCTGTAGCATCTTTAAATCAACGATGGCAGATACCAAGGAGGTATGACGGGACCGTGCACTCTATATATTCCCTATTCATATGCTCTCCTTTTAAAATCCATTCTTATCAC
>NW_017728906.1:196307728-196323106 GCF_001723895.1 Crocodylus porosus
TGGCCTCTTTCTTGCTTGATTTCAGCTGGGTCACACAATGTTTATGAAAGGAGAATGTGGTCCATAAATGTTAGTAGAAATGCAAAAGGTAGTACTGTTAATCCCATCGTGGATAACCCCCAGTGAGCATCCATTTACCTTTACAGAACCAAATCCTGCAGTCCTTGCTCAGACAAAACTCCCATTAGAAATTAGTTTTGCAATTGATTGTGTGTGCTATGGTGAAGAAATTAAACAGGGACCAATAGTTCTTGCATTCTCTGGAGTGGGGCCTTTTGCCTGAATAAAGCCTGAAAGATTTGTCCCAGTGTTTTATTTGAAATACGTACAATCTGCCTCAAACTTTGATTCTTGATTCCACTTTAGTATCTTTTCCCCTAGTCAGCCAAAAACGAAGGAAGGGGAGATTTAACTCCGAAAGCAAAAAAAAAAAAAAAAAAAGGTTCTGCTCCATTTCATTTCCTACAGGTGTTACAGTAACCAGACAAGAGGCTCCTACTTGGTTTATTTAGACTAGAGATTCATAGGTGGGTTGTTAGATTATAATAACTAGGCTGATCGAACTACAATTACGGTAATTAGAACAAGGCGAGTTGTTCTTTTAGCTTGTGCTGAACTGGTTGAGTTAAAGCATGTTACCTTATTCTACATAAAATCTTCAAGGTTAAAGGAATTTGTAGCATGTACGTGAATAGGAGAACCAGGTGTTGAGAAGAAGTACAAGTCCACTAAAGTCTGTGAGAGTTTTACAACCGATTTCAATAGAGTTGGGCTTCACCCTTGATCTTCCTGATTCCTATGCTTTAGAACATATTTTATAAACCAGCCTAATAGGAAAGTGCTTGAAAAGTGAGTGCCATTGCATCCAGTTATGTATAGTTCCCAACAAAGATATGTTAAAAATAATGGACATTATCACACCTGTTCATTGGAGGCTTTAAGAATTGAATGGCTAGATGTACACCTTGCCAGGGTCATTTGACCCCAGTACTCTTTCCTGCCATGGCAGGGGGTTGGACTCGATGATCTGCTCAGATCCCTTCCGACCCTACAAACTATGAAACTATGCAACTATGAATACTAGTTGAATACTGGAACAAGAGGGCACACACTGAAATTTTCAGGAAACAGGCTTAAAACTAATAAAAGTACCTTTTTCCACAGTGTATGGTTAATTTGTTCAAAAAGGGACAAGGCAAATTCGTGGATGATGGATCCATTAATAGCTATTAAACATAGTAGTCAGAATTGTATTCTGTAGCATCTTTAAATCAACGATGGCAGATACCAAGGAGGTATGACGGGACCGTGCACTCTATATATTCCCTATTCATATGCTCTCCTTTTAAAATCCATTCTTATCACTGTTGGGCTAGATGGACCGTTGGTCCGACCCGGCGTGGCACTTCTTACGTGCTTTTGTATTGAACAGGAGAGTAATGACACGCTTACATGGGATTCCCAAGTGTTCACGCATATTGATAGGCAAACTCTATATAGGAATTGCTTAGGCAAGCATTGAACTGCGGCCATCTCTGAGGTAAAAAGTAACATCTACATAATCACATAAGCCAAAATAACAGAATACCACAAGTGAAGGACACTACTCTGTCCAGTTAAGTGTTTTAGATAGGCAGAACAAGTGAGTTTCCTTGAGTTGTATGTCAGCTGGGATATAGGGGCAGATTGCCAAGTGATCAAAACCTTGGTTTAATTTCTCATCTAAAAGGTGAATGTGTTCAGATGTCCCCTGTCTTAGGAGACAAAGTACTGTGTGTCCCATGTTGAAGAAACTGTAGAGACTACAGTTCTTCCACTCTGTGGAGTAGGTGCATGGTAGCAAGGGAAGGAGTCCTTGTAATGGAAATGTTTGATACCCGGACATTGAGCAGCCTGATTTTTTAGCATGTCTTAGACAAAAATCCCAGTGGTATTTTCCTGCTTGTGCCTTATTGCATTGTCAGCGCAGGACCGTTTGTCAAGTACAAGCATGCAAAATGTAATCATTATAGTTGGTTCATCCTCACCATCTGAACCAGCTCTTCAAGGAGGATCCTTTAAAAATATTCATCAAGTTGCTTGATGTATATGTACGGCTGTGCTGACCCTTCCTCTGAAAAGATAATCAATAGTGACAGATCATGACAGAGCAAAATAATAAATTCTTACCCAGAGGTGAAGCAAACATAGCAAGCAGTACCACAGTAGCAATTATTTCTGGCTGGCTTTTTTTCTTATAGAGGTCGGACGTGAAGGCGGATGAGATGAAAAGGACCACCGCCTCTGAAAGGCAGCTCAGCTACCCCCTGTTGGACTCTGGTCCCGGCATAGCTGGTTGCTAAGCTCATAAAGTATATTTTAAAATTCCTGGGTTTTTCCCAGCTCTATCATTTTTCACCTTCCTAAGCACCAAGATATGTAAATTGAAAAGGCTGCATTAGGGAACGTAAATATTTATGAGCACAACGGAGCAGTGCTTTAACTTCCTTGATGCATCAGTTCGTCAAGTGCTGCTATGCTCCGAGGTTGTAAGTTATCACTGGAGGAAGTGTTAGGTCTCTGATAATAGCTCCGAATAGTCCCTTTCAGGAGCTTGATTACCAGGTTTAGGTTTATTTATAACTCACGCTAGAAAACGTACATGAGAGGAGCATATCAGCACAACTGGAGCTGTTTAAGACACTAACAGAGCCGAGTCTAGCGGTTCGAATGATGAGTTAAAGAGAAGTCGGGATTGCTGTCTTCTGTTCTTGGCAGAGCAACTCCGAGCGGCATGTCGCTTCCAGCAAATTCTTTTCATCTCTCTGCCTTGAAGTTTTCCCATCCTTAAATATGTGTGTGGTGGGGAACAACTCTTAAGAAGCCTGGTTATTGTTTATGAGGAATTTCTTTTCAGATCCAAAATGACACAAGTAACAACATCTACAGTTAAGATTAGGTGACAGTTTACATCGCAAGCGCCTCTGTTCGGTTCCTTCTAACATTGGCAAACTACAACTGTTTGCGCTGAAAGTGTCCTTTGCAGGTGTTTGCCTAACACTGAAATGTTAAGAGATTCAGCTACAATGGCTCAGCTCTGTTCTCTCCTAAGAACAAGGTGAGGGGAAAAATAGGTACATCTGTTTCACTGAGAAGCTCTAGCCTCTTCATGCTTTGCAGCAGGGGTTTGAAATGTGTCATGGCATTCACTTTGGTGCCAGGGAGGTTAATTTTGTCATCCCCAAGGAATTTTGCTCCAATTTTAACAATGTGTCAGAAAAAAATCTCATTTCGTGAGCGTGCAGCTGGGGGCTTAGTGCAATGTGGGTGCATCTACACATGAATTTACTGTGCAGTAACATACTGTGCAAAAATTTACTGCACAGTAAGTGGTTTTTAGGCTGGTGTCTACACATGCAACCACTAAAGTGCAGTAACACTGTGTGTGGACTGATGTGGGACTCAAGTAAGTCCCACGTCAGTCCATACACAGTGTTACTGCGCAGTAAGGCATCTACATATGCAGATGGCGCAGTAACTAATTGGGTGTAAATTTGATAGCTGCATGATGCAGGTATCAAATTTATGCCCAAGCTGGTGTAAGTTGCCATAGTTATTGCACACTGTGGGTGTGCACATGTAGACGTGAGCCTGTACTGCACAGTAATTTTTGGTTACTGTGCAGTAACATAAATTACTGTGCAGTAAATGTGCATGTGTAGACACAGCCTGTATCAGGTAAGCCTCTGAAGCTTCCCTCTCTATTGACTGTCCTCCAGCCACAAAGTGAAAAGGGACAGGGAGGACATTTCCTTGAAATAGCTCTTCCTCTCTGTCATAGCGTTCTTTAGAGCTGGGTGCTGGGACTGAAACCTGGAGACGGTTTCTCCTTGGCTCCCTGAACTCCTCAGGTTGGAAGCAAGCAGGCTGGACAGCAGATAAACGGGTCAGGGAGGGGGAAGAGATTTAAGAGGTGGGCAGGCAAGAGCTTGTTGGAGAGATTAGGTGCCAGGAATGGAGAGAAGGGCAAGAGCAAAGTGAGATACAAGATGAAAGAAGAGGAGAAAGGGATGGTAGGAGCAGGTTTGGGGGAGAGAGGTAGGAGCTGGAGATGGAGAAAGCTAGGAGCAGTGTCAGGGGGATGTTGCCAAGGCTTAGGGCAGAGAGAGGAACAGAGGAAAGTCTCAAGGCAGGAGCTAAGGAAGGAGGGGACAGGGTTAAAATCATAAACTGGGGAGAGTGGGGCAAGATGCCAGCAGGAATGAGGGTGGGAGAAGACTGGGAAAATCCAGGCAATGGAGCAGCAGGGGGGAAAATGAGGTTTCCTGTCTTTAAAAAGCATCCTGGAGACAACGATTAGCAGCAGCAGGAATGCAGCAAACCAGAGACTATGGAGCAAAGCTGTGCTCATGTTTTGCTTGGCTTGGCACCTCCAAATTAACAGGCTGCTGCAGCTCTGAATTGTTTGAGCTCCCTTCGGCTGGGATCCCACTGCAAACATTTTTTTAAACTGCCCCATCCCATCCCACACATACTTAATCCAGAGAGAGAGAGAGAGAGATGTTCCTTGGCCTCCATGAATAACCCTATAAATTGTGTAGGTTATTTTATAATTGATGCCCACTAAGTGGGCTCTTTTGAAAACTTCCACAAGAGCTTTTATAAAGACATAAGTGTCTAATTAATTACAACTTGGCTACCATTTCCTATCTGTTCAAGCATGATTTAACACCTCCCGTTTGCTCTTCCCCAGGCCTTGCAAGAGGAGATTAACATTTCCGGCAGTAAAATAAAGCTGAGCTACCTGAGCAGTCGCACAGCTGGCTACAAATCGGTCTTGAGGATCAGCATGACGCATCCCACCATCCCCTTCAACCTCATGAAAGTCCACCTCATGGTGGCCGTTGAGGGACGCCTCTTCAGGAAATGGTTTGCTGCTGCCCCAGACCTCTCCTACTACTTCATCTGGGACAAGACAGATGTGTACAGTCAGAAGGTGTATGGGCTGTCGGAGGCCTTCGGTAAGCTGAGCTGAGAACACCACCCTCCCTGGCCTGTGGCAGCAGTTACACTACCCTGATCCTAGATCATCCCTGTCTTACATTTTCTTCCCATCACTGTCCTTTCCAAAACACCGGCACAAAGCAAGCAGGGTGGGTCAGATTCTCCACCACCAGTGCCTTGGTTAGTTCTTTCCTCCGTTGCATGTTTTCTGGACCAAATCGACAGCATCCATGGGTAAAAGCCAGCAAGATCTGGGTGGTAGACCTGGCCCTGCAGCCTGAGCAGGTACAGGAGGGGGAAGCATCCCCTTTGCTGCATGCTTAATATTCAGGTTGTAATGCACCTCCTTCCTCTTCTAACACCCCAAACCTGAATCGACCCATGTGCTGCTGTGAGAAATGACATCAGAAATGAAGGAAGACTGAGAATCCTTGGTGACTCCACAGAATCGGAGTTATGTCAGATTAAGTTATGTCCAATTAAGACATGCCTGGATGATGCTTCTCTTGCTGGGGTGATCTGACCCCCACTGACTTCCTCCCCCTTGAGCAGGGGGCTGGACCCAAGGATCTCGTGAGGTCCCTTCCAGCTCTAAAGTCTATGAAATCTATGTCTTCATTGCTCCCCAACTGCTTGGCAGTCAGCTACAGGGATCATGAAAGGGGGCTTGGCCTTGATCTCACAGCTCTGTGACACAACTCAGCTGGAGAGACAAGATCAGGCCTTTTGGGGTGCTGAGACAGTGGCAGCAGCAAGATGAGGAAGCCTACCCATAAGGTCACTCTGATCTTTCCCCGTGGTTGCTACTGAATCAGCCCTTGGGTCACTGCAACCCTACTAGAGCCTCCATGCACCCTTATGGCCTGAGTGGAGATATGCCTCTCAGGAGACTGGGGGGCTTCTTGCCTGATTCCTGCCAGGAGAGATAGTGGATCCCTTACTTCCACTGGGCAGAGATGCCTCAGGACAGGACAGGTGACATTAACTCCTGGCACCTTCTAGCACTACATAAAGCAGAATCAAGATAGGGCACAGATTCCTGCACAGAAAAAAATATCAGCCTAGTGTGTTTTTGGGGGCCTGATTTCACAGAGGGGTCAGCCTCTCTCCCAGTTTTCTACCCTCAGTTAGTTCCTGCTATGATGCCCAGGCCTCCCCATCTGGGTTTCTGCGGTGAACCTGGAGGCATACTCTCAAAACAGGCTGCAGAAGGTTTTTGCTCAAATGCAAGGAAGTTATTTTTGGCAGCTCCTTGCTGGATACTCTTCACTTTGTGCCTTCCCTGTGGTTTTTTGCATTATTCAACAAACCTCTGAAGGCAAACGGTGGTTTAAAATTCCACCTCACTGGCCAACTGCATGAATAGATTGTAGAATGACAAATACTTTTTTTTTTTTCAACAAAGGAACTGAAAAGAGAATTGTACCAGTAAAGCCCTTTTTGATTATTCAGCTCCACTCCCTGCTAAGGCAAGATTGTTCCCAGTTCGGCACATTCCTCCTTTACCTTTCTGATCCAGCAAGTATCTAACGCGTCCTGATGAGGCCTGGGTTTCTACTGTACTCAGAGCTTCTCGTGAGCTGCTTAGTAGCTTGCAAAATCAGATTCCTCTTTTACCTGCTAAATATTAAGCTCTGCCTGGTGAACAATGTGACACTGAAGATCCCTGCTGTCTATCAAATGTTAGTGTGAACTCAGGTGTGGCAGGCGAACATTGACCTTCGGTCTCGCTGCCTTTGAGGAAAGCCCAAGGAGTTCCTTTCCCATATGAAGACTTTGACTAGATGTTCAGTAATGGCCCTCATTCTTCTCCCATTTACACCATGGGTTACTGATACAGCTCCATTACACCTGATTTCTGCCAAAGGAAGTGAGCCGTGAAATGGACCTCCTGGGTCTCTAAGTTTGTCAGAAGCCAAAACCACATTCCACTCCTTACAAAGATATTGCCCCAAAGTCATCTCAGGTCTTTGTTGCAGTTACATTTCTTGATCCACTTGGAGGAAGTTTTGGTTTGTAAGCAAGATTGTCCTCCGCCCCAGAGAATCACTGACCTGTAGTTTTGTTACCACATAGGAGCAAACCTCACCCTCCTCATTTTGGAATTCTTGGACCAAATCAATGAATCACCCTTTACCTTTCACTGTGCCTTTTAATTGGTGCCTTATAAATATTTAGCACATTTGTTCAACATCAACTCCAGTGTTGACCTTTTATGCAGAGTGGCCTTTAAAGAGAAGACTATTAAGGCTTTGCATTAATTCAGTGGTATTTAAAATAGAGTTGGCGCTTGCCTGTCAAAGTGCCCTTCCCCCGGCCCAATTATCACTCTCGGCTGTGTGCTGAATGTGCATTTCAGGCACTGTTAATCCAAGGGTTCCTTCTCTTTTTTTATCCCCCCTTGTTCCCAGTTTCTGTAGGCTATGAATATGAATCATGTCCTGACCTGATCCTATGGGAGAAGAGGACGGCAGTGCTTCAGGGCTATGAAACTGATGCTTCCAAGCTTGGAGGATGGTCCTTGGACAAGCATCATGCTCTTAACATACAGAGCGGTGAGTTGGCTTTAATGGATGGTATGAGAGGGATGCAGCCATGCAATAGATGTTAACTTTTTGCCTTTAATAGTTCAACCAAAAGGACACACATGGACACACATGCATGTTGCTGACAAATTAGTTTTTATAACCTACTTTGAGTGGCGATTGCACGCGCACAAATCTGCAAGAAATGAGTTACCGTTGCGTGCATATGTTCCTGAAGCGCAGTGGAATCCCCAGATTTATAATGTTTTTGAAAGCAGGTTTAAACTCTGATGTCCAATGAAAAAAATGATTTGGTGGGGAGGGGGCTACACACCTGCAACATGTGTTTTTGGAAGATAGGCTCCACCATTGAAAGCAAACCTGTACAGGCATACTCAGAATAATACCAGTTCTTACTGCCAGTGGCAAGAATTCGGTGGCCCCGTGGAGTGCTTCTTCAATGGTACTTCTCCACTGTCCCAGGAGAGTAAATAACCAGCTTCAAAAGACTGCTGCACCCAAGTGCTCTACCCCATAATCCTTGTGACCTGCTACTCTGGTAGAGCTCACCTTTCTTGGAGACTGTCATGCCATAGATTGTTTTCCACATGAGTAGTGTTTAGAGACAAATGAGGTGGTCAACGTCATAGTGTGCCACAGCATGCAGGAAGGCACTGCTGTGGTCTAACATGGGGAGACCACAGTCCATCTTTAGACCAAACACGTGGATCAAAGTAGGAACCTGCAGCACTGAGAGGCCCATGGATGGAAGGGGAAGAAGGAGGCAGCAGAGTCTTACAGAGCTGGAGGTAGGAAAGTCAACCATCATGTTGTAAAATTTCCACCCTTTGATAAAGGGTGGAAATTTTGCAGCGTTCTGTACAGTAATCATGAATTACCTCCAGCTACCGACAGCCCAGCTAGAGTAAACTTTCCCGGTCTTCTCTTAAAAATAGCAGAGGTTGCCCTGGCTCTGCTGAGAAAATCTGCCCATTACTCTCCCCGAATCTTCCTCTTCCTAAGTAAAAAAGCTGCCACTCACTATGTCCCTTGCCAACTGGCAGTCCCTCTAATTATTCTCTCTGTAAGAGACAGAAATAAAAGTCTCTGAACCTTCCTATCGCCACCTGGGCTGTAAGGGTTTCTCAACTGAAGGCCACAACCCCCAAGGGGAACTCCTCAAAGCCGTCAGGGGGTTGTGAGGCATTGAATTCCTGTTCCAACTTAAGATAAAGAAAATCTCACCTGTCCTGCATAAATCCTACCCTTCAAAGGCAGCCTTTTGAAAGAGACACACACGTAAATTATGTAGACCTGTCACTGTTACCACGATACATGGTTTTACTCTGTAATAAATGGGAGAAGTGGGGACCTTCGTGACATGGCAGCCTACATGACTCAGAAGCCTGGACTCTGGGCTCTGGCTCCAGTGCAGCCCCGGTTGCATTTCATCATCTGGAATCAGGTACGCTCCCTCTTTGTCCCTGTTTCTCCATCTGTCTCTAATTTCCTTATTGCTCTTATCATTTTCCAGGCATCTTGCATAAAGGAAACGGCGAAAACCAGTTTATCTCTCAGCAGCCACCTGTCATTGGAAGCATTATGGGCAACGGACGCCGGCGGAGCATTTCCTGTCCGAGCTGTAATGGCCTGGCAGATGGGAACAAGCTCCTGGCTCCTGTTGCCCTAACATGTGGATCAGATGGAAGCCTTTATGTTGGAGACTTCAACTACATCCGAAGGATCTTTCCCTCTGGCAATGTCACCAACATACTGGAGCTCAGGTACCAGGCTGCTTGCAGCCGATTATAATTATTCACCTTTGGTTCCGCATATTCTTATATACCCAGGGGGGAAATGAGAACAAAACTCTTTGTTTAAAAATAACAGAGCAAGCCAAATTCATCTCTGGTACAACTTCGCTGACTTTGACTTACACCATAGAGGTGTTGGACCTAATGAGCTTATCCAGAAGACTTATATACCCAAAATATTCTATTGCACTTCTCGCCAGCTAAGTCACACTGAGTTAATGTCTCCCCTTCAGTCTAGTTAGAGACTAGTGGGAATTCTGAAAATTAACAGTCAGCCTCCAGGATAATCTCATTTTAGAAGGACAGCACACTAATAACGATATGTAAATGGGACTCAGGACAGAAGGTCTTTCATACTGAGGACAGTGGGATCACCAAGGGTTTCCTGGTAGATTTTGGGGAGATGAACACACGCATTCCTGCATCCAATCCCCCATCATGAAATGGGGCCTGGGTGAAGAGATTCTTCCCATCTCCCCTGCAGGGAGGAGAAGGACTGTCACTTGCACTAGCAGAGAGAAATCTCCCAGGGGGAATAAGGAGACATGCACAAAAGAGGGGAGGGAAGAACATTTGGGGAGAAAAATGGCAGATCATGGAATTGTAGAATCATGGAAAGTTAGAGCTGGAAGGGACCTCAAGAGGTCACATCTAGTCCAACCCCCTGCTCAAAGCAGGACCAACCCCAACTAGATCATCTCATCCAAGCCATATTATCCCGGCAGATGGGTCGTGTTTTCTGATTACATAAAATATCTCGTGGCTGAATCAAAATCTGCATGGGCTCTTTGGTGACATTTTCCCCCGCCTTTCCATGACAGACACATAGCCCTGTTCAAGGCACGGACCCTGATTCTGATCTCCTGGTCCGGCTAATCAAAATGAATTCCACAAAGTCAGTCACGTTAAATCAGCTAAGTGACATCTGAATCAGATTTTGCTGCGAAGGCCAGATCCAAAGCCCCTTGAAATTAATGGAAGGGCACCAGCGTGGATCAGGGCCTACACAGCACCTCCGTAGCTGTATTGGGACGTAAACAGGCTTTTGGTGCTGGGAGTTTCACATGGATGGGAATGGCAAGATGTCTCCTTAGCAATGTACTTTGGTCAGAGCCCTGTGTTTGTTCGTCAAGTGTAACAATACGTTGCACACGCGAGGATAAAGACAAGTTGCTGCTGTGACACCGACTTACCTATTGACAGCAGTCTCTGCGTTCTTCTTTGTGCTTCAGCTCAGCGACCTCAAACACAAAGACTGCAGGATGTGATGTTTTACAGCTTTGTTTGAAGACACATGGAAGAGCCTTCTGTGGCTATGGTGCCTTGTGGCCAGCAGTTTCTTTTCATGCCAATATCTCTGGTCCGATCCAATGGTTTGACATTTCTCTGGTTTCATTTTGTGCCGGAAAGTATTTCTTTTTCAAAACTGAAGCGTACCAAAAAAACCCAGCAGGCACAAAAAAGTATTACTCCCTCTGGGCACATATCTGTCCTCATTACAAAAATAGGTTCACTTTCCAGAGATATGCAGACACCTCCCTATTCCAACAATATGGGAGGCACTTCCTTGTCCAAATCTATCAGATTTGTAAATCAAGAAGCTGGAATTGGTCCAGCGGCCTCGTCTGGATTATAGTGCACAGCATCCTTCCTTTACTGAAAGGTTATTTTACCGGACAAGGATGTGTTAGTCTTAGGCAGCCCCAGACCCCTTAGCAGTTTCATGGGATTAGGATGCCATTTTGAAAATCCCACCCTGAGTTGTCTCTGCATTTCAGTCTCATTAGAAACGCCCTGCCACAGAGCGTCAGCAGAACATTTCTTGATTGGAAAAGAGCAAATCAGAAACCTTGAAAGAGCAGCTTTGCCGATTTCTGCAAAAAGCTGCCGAGTGAAATGTGCTGTAACGTTGAGCTTCCTGGAACCAGCATAGCTTCGTCTGTGCAGACGCTTAGGTTACTGGATCCAATAAACACTTCTTCACTCCAACGTGCTATAAACCGAATGGGTTCAGATGCAGGCTGCCTAAAAGCCATCGCTTTGGGTCTAAATGGATTTTATCTGTGCCTTCTCAAATCAGAGTTTCCTTTGGGATTAACGCTCTCAGCACTCCCAATGATATTTTTATTAGAGTGCAGCACTCTGTTCTGGAGGGGGAAAGGCTGCTGCATTTTTGGCTTTCAGATAATTGCAATGGGGCTTATGTAACCAGGCCCATGAAAAAACAGGGAACCAGCCATGGTTGAATTCTCTGCTGCCATGTTCATGAAGTGAAGGCAGTAAACATAAAATATGTTTCCTCTGAATAAAGCCACTGCTCAGCTGCCTTTGTGAATTAGGAAGGACCTCATTGACCAACAGTGACAAAAAGCTGCAAAGCTGGCTAAAGAAACAAACCTCCATCCTGACAGATTATTTTCCATGCTCCGTGTGTGTGTGTGTGTGTGTGTGTGTGTGTGTGTGTGTGTGTTTGTGTGTGTGTAGCTGTTCATTACTTCTCTAAATAATAAAGTGTGCCTGGCCCCATCTCTTGCATAAGTGAATAGCTCTGTGCAGGTAAGATCATACTTCCTTTGTGATTTTCAGCAGTACATAAGTGAGTTCACTGACAAGTAATATCCAATATCGAGTATATCGGTGTCATGCCTGCTAAGTTTTTATTTATTATTGCATTGTATGGTACAGTGACTGTCAAGTTTTCAATCTGCTAATAATGTTTCGAACTCTGCCGCTAACACCTCATTCTTTCTTCTATTCCCTGCTTTCCTGTCTTCTGTCAGAAATAAAGATTTCAGACATAGGTAAGCCAACCAGAGGAGAATTTTATGCCTTTCCTTGTCTTGTTGCCTGCTGTTATATGGTGAACAACAAGTGCCATTTCCAGATGATTCAATGGCAAATGAAGCCATTGTG
This sequence comes from Crocodylus porosus, assembly GCF_001723895.1. Classification (NCBI taxonomy): domain Eukaryota; kingdom Metazoa; phylum Chordata; order Crocodylia; family Crocodylidae; genus Crocodylus; species Crocodylus porosus. Next base: position 196,319,964 of record NW_017728906.1, read on the forward strand.
ATTAAAACTGATGTAGACAATCAATCATCAAAGCTGGAAACTATTAATCATGGATCATACAGGACTCTGCTTGGGCTGTAAGAGTCAGAGTCAGTAGAAACACAAACATGAAAAGCAGGGGAGTGGTGGGGAGGGAAGCCAGCCAGCAATTGTAATGTGTGGGATTTTAACCCCATCAGACCCTTTGAGGAAGGGCCAAAAGAAGTAAAGCAAGGGTGCCATCCACAGACAAGTGACAGTTTTCCTGGTCGTGGTGGGAAGGTAATGCCCAGGAACATTGGACTCAAAATCTGCATTTTAAGCAGACTGCTCAATTTGGCCCTTTGCTGTATCCAACTGAATGAGTCCGGGATGGCGCATCAAAAGTTTCTGTAAGCTGGAGCATGGCAGAGAGCATCCATGTTACGAGAAAATATGTCAGGGCTCGGGCGGGAGATAACCCAAGTCAAAACCTTTGCCGGAAAGCTCAATAAAAAGAAAAAAAAAACAGCAAAGAGGAGAAAACAACATGAGAAAGAGACTGCTAAATTGGAGCTTTGTCAATGAGAATGTTTGTCACTCAGATTCCCTGGAATCGCAGCGGCTTTGGGCCAATCAAGCGCATTCGGGAGGATGTCAACACACCATTGGCATCTGTGCTTGCAAGAACTTTGCTGGCTCCTGGTATATTCCTCCCCCCTACCCGTTCTCCCAAGATGTTTTCCAGACTAACAGCTTCCCGTTGGCATCTATTCCTTTTTTTATTTCTTTGGCATCGGAAAAGCTGTGCAAAAATTAAACTTCTGCGCATGCCAGGGAAAACACAAACAAAACAAGGGCTTATTTTGTCCCATGTGTTAGTGTGTTTCATCTTTGCCTAAGCTAAAAAAGTTCCCTTGGGCCAAGGGTGCTCAGCCCCTGCCCTGAGAGCCAGATGTGGCTCCCAGAGCCATGTCATCTGGCCCACAGGCATCCCTATGGGTCCAAAAATTTGGTAGTAGAAGAGTGGTAGCAACGTTAGTTGCTGCTCCCCTGCTTCCAGGCTGAGGCAATGCAGGGCCCGATCCTGGCACGTGGGTCTGGGTGAGGGTATCATGGGGCCTGATCCAGGCATACAGGGGCCAGCTGAGACCACGCAGGGCCTGATTCTGGACATGCAGAAGCCTGATTCTTGCACATGGGGCCTGATCCAGCCTGTAGGTTGGTTCTGTGCTACATATCTGGCCTGCAGAGCCAAAAGGATAGGCACCTCCACCTTGGGTTAAATTCACCATCCCACAATCAGCCATCACAAACCTATGCACTACCATAATCCCACCGAGTCCCATGCCACTGGCCCTCCTGCCTGGGTGAATTCTGCCCTTTGTTCCTGTATTACTCATGAGTTGAGGGCAATGGCAAATCTCCTATTCACTTCATGTCATCCCAGTTTGAGACCTTCATGTCCACAACAGTGCCGCTACCTGTAGCATGGAGGGCAACTGGTGATTGGCCAGCTGTATTGCAGGTTGTAGTAGGGAAAGCCAATATTTGAATGAAGGCTTACAGGGCAAACCAGTGACGTTATGAAAACTACTGTGGGCTCTTCCCTGTCCAAGCATGGCTGGCAGGACCTCAGCTTTCAAGTTCCCATCTAAAAAATAAGACATGAAGTAAAGAAGCAAAAACCCAGAAACATCTGCTTTAATCCACCATGAAAGGGGAAATGGAAGAGAGAAAGGAGATGAGGGGGGTGTATGTGTCACAGTCCAGTCCATGGCAAAACTAGGATAGCTCTCAATCCAATTTAAGAGAAATTCTGAATAACCCAGTGTTTGGTGGGCATTAGGGAGTCTTCCACAGAGGGGGAAGGTCTGGTTTGCCTCCACGTGCTCAGTGGCAAACCCAGAAGTGGGCTGGATTACTTCTGGTCCACTTCTGGGTCCATTGGGAAGCGCACAGGGGCCCTCCCACACCCTCCCCCCGCTCAGCAATCAGCCACGGTGGGATGCCAGGTGTCCCCCCAGACCCAGGAGGCACCAGTTGCCAAGCCAGAGGGGCACAGGGGGGGCCCCCTGTGCACTCCCCGGCAGGCCGGGAAGTGGATCGGAAGTGCTTCTGGTCCACTTCTGGGTCTGCTGCCGAATCGAATCAGGGACCGAAGCTTCGCACAGCCCTAGTGACTACCATGATTACAGTAGTTGTCTAGCACAAATTTTAAGTTATGATGGCAACCTGCAAAGGCCCAAAAGGCAGCGCTTGATTTTGCATACAAATTTACCTCCATTCATTCTATAATAAAGGCACAAAATTTACTAAGGCATCTGCCTCAGCGGATGAACAGTGTTGTGACAAGAAAAACCTGACCTTGATCAGCAATGGCCTTTCTTGGCGGTGATGGGGAAGGATTTAGTACTGTGTGATAGAGCTCTGCAGCATTTGGGGCTTGACCATCTCTTTGTAGACCGTGGGTATGGCCATGTATATGGCTACAATAACACATACTGTCCTGTCCTCTCATTTCCCTTTCATAAAACCAACCCACAGACAACTGTCCACAAAAAGGGAAACTGGAGAACATTGTTGTAGGCTCTGATCAAAAGTCCATTGAGCTCCATGGATTGACTTGTGGCATTATTGTGGGGTCCTAGTCCAGCTGGTAAAACTTGAAAGTATTGATATCCACAAGAAACTGAAAGGGAACTGGAGAACCAAGTGCACGTTTAGTTTGCTGCAACATGTACTGATATAGAGTGCATCATGTAATAATGTAATGTAATAGTATATTACTTGATGTTATCATGTAATAATATATGAGGTGTCAACCAGTAAAAAGAGCACTGGCTTCACACCAGCTAAAGTAAAATGGCCCCTCTGTAATCTGTAAAGTACTCGGCACAGCAGGCGGAAACCCAGTACCACCAAGATAAAATCTTCTGGCCCAGAGCATTCAGCACCTTTTCATTGATGGAAAACGTGTATGATCAGCAGTGCCCACAGCCACACTGGAGGTCCTTAGAAAAGGAGACAGAGCGGGGAAGAAGGGTAACTAGCATGAAGGAGGTAGCATAGAGATTATTGGGCAGTGGGGTCCCCCAGGGCTCAGTCCTCGGGCCCGCACTGTTCAACATCTTCATCAGCGATTTGGATGAGGGGGTAAAAAGCACCCTGTTCAAATTTGCTGA
>NW_017728906.1:196323736-196391523 GCF_001723895.1 Crocodylus porosus
GATCTGCTCAGGTCCCTTCCGACCCTACGAACTATGAAACTATGAAACTACAGGAGAGAGAAAATCTGACAAGGAGAGCCCCCTTCCTGCCCCACTTTGCAGTGTTTTCAGCTTTTCCTCCAAGTGTTACCAGATGCCTTCAGGTCAGCTATCTGTCTAAGCTAGTTGGGGCTCATCCTTTGGGCAGACACACCACAAAGTAAGATCTGGTCCCCTTCCCAAGTGCCACTCCAGTCCTCTTCCCCTCTGAAATCTGTTGCTCTGCTTGGTGCCCTGTGTTCCCTGCCTGGTCTCATTTATACACATCCTTTTCTGTCCCACAATGTGCCAGAGATCCACCACTTCGGAGCAGACTCAATTAAGCAAGTCTGCTCTGCATGTGAGCTGAGGCAAACTGCGCTGTGCCACGTGCAGTTGTGTAAGTGGAGAAATGCACATCAGCACGCGGAAGAGGCGGAGGTGCGCTTTTGAACTAAAGCATCTCCGACATGTTTTAGTTCAAAAGCGCACCGCCACCATTTTCTCAGCACTGATGCGCATTTCACCGCTTATAAAACTGCATGTGTCATAGCGCCAGGCACTTTTCAAAGCACCCGGCATTGTGGCGCTTGCATGTGTAAAAATACCCTTAGGTACTTAAGACATGCCTGACCCTATCCTGTGCTACTAATAAGAGGCATGGAAGAAAATCAGCAAAGGGAGGCTGGGGGTCATTTGAATCAAGACTCAACATAATGTGAGCATTTAATGAACTTTTCCTAAGGCATCATGGATAGCATCTGCAATTTAAAGAAGCTGTCTCGCTTTTGCTGTGTTTTGGAGCACAAGTCTTCAGCTGATTTAAAGTGATGTGCCTCCACTAGCTCTGACTAAGGACCTGACCTTTGATACTGAATAGTGTGCCACAAACTCTCCCAAGAGCCTGGCTAGGATTCAGCTCACCTGATTACTGCTTCTACAGATTATTCCTTTAGAGCTCTAAAGTACCACAGTGGCCTCACATGGTGTCCTCTGAACATGGGTAATTGCACGTGGTATCAGGAAAGGTCTGAAATCAAGTCAAGGTGCTCACTCTCAGTCCATGGTGGCAGCATCACCATGGAAGACCATTAAGCTGATCTTGCTTAGTGTTATAGCTTACTCCTTTGGTCTGATTCTTACTGTTAGTTGCCTTTGAGAGTGCAAAGTGGAAAAGCTGTAGGACTCAGCACGATGCTGTGCAATGTAAACCAGTACAAATGAACTAGATGCCTCTTACTCCCGCTCCCTGATCTAAATGCATGGCAGCTGAAATGACAGAGGTTGGGGTAAGACCATTTCCAGCTGCATTTACAAGAGTAATGTATGCCTCAAGAGCCTTTCACTAACCCCTTACCAGTTGAACTCCAGACCAGCCTTTAAGGGATGCAGTTATTACCCTCTGAGCAGTGCTTTATTTAAAATCTCTTTCTTTGCCTTTTCTGTTTCACTTATTAGTAAGTATAATAATGCTTCTGTGGCACTTATAGAGGATTAACACTAAATGCAGGCAGTCAAGTCTGTAGTTCTGAATCTACAATGTATTAGCATCTGTGAAGTAACACTCATTTGAGGAATCTAAAATCAGGACCTCGTCTAACCTCAGGTTACCAGCAGTGGCTATTAACGTTACACTGATGTGACAGCCTTTAATGTCACAATGAAATTAGGACAGAAACTGGCATTTTCATTTTTGTTTCCTCGCTCTTCAGCAACCATGTTGTTCTCACCCGCCACATGGGTTAGGATTGGGAACCGCTGTGGGGTTCTCTCTTATTAAGGAAGATATAGCAAAAAGACATCCTTGGTTATGAAATGCAAACTACCAGACTAAGACTATGAAGAGCAATAGCAATAACAGGGCAAGGGAGGACTCTTGGGCTGTATGGCAGCTAGGACTCCTGGGTTACATTGCTAGCTCTGTCACTGGCTCATTTCCTCCTTGGGTCAATCAGCTGCTTCTGTTTGCCCATCTGAAAATTGGTAGCTCTAAGACTTAATTAAAGCTCTTCTGGATTCCTCGGCAAAAGATGCTAAAGAATTGCAAAACCTTATTTATTATTAACATCCTCCTCTGTCCACCTTCCTCACATAGCAGTGATCCTGGGCAGCTCAAAGGCTGACTGACATTCAGCTGAGCCTTGTGAAGATAGTCAGCTGAAAACACAAGGGCCTGATCAAAGTGGAACAGTAGATTCCCAAAGGAGACTTTTTTCCACCAGGGTTGAAGCCACTTGCTTAGTGTGAGTGACATGCAGGTAAATGAAATAATACCCTACCAGCCTGCTGTCATTGGAAAGGAATGCAGATGGAGACGGAGCTGCCAGGTTGGAGATGTCTTGAAGGTCAGAGCATTTTATTTAGCAAGAATCAGTGTCATTTGTAGAGATGAAATCTGTTCAGACTTTAATAGGATAAATCACAAGGGATGTTCTAGGATAAATCAGAAAGGCTTTTTTATTTCCCAGGGTGTTGGGTAATTTGAATAAAGAACCAACATCACTTTTTAAAACTGAGAAGCATGCGGTATTTAAAAAACAAAGGGGAGAGATTTTTTTTTTAAAATATGGAGGGGTGGGGTCAGCATGACTACGGACAGACATTTCTGTCTGGCTGCATATAGAATAATGGATTATTTAATGTCTATTGAGTGCAGATTTGTCCTCCGCGTTTTGTAAATTTTTGTTCTTGAATTTATTTGTGGATCTGATGAGTTTGGAGATCTTCTGGATGCTTTGGGGAAATTGGAGTATGTGATGGGAGAATTTTTCAGGCATGTCCTCATAGTTACCTTGCAATTCTGAGAAGGTAATACAATTGAGTTCATGGAGTAGGTATTATTAGTTTAATCTGTTGGTTCCAGGGCTCAGAAGAGAGTGTAAATCAATAGCTAGTGGTAGCAAACATTTAAGCTTAATAAAAGAAGAGATAATATTAAACCATATATAGTTTCCTCCAAAGACACTGGCTTAAATAAATAAGTGTAAGCTGAAGTCTGTTATTGTTTCTGGCTAATTCCATTCTGCAGTCTCTATTTAGGAGCCATTACTGTATCTATTTCTGACTTTGGTCTCAGGACAATTTGGTGCAGTGAGCACTTACAGAAAACAAAATATCGCCTTTCAGTCAGTCCACGTTGTTTCTCACCCATCCTTTCCTGTTTTCCAGAAAGCACTAAATGAATATGGTGACCGCAGGGGACTGGAAGCAAGGGTCCACGGTTCTGTTCCCTTTACTGCCACTGGCTTGCAGTGTTACTTTGGGCAAATCACTCAATCTCTCATTTTAAGAGTTTGATTGAATGCCAGGGCAAAACTCTCCCTTACTTCCACAGAGGCAGAGTACAGCCCTTAAAGCAGGGGCAGGCAAAACGCGGTCCGCGGGCCGGATGCTGCCCGCCAGGCCGTTCTATCTGGCTCACAGGGCCTCTAAAAAATTTAGAAAATTAATATTTATCTGCCCCTGGCTGCCTGTCATGTGGCCCTCAATGGCTTGCCAAAACTCAGTAAGCGGCCCTCTGCCCAAAATAATTGCATGCCCCTGCCTTAAAGACGTTGCTCAAGAAAACAGGAATTTTACTGTTGAGTTCAGAGGGGGGAGAATCAAACTCCATTTAAGTAACGTTACTTTGCTCTTCAGTGCGGCCCATAGATCTCAAAGCTCTTTACAAATAGGTTGTTTTCTGTTCATTGCCACCATTTTACACATGGGAAAACTGAGTGACAAAGAGGGAAAGTGGTTTGCCAGAGATTAAACTGCAATGACTCCCAGTCCAAGGCTCTATCATCAGAACCTCGCTGCTTCCCCATAAGGCTCATGATTAGGGCCCTGAGAAAATAGCGATTTCGCGGGCTGCACGGAAACCACAAAATTTGCCCCATGCCGTGATTTTTCAGCGTCGTGAACATAGGTGGTGGGAGGCCAGGGCTAATAGGGCTTAGCCCCCACAAGTGCAGGGCAGCCTGGGTGCGGGTTCTGGGTGTCTGCGCCATGGGGGACGGGTGCGCACAGAGAGACACGGAGCCTGCGGGTGGCCGGGATTGCAGCCAGGTGGCATGTAAAGCACTGCCCACCACAGCAGGTAAGTTGGGGCAGGGGAAAGGGAAGGGGAAGGAGTATGGGGTTGTGCAGATTGAGGCCCCCATGGTGAGGGAGGGAGTGGGGCAGAGGCAGGGGCAGGGGTGAATGGGGCCCCGGGGCAGGTTGCAGGGGGGCCCAGGTGGGTCATACAGGGGAGGCTCAGGAGGCTGAACCTTGGGAGAGGCTCAGGGGGCACGTGCCCCCTGGATTTGTGCGTGGGGCAGAGGCAGACTGCCACTGCGGGCTGGGCTCTGCACCCCACTGCTGGTGCCTCAGAAACCGGCTCCGGGAGCCAGTGGCAGCAGGCACGTGGTGTCATGCACAGCAGCTGCTCCCAGGGCAGTGGCAGCAGCACACAGAGCCCAGCCCGCAGCAGCTGCCCGCTTCCGCCCCACACACAAACCCGGGCGGCACGTGCCCCCCAGACCTCTCCTGAGGTGCGTGCAGCTGCGGGAGTCCTTCCCCCCACGCCTCTGGACAAGCCACCCAGGCTGCACGCGCCTCACGACCTGCCTGGGGGCCCCATTCACCCCTGTCCCTGCCTCTGCCCCACTCCCTCCCTCACTCTGGGGGCCTCCATCTGCACCCCCATGCCCCCTCCCTGACTTACCTGCTGTGGTGGGCAGTGCTCCACATACCATCTGGCTGCAATCACGGCCACCCACAGGCTCCATGTCCGCTTGCACATGCCCTTCCCTCCCCCGCTGCAGCCACCTGCAGCCCACTCCCGGGCTGCCCTGCGGCCCTCTGTGCTGCCCTACATTTGTGGGCACTAAGGCCCATTAGCCCTGGCCTTCCACTGCCTATAGCCGCGTGCCTGCAAAGTATCATTTTTCATGGAACTACTAGGACCCGTTTGGCGAGATCAATGGTAGTTTCGTGAATAATCCATGAAATATGATACTTTACCCGCACACGTTGTGAATTTTCAACAAGAAATCCATAATTTTCTCAGGGCCCTACTTACGATGCACCCAAAATTAGTACTAACAGGAGCACATGCAATAACAAAGAAAGCCCACTACATCCGCCGTATTAGTGCTGCACATTGTCCTACAGAAATGGATCCTGACATCCACCAAGGAAAATAACACTCTTGTGCATTTGGTTTTCAGCCACAGCCCAGCACATAAGTATTACCTGACAACAGACCCAATCACTGGCTCCATCTACCTCTCTGACACTAACAGCCGGCGCATCTACAAGATCAAGTCAACCACAGCCGTGAAGGATATTGTCAAGAATTCAGAGGTGGTGGCCGGGACTGGGGATCAGTGCCTTCCTTTTGATGACACCCGCTGCGGAGATGGGGGCAAAGGCACCGAGGCTACGCTGACTAACCCCCGGGGTAAGAAACCAGCTCTTCTTAGCCAGTGTGTTTAAGAAATGGAGTAATAGGCCTGGAAACACAGTGCAGATAGGGCAAGTGCAACCACGAGCACCCCACAGCCAACACATTATAGTAACTTATCCTTGAGCAAGGACTTAAACAAGGTCAAGTAAGTGGCTCTTCCCTAGGCACATTCAGTCCTTGTCCATTTTGGTTGAAACTGCAAAGAAGGCTTCAAGTTTGAGGGATAATATTGTGTACCTAAGTCCAATGAGAACCAAACTAAAATCCACCAGTCAAGGTTCAAGCCCCACTTAGCCACTGAGTCATACTCAGGCAGCATGGTCAAAGAGACAAAGTGCTTTAGAAAGACCATTCTTTACAGTTGATCCACTATAATATTTTCATCTGTCCTCTTTACTCCACACTAAGTGGAAGCTAAACCATTTAAACTTTCATCTGGTTTCATTGAAATACAAAGCTATGGTGGCTTAGCTCCACTGTGCCGGAATAGGAGCAGAGAGATTCAATTGTTTCAGTCGATCATCTGACATGCACTCCCAAGTGTAAGTTGCCCTGTCCCACTTTTAAAACAAAATGTGATATTATATCTGCCCACACAGAGGAAGTAACAATTCTTGGTCTGGATTCAGTTCAATTCAGTCAGTTTAATGAGGCTTTCTTGGCATAAAAAAAAGCTGAACAAATGTTACTACATATCAAATTGAAAGAAACCCACAGGTGCCTCTTCATATACCCCAGGGTTATATAAAAGTGCCTGATCTCTTGTGTTCCCTTTGATCCCAGCTTTGTCTACAGAAGCAATTTTATGTTAAATCTGGATAGTTAAACCAGTGCACAAGGCTACGTGGACGCTAATTTTGATAGGAGTGTGTCATTTCAGTGTAGCTTGAACTTGTTTGTGATCAACTGTACCCCCAAAGTGGAAGAAGAATGGTGAAGCCAAAATAAAAACATCTACCCTGGTTAAACCAAAGTTAGTTTTAGTCAAACTGGTGCAGTCCTGTGCGTAGGATTCAGATTGCCCTTAGACAGTCAAGCCCTTTCTACAGTTACCAGTCCCTTGAGCAATCCACTGCTTCTCGGGAAATCAGCTAGCGTCAGGGGGTGATAAACACAGGGAAGAAAGCGCTGCTGGAACGCACATCTAACACAAATGTTGGTGACCAGAAAGCCCACGTTCCATCCAAGGATTAAAACAGAGGCATATTTTCATTTCTATGTATGTGTTTTCTCACTAGCGTGGGGGGAAGTTGGCAGGCCTTTTGTTTTCACTCCGTCTTGATAGACTCGGTTACAAAGACTTGTTCTCACTTTAACAGTAGATTGTATTCAAATGCGAGGGCTGGGTCGCAGCCAAAGGGACGTTTTATTTCACTTGAAGGAAACCCCTTCCTTCCTGCTGTGTGAGGAGCTGCTGGATGTGTCTGAGAAGGGAGAGCCTCTGCAGAGAGTGGCTCAGGTGGATGCCGTTGCAAACAAGGCATATATTCACAGATGCACAGAAGTTCAGGGACCTCGTGAGATCATCGGGTCCAGCCCCCCTGCTCTGGGCAGGAAAGACTGCCGGGGTCAAATATTCACGGAGCCCATGTTACCTAAACCTTTGTTGTATCTCCTGCGAGTCTTCTTGCCTCTTGGTGAGGACACTGAGTGGCTATTTTTGAGGTGTGGGCTTGAAAAGAGCAGTATCACACTTGGGGCTGTAGCTGAGCTGTCCGTGCACATTTGGCATCGTCAACGTGTTTCAGGTAGCTAAGAATTTGGAGAACTCCTGTCTCCCCTCTGGATAGCTGTCTCCAAGATGGTGGACCTCCCTCGGGATGTCCGCACTAGGATAGCATCGCAAACAGGTTTCTGGGACCTCTTCCCATGCTGCTTTCATCAACAGTTGAGGCGGAGGTAGAGAGGCCGGGTATTTCTTGGCTAGGCAAGTTAGCAAATTCTTTTCCTTGACACGCTGATAACATTATTGTTATTGCATCCAAGAAACGCAGGCTGATGTAGCAACCTTTGTGTCATCTCCAGTCGTGAGTCTTTGTTACGTGCGGGCCAGTTATGTTTCCTGGCAGGATGCAGAGGAAATTAGCTCCAAACACCTTGTGCCATTGTACACTGAAGGCGTCGCTGCTGCCTGCAAAGCTTTTACGGGACCGCTCACAGATGCCTGGAGTGCTCTGGACTACCATTGAAGCTATTGCTAAGCAATATTTACTATAAATATTGACAAAGAATATAGCTGCTTGCACAGAGACTGTTGAGAAGAATCCTTCCCATTTTCAAAGGAAAAACAGAGTGAAAGAGAAATCGAATGACTTGGCCATGAGGTTAATGTACTGTCTAAATATATCAGGCCTGGGATAGGGAAACAGAAGACCTGTTACCTTGTTTCTTGTGTTGCTTTGCTTTTCTATCTTGAGAAAAAAAATCACTGCCTCTCTAGGCTTTGATTTCCCCATCCTGGAACAAAAGGGGGATGTATGTATTTCATAGACTACATAGACATTAGGGCCTGAAAGGGACCTCACAAGATCATTGAGTTCCCCTGCCATAGGTAGGAAGTCTGCTGGGGTCAAACGATCCTAGCAAGATAAACATCCGAACGCCTTTTGAATGAATCCAGAGTAGGTGCTTGCACCACCTGTCTGGTGCAAGGGTCTGTTCTAGACCCGGGACACTCGGACTGTAAACCAGTTTTTCCTTATGTCCAGTGTAAAATCGGCCTTCCAGGAGTTTGTGCCCATTAGACTTGCTATCCCTTGGGGGGCCCTGGTGAACGGCTATTCTCCCGGGTTCTGAGGTACCCCCCTTATATACTTATTTATCTCCCTACATACTATTTTTAGTATGTTATTATAGACTTATGTAAGGTTTTATCAGGGGAACAAAACTCAGGAGTTTAACACTTCCAACTCCATAATTGAACAACTGGATCTGTCTGGGGTACGCTTGGGATACGCCTACACTTGCCAGAGTGCCATACTGCAACATGCGGCCCATGCGGGCTACCTCTTGAACAAGAAGTGGTGTAGCTGTCCGTGTGCCACTAAGCTCTGCTTCTCAGAAGGGGCAAGTTCGTCTTTTCATTTCTCCTGCTTCACTGCAGGACCTCTGTGGGCTTTGGAAATGTTGCAACATATTCATATGTTGACAGTGGAGAAGACATCATGCAAAGGCCCCTACACACATGTTTATCAATGTTATTCCTCGATGTGCGCAAGTGCTATTTCTATCCGGAGCTTGAAAAGTTAGCTGATGTGGCCCCAACAGAGGTGACTTGAGTCCCATTCATCTCAGCAAATAATGAATGCCAAAAAATAACTCCCACTATATACTGTCAGCATTGCTTGGTAGCTCTCTGCCCCTTGGCCCAGCAGAAGTATTCAGTGGCTGCTCTTGCATAGTGGGGCTTTATTTTGTAGTGCTACAACATGAATGAGATTTACTAGGAGGTGTATTATCAGTGGTCCTCAAGCTGCCCATTGTCAGGCTCCATAGCCTCTTTGGAGGAGCAGCACAGCTGTGAGAGAAAAAGGCAGTGGAAAGTAAGAAGGAGGGGCTGGACTTTCTGCCACACTAGCTGAAGATACCCAGAAGCTCGAGCATCTGCTGCCAAGGGAAACTTTTGGAAGGCCCAGCTGACAACTTGGTTCACCGCTGCCTACAGGACTTCGATCTTTGTAAGTCTGAAGCTGCTTTTTGATGTACAGGAGCAGGGATTTTTATTTCTAGCAGAAGAGCAAGGACATCTTTCCAAACTGTTTCCATGTGCCAGGGAAGCTTTGGCCTTTGCTTGCACTTGCACAGGGATCTTTGCCTGCCAAAAATGATTCCTGATATAGATCAGCGGCCCCCCAATCTGGTTCGCGTATCACCAGTGGCACGCAAACAACCTGTCAGTGGTACGCGTTAACAGGTTTATTATAATTACTTTATATGGCCAAAATTTGCTGGTGGTACTTAAGGTTGTATCCTTTTAAATTGGTGGCGCGCCATCTGTCAGAGTTTGGGAACCGCTGATGTAGACAATGGAGAATCAGCCCAACGTAACAGATCCTCTCTTCTGACTCGCCGTCGCCTGTTCTATCCAGGACTTCCTGCTGGGACGTTTTCAAATGACAACAGATAGATCCACACATAAAATAAGGGCCAGTTGCAGCAGTGATGCTATTTGTCACATCTATTAGGAACTGGTCTGACACTTCCAACTCATTTGCCATAGAGCACAGCAAAGCCTTTCAGATGCTAATGAATTTCAATATACCCTGTAAATGAAAGTGTTATCACTTTCTAATTATCATCTGCTAATACCGATCCTCTTCTACAAGCAATCTAAGCAAAAATTAAAACTCCAGCTTGTCAGAGCATTCTGTTTTCATCTAAGCACTCGCCAGTGGTTCTCATCAGGAAAATGTTGTGGCAGTCGAAATTGCCAAGAAGCCTGCAATTAACAGAGATCCTTGTGACAAGACTGACACAATATGAAGACAGTTTCAGAAAGGGGAAATGAAAAGAGTCCATCCATTTAGCACCACAAAAGAGATGCAAAATGAAGAAATTAATTTGGGGACAGATCATTTCTATCAGCATGTAGTGCTGCATGCGTAAACAAAGCCTCAATTGTGCGCTAAGCACTCATCAATTCTACCAGAAATTAAAAAAACAAAACAAAACCAAGAACAAAAACAAAACCAAAAAAAAACCCAGGCAAGTCAAGTGGTTGGTCAAGCAAGCAGGAAAGCTTCAGTTAATAGGGTGAAGTTACATATTACACTTAGACAATGATGCCCTTAAAGCATGAGCATCCGCATGTTAAAGCTCATTAACTCGTGCTAAGCACCCTCAGGGTTACACCACTTCAGGGAGGGTTAACTCTGGGCCACGATCCCTAGTTTGTGTTAGGGTAACGTCAGTCTGCTCCACGGAGATAAAATGAGCAATTCTGCAGTCCTCCGGAATCCCAGGATGCACTGCTCCCAGCCCTCTCCCCAACCCAGGATAGGGAGAGAGCCCAGGTGGGCTCCACCCCTGCTCACCAGCCCCCCCTAGTGGCACATGAGAGCAGTGCAGGCAAGAAACAGCATTAACCCTTTACATGCTACTGCTCGCAGCACTTTCTAACTTAAACGCTGCTTATCGTTCCACAGACTGAGTGTGGTCTAGGTGCAACTTGTAACTTCACCCTATAGATTCCTTCACCATCTCTAATTTTATCCGGGTATTTTGCAAAAGACTTCTGCCAGGTATTTGGCCTTCAGCACAAACATCCGACCCTCAGGTATCAATTTGCATTCCAGCATTGCTCTGCGTTGTCCTCGTGCTGTGTGGTCCTGGCGTGACAAACAAATACCATTGTGTCAAAGCAGTCCACCAGCACAGCTCATCATCGTGACACTTCAGCGACACTGCAAGCCCCGCTTGCTACATGGGAGGTCAGACTATCTCCCAGGAACCAGCACGATTTCACAACTGCGGTGTCCTCTCAGACCATAATGTTCGGTGGTCCTTTCTCAGGTAACATCAATGGAGGCCTCATCTGAGTAAGGTAACCACCAAGCTCTAACAGTGCATGGCATAACCCAGCACCGAGGATGCTCAACTCAGGGATCAGACCAGCACACAGTACAAAGGGGGATCGACTGGAGCATAAGACAATATTGCGCATAGAAACCCCAGTCGTTCTTTTCTGGCAGAACATGGCGGTGGGTGCTGGGTTCAGTTTTCTGTCTGAAGGCCCTTGCCTGTGGGGCCCTGCTCATATCCAGACTGCCCTCCCTTCTCAATATCTATGAGTCCACTGTGAGAGACAGCGAGATGCCTGTGGCTCAGCTGCCAGCAGCACACCGATGACACCCCATCATATATTTCATTCTCAACTGACGCAATCACCGCCACTACTAACACATCAGGCTGTCAACAAGAAATCATTGTGAGCAATGAGAGCCTGGCTCAGGTTGAATCCAGGCACGGGGAAGTTGAAATGGAAGCAGACTCCTGAGTCACTAAGTTACAGCCCCCTGCTATTGCAGGTATCGCATCCTATAACTCCCTTTGTAAACCTCCTCAGAGTAATTAGGTGCTTTGCTCTCAGCAGTCTTATGGGAATGTTCTTCTAGGCTTTTCTAGTGGATTGGAAGCAGGAAATCCTTTGAAGAGCTAGCCAAGATGATACCTCCACCAACAGATGCTGTCTCCATCAAAGGCACGGAGCCATGCAGCCCTCGTTCTTCAACCCTCGATGCTCTGTTGCACTCCCCCCTACCTGGTACCTAAAATTGACTTCTTCACTTCCTGCTCACTGGGGAAAATTGTCCTTTCCTCCCAGATCAAGACCTGGCAATGACGGTCTGTGCTTTTGCTACTTCTGAGCAGCCTTCCCTTTGGTGACTCTGACCCTCAATGTTAGGAAGATGCCCGGGCCTCACCTAGTTAAGGATCAGGCTGTCTGCCTTCTCCTGTTCCAGGGCATCGCAGACATCAGGCCTATCTATTGATTCCCCAGAAGTTTCCAGCACCAGGCTATGGATTTGGTTTTAATCTTTGGAACAGTTACCTGTAAAGCATGGTGAGGGCTGTAATCGCACAGAGCCCAGGATGAAGCGGGTGAGAACAGGGAACAAAACGTTCTCGCTGTGCGACAAACTTCCAGGTGAGATTAGGTGAACACGGAGTTTAACCAACGGCAAAACCTTCTTCTTGGAAAAGGCTTTTCTGCCATCCGAAAGGTACTCAGAATACTAACGCCCTCTAACTAAAAAGCCCTCTATAAACCCAGCCAAACAAAAAAGGAAATGAATAAAGCTAAGAAATCAAAATCTACCCTCAGAGGACGTAGAGGTAGAGAAAGGACACAGTGCCAGGGATTCATGAAATGCACAAAGATCTTTCATTCTTATTACTGAATACACTTGTGTGATGCACGGCCTGAGATGGATTAGGTAGAGAGCTCTGTTAACTCCAGTGAAGTTACTCTTGATTTACCTCGGTATTTCATAGACATTTCATAGACATTGGGGCTGGAAGGGACCTCGGGAGACCATCGAGTCCAGCCCCCTGCCCAAAGGGCAGGCAGTCAGCTGGGGTCATAGGATCCCAGCAAGATAAGTATCCAAAGGTATGAGAGAGAGGTGCATGGAGCCCTTAGTTTCTCCTTTCTGGCTTGGCCTGTAGCTCTACTGATGACCTGGCAAGTTACTTTGTCTTTCATCCTCCTGATTTGTAAAATGAAGATGATCATGCCTACCTCATAAGGTGCTGCAAGGCCTAATTAGAGAGTGTAAAGCCCCATGAAATCGTCTGATGAAAGATGCTTTAGAAGTGCCAGATACAGATAGCTTGGGGAAAAGATGACTTAAGGGAGGTTATGCAAACATGACAGAAGGAGGAAGCTAAGGGGAAGGGAAGTGGCCCAGCTCTTTCAGTGAAAGCAGTGAAGCAAGGAGCAGTGGTCTGCTGCAAAAGGTGGGAAAGTTTCAATCAGAACTTTTGTTGTATGAGAGAAAGGAATCAGGCAATAAAATAAATCAGATCAGGGATGTCAAAGTCACCCCTCCTTGCAGCCGAGATCCGGACGTGGCAACAGCAGGGCAAGCAAACGCAGGGTGCGTGGTGGTGATGCAGGGCTGAACTCAGCCACTGCTTGCCCCCCACCACTGACGGGCTTCTCAACAGCACTTTGTAGCCCGGGCTTTGGCAGCAGGCCCCACTCCACTCACTAGTCCCTGTATTCCCCCCACAGGTAAGACAGCATGGCCCCACGGGGCAGATTTGGCCTGTGGACAATATGTATGATACCCGTGACTTAGGGGAATTCAGAAACCACACAGGTAAAATCCTACTGAGGTTAAACCTAGGAAAGGCCCTCCCGCATCCAGGAAGTCAAAATTGATCAACCTATCGGGTCTTTCTCATCAGCGATTCTCCGATAAGCACCCTGCAACCATGTCTTCATTAAAACCTTTGGACATCAATACCACAAACCTGTATTTCAATGCCTCTGTGTAATGATGCTGAATCACTTAGAAAACGGTTCCTTTCAACAGTTCACTGAAAATCACATGCTGTTTCCAAAGAATGAGCAGCGATCCCTGGATAAAGTTGTAGGACCTCCTTCTCTGCTGGTGATGAGTAGAAATGACCTCAGCGGAGGAGGGCCAATTTACCCCAGTGGCGAATTGGCCCATTACGTAGCCAACTGCAGTAAAATTAATTCTTAATCCATGAAGTGACTCGCGTCCAACCCCCTCCCACCCATTTGACTGAGCCGGCTGAATGTGCTGTTACCGTCAGGTGACCTTTCATTTCTAATTGTTCTCTTCTCTTCTTCCTCTAGGCATCACTGTGGACAAGTTTGGGCTGATTTATTTTGTGGATGGCACCATGATCAGACGCATTGACCAGAATGGCATCATCTCAACCGTGCTAGGTTCCAACGACCTGACATCTGCCAGGCCCCTTAGCTGCGACTCTGTCATGGACATTTCTCAGGTACCACAAATGTTATTAAATCTGTTTTACTCCACAATATTTAATACTTGCTGTCCTCTGACGGCCAGACAAACACTTGCTTTTTTTGTCACTATATAATTCAGTGCTGCATAGTTTTAGGACTGGCTCAAATTAACATCTAGGAAATGGTGACTGGGTGTTGTGGTTGGTGCCAAAATTAGCAACAGCAGGAAAACAAGAATTTTGAATTGCATCAGATTGCAAATCGGTGGCAGCTACCATCACGCAGGGCATTTAAGTCCTGCTGCTTACGGGGGGGAGGAGGGGAAATCTCCATTTGATGATTGCTTTATTTCTGGATGATGAAGTATGCAAACCTTTTACAGCCCAGGACTCAGCCCTTCCCAGAGCGCCAGTTTGGAGGTACAGTCCTTTAAAACCTTTTGTGCCACTTATTATGGCATGGCTAGAAGAATGTTGCCCTGTTCTGCAAAAATACAGATCATAGCTGGAGGGCTAAGTACTGTTATTCAGCCACAATGGATGTCAATGGGGTTTCCCTTTTGTAACTGCCTACATAATTTTCATGCTCCCTTATGGAATCTGTTCTTCGTGTTTTTTTCCCCCCTAATTTGAAAAGATTACCCTCACTTCTTTGTAACAGGTTCCCACTGTCTGCAATTTCTGAACAGGCTAAAATTACAAGTTTAAAAGCTCTCACGCCTCGTAGAGAGAAGTAAATTTTGATGGTTAAAGGCCATCTTGTATTATAATGGCTCCCATCTCGCAACCATATTCTTTTCTGTTAGTGCCAGCTACAGCAAGGTTATTGTGGTCCGAGCTTTAAAAAAAACCAACATTTTCAGCCAGGCTCTGGCTTTTATGTAATAATGTCCCCTTTAAACGGTCCTGAGGTAGATTCAGAAATGTATCGTCTGCAGTGCCTTTCTTCTGCTGCTTTCAAATGAAAAGAGCTGTTCTCCAGTACCAGGGTCTGCAATGGAAAGCTACATGACAGACAAGGGTTTAAAAAAAATCAACTTGGGAGCTATCTTTTCATCATTTACAGTGGCTAGAAAGGTCTCTGCAGTCAGGCCCCTGAGGCTCTCTGGGACAAGAGGGCATGAAATATTTAGCTGCCGACACTGACAAGAAATGGGTTTTAAGAAATTGAAAATTCCCTTGTCAGCTCCAAGTAAACCCTGCTCTTGATGCTAACTCAAGGCTGCAGTGGAGCAGTGCTTTCAAGACAATTGGAAAGTATGGAGGCATGCATTATTGAAGAGAAAACCACAGG
Source organism: Crocodylus porosus (assembly GCF_001723895.1). Lineage (NCBI taxonomy): Eukaryota > Metazoa > Chordata > Crocodylia > Crocodylidae > Crocodylus > Crocodylus porosus. The sequence goes on from NW_017728906.1 coordinate 196,338,931, forward strand.
CTATAGTGTTTTACCACAGGAAGGGTTAAAGCAGGCCAGGGGCCAAGAAAAGAAAGGGATTGTGAGAACAGAGCTGAGCGTCTAGACAGGACTCAACTTGCCACATGCAGCGCTGAGATTCATGCCTCTGAAGCTGGGCTGTCCGAAGTCAGAGTAGACCAACATCTCTGGCAGCTGAGAAATAAATAAGCCTAGAAAGGCTTCGAACATGAGAGATCACAAATAAACCCAGGCTACAGCAGCAACATTGGACAAGTGGATCAAAAGCATGTGAGGCTCCTGTGGGTCTGACAGGGTCTGCTGTGCTCAGCCTCTTAGAGGGCATTGATATACGTCCCTTTTCATCCCGTGACATGCCAAAGATCCAGCGGGTTGCAGCAGACTCGATTAATTGAGTCCGCTCCAGATGCAAGCTAACGCGTGCTACGCTGCGGCACGTGCAGTTGTAGAAGCAGCGAAATGTGCATCAGCAGCAGTGCACTGTGATGATTAGAAATTGAAGGTGTTTTAGAAATTTAGGTTTAAATTAGAAATGACGGTGTTTTCGTTCAAAAGCACGCTGTCGGCATTTTCCGCGTGCTGATGCACATTTTGCCATTTCTGCAACTGCACGCGCCGCAGCGCCAGGCATTTTTAAAAACCCCCGGCACTGCAGTGCAAACATGTGCACAAATGCACACAGAGCCCCAGCAAAAGTGAATGTATTGGGCCTGAGGTTGCCAGGGTCCCTTTTACTTCCCTCTGAGCAGGCAGGTGGCCTGGGAAGATGGGAAAGAGGAGGTTTATTACAGAGGCAGGGTGACACCCTGAAACTGCATTGCACTGTCTGTGCCATGGTGTGTCTCATTCGACAATGCCTGAAGCAATGCTGTGTGGTATCGTTCGACTCCCAGCATACAGGCATGGTAGGGAGGGGAGGATGGGGCAAAATACAACTCTACTCTGTACCTTCTGATAAGGTAACATATGATCCCTTAGGGATCGTAGCAAGCCTTTCTAAATAAGTCATTCTGTGCAACCAAATGGGACTGTATAGCTATGAGACAGCTTTTAATAATGGTCATTCAACGGGCTATTTAAAAGCCTTATAAACATTCATAGATGACCAAGTACATTGTCCAGAGCTGTTCTCTGAACACAGCACTGCAGATCTCTTTCAATGCACACATGCTGTGCAAGGATTTTGGATCGTTAGCTGGCTCCTTTCAACTCACCATTGAATCATTCCTGCATTGATGAAACATGAAATAAAACAAAATCATCACCAAATGTATTTCTATACCGTTTGGTAAAGATCTGTAGTCTGGGAATGGAAAAAGGACTGCAAATCATGTTGACATTTCTACACTAGTCCAACTTGCTCTCAGTGCTGAGGTAAAGTCCCCTTAGGTATGGCATTATTCTTGGCAAATTAAACGGTATCCTCAGTTGAAAGATGGTGCATGGTTAAAGAACAATATTGGGATCTTTGACTCTCATTTCTATTGCTGGTTCAGTTTATGCATCTCTGTAATGGGTCAATACAATATCAATACCTATCATTTATATTGAACTCAGTCTTTAATGAAGCATAATGAAAAAACCCACCTGGAAGAAGCAGGCATTTTATTTCAAACTGTGAAATTGAATTCCTTGAGAATTGCTGTTTATGTACGTTCACAGGAATGAGACCCTGAACTAAGTTTTCAAAAAAATGTTCCTAGTTCGTGTACACAGAATTTGTCGTTGCAAGGCAGTAGTATAGTTAATGGCACAAGCAGTTGTACACAAGCCATGCAGTATGCACATACACTTTAATCACTTCTGGAACATCTATCCTGTGCTCTCTAGAATGGGGGCTATCTTATTATTATTTGATATTATGGCTCCCAATACAGTGTAAATTAATAAGAAGTTATTCCTTTATCCCTTTTTCAGTATTTCACCACTCACTTCTCTGTTACCCCATGCCAAACATACCACATACCCGGATAGCATAATGATTTGGGGAGGGAGGGAGAAAGGAGTGGGCAGATGGATGGATGTATGGATGGGGGCTTTTAGAAGTTTGATTATTAAGGGTGACTGTAGGAATCAAATAGAAAGAACAATGTTTTTCACCATTTCTTTTTCAATGTCATGTTGTTAGGTTCGTCTAGAGTGGCCCACAGACCTGGCAGTCAACCCAATGGATAATTCCCTGTATGTCCTCGACAATAATGTCGTGTTGCAGATCTCTGAGAATCACCAAGTGCGCATTGTGGCAGGAAGGCCTATGCACTGTCAGGTCCCAGGCATTGACCACTTCCTCCTCAGCAAAGTGGCGATCCATGCCACCTTAGAATCTGCTACAGCTTTGACTGTTTCTCATAACGGGGTCCTGTACATCGCTGAGACAGATGAGAAGAAGATCAACCGCATCAGGCAGGTCACCACCAACGGAGAGATCTCTCTTGTTGCTGGTGCGCCAAGCAGCTGCGACTGCAAGAATGATGCCAATTGTGACTGCTTCTCTGGGGATGATGGGTATGCAAAAGATGCCAAGCTCAATGCTCCTTCCTCCCTGGCAGTGTGCGCAGACGGGGAGTTGTATGTTGCCGATCTTGGAAATATCCGAATCCGCTTCATTCGGAAGAACAAGCCGTTCCTCAACACACAGAACCTATATGAGCTGTCCTCCCCTATAGACCAGGAGCTCTACTTGTTTGACACCAATGGTAAACACCTTTATACCCAGAGCCTGACCACAGGGGATTACCTCTACAATTTCACCTACTCGGGAGATGGAGACATAACCCTGATCACTGATAACAACGGTAACTTAGTCAATATTCGGAGGGATTCCACTGGAATGCCACTCTGGCTAGTGGTGCCAGATGGCCAGGTCTACTGGGTGACAATTGGCACCAACAGCGCACTCAAGAGTGTGACAATGCAAGGGCATGAAGTGGCCATGATGACGTACCATGGCAACTCTGGTCTTCTTGCCACCAAGAGCAATGAAAATGGATGGACAACATTTTATGAGTAAGTACCATTAGAATGATATGCCATGGGCCTTGTGTTGTATTCACTGATCTGTTCATTGGACAAAAGGTACTCGTTGTAGAATGGCTAGAGTAAGAAGAGAATTTTGCACCATATTAGGTGTGATAGAAAACTTGACAACAGATGTAACAATGGAAAATGAAACACGCTAAGCACTTAACAATCACATTTATCTCCAAAATTAGCTCTTGCGTCTAATCTGTGAATAAAAATATAGAGGTAAACCAAGAGGAAGAGGAAAAATACAAGTTATTTTGTGGGTATACTTATAACAGTAGTTAGTTATTTCTTGCCACCCAGTAAGATGGAAAATTTGTGAAACTTGTCTGCTCTGTGCCTCCATTCATTTCAGTGGAGCCATATGATAGCTATAAACCCTCCAGAGTTCCACATAAGGAAGTATTGTGTACTGTCTGGAAAAGAGAAATGGGACTCTGGATTTAGGTAGGTCAGAGCAATTCATTAGCAAGCAGATGTTAAAGGGATTAAGAACTTGCTAACTGACAGATCTCCAGCAGTATTCATTCATTTGAAATCCCCATCATAGAGGAGTATTTCTATTGTGATTCTACTAGGATTGGATCTTCGCCTGATTTTGTTCAAAACTCACATCAGTGATCGAGATGTCAATATAAAACCATGGCTGAGAAAATTCACAGGCGGCAATTAAGATGGGTAGAGTGGTAAATAATGGGAAGTCATCTGGCAAGATCTGGATTGCCTGGTTAGCTAGCCCCATTCCAACAAAATGGCAGAAGATTGTACGTGTGGGAGCAAGGAATGCAGACCACTGCCACAGGATGGGGCACCGTATCCTGCTAACACTGTAAGGCTGAAAAAGGTCTGGGGATAGTAAGAGACAATCAACTCAACCTGAGCTCCCAAATTAGCCGTATCCAAAAGGGCTAATTTGGTTATATGGAAAAGGTAGCAATGAGTGGGATAAGGGGTGATTTTGCTAGCTTATATGGCAACGGTGAGGTGGACACTACAATGCTGCCAGTTTTCTTGTTTAAATTTTAGAAAGAAATTTGAAAAATTGGAGAGGATAAAGAAAAGAGCCACAACCATTATTCAAGGGCTGGAGAAAACGCTTTACAGTGAGAGACTTAAAGAGCTCGGTTTAGTTTATCAAAGGGAAAGCTGAGAAGCACCTTGATTAAAGCATGCAGGTGCTTTCGTGGGCCAAAAACACCTGGTACTGAAAGGTTTTTTAATGTAATGTACAAGGGCATAAAAAAGACCAAGCCAAAGCTGGAAGCTAAAACCAGATAAATTCAAACCAGAATATAACATGATTTTTTAACAGTGAGGGCACTTACCCAGTTAAATAAACTAATAAAGGAAATGGTGGATTCTTTATTTGTTTCTTGATATCTTTTGATTGCCAAATATAAGCTATTCATTCATCAAATGCAGAGTATTGGGCTCAGTACAGGGATAACAACTAAGCGAAATGAGAGGTGTGTGTTAGTGCCTCAAGAGTACTTCTCTCAGGGCACGTTTAAATCGAGTCACAGAATCCCGGAGTGGGAGGAACTTCAAGGGTTGTCTGGTGCAACACTTCACACAGATGCAAGATTCGGCATTTCTGTACAACCCCAGACAGATCCAACCCAGCCTCCTTTTGCAGACCTCCAGCGAAGGAGATTCTGCACTTCGCCTAGGCAGCTTCTTAATATTGTCCTGCTGTTCTGGCAGCTAAGAAGTTTTACTTGCTCTAAATAAGTTTTGCTGCTGTTTAACCCCATTGCTATCCTGCTGTCTCTGGCAGGGGAGAACAGCATTTCTTCATCTTTAAGGCATCTTCTTTTCAAACATTTGAAAACTGCTATATCATATCCTTTCTTCCAAACTACCCACGCCTAGTTCCATCAGCCTTTCCTCACACCTGCTTTCTTCCAACCCTTTATCGTCTTTATCATTCACCTTTGGACCTTCTCCTACTTCTTGACATGCAATTCATATTGCATACAAATCCTGATACAATACTCTAGCTGAGGTTTAACCAGCACTCAGTAGAGCATTACAGTCACCTCCTGTATCCTGCATATAATGCTGTGTTGTTCTGTTTAGCTTTCACTTAGTCCAGGGTAATTTCAGACACAACAGCAATTACCATGCATCAGCTTTTCCTCAGTGAGTCTCTACCCCCCGTTAATTCAGTTTAATTTGATTATTTGTCCATACCCTGAATGTATCATAATCCAGTTAAAGCCACTAGGAATCTATATCTTGCCCGTGTTTTCCAACGATAAATAAATGGCAGGAAACAGCATAGCTCAGTAGGACCATGGCAATCTTCAGCCACTCACAACTGCTTCTGTTTTTTCTTTTTGCAAGTCATTTTCTGGTATCTCTTCTTCTCCCTAAATGTTGTAAATCTGGGCTGTTAGGTCACAGCTTCCATGGGCCTGAATCAACTGAGCTGATGTGACCCTGGGATGAAGAATAGGAAACAGGATTTCTTACACCCTAGGAATAGTCCTCTCTGAGGCCTCCCAGTATGTTCCTACTGACATGGGGGAGATGGAAGAGGGCCAAGCCATGGGATCTATTGGCCATGTCTCCCCAGAGAGCAAGGGGATAGGAGCCTTCTCCAAAGGAGAGCACATCTGCTCCAAAGCCCTTGTAGAAGGGGAGGCCTTTCTCCTAGACCAGGGCTATCCAATTTCAAAGTGGCTGGGAGCCACAGTCCCATGACTATACACCGCGGCAGCAGCATTAGTAGGGACCATGGGCCACCCAGGCTACGCACCCCACATGCACACGGGGGGAGCCCAAGGGTTGTATGCTAAGCCCTCATGAGCTGTGGGTAGCTTGCTGGCCACCCATTAGACAGCCTTGCCGTAGACTGTGAGAAACCCACCTGCAGCCATCCAGCTCACTGACTGTAGTGATGGGAGGGGAAGAATTCAACAGTTGCTCCAGAAAATGGCATCCTACGTCCCAATGAACTTCTGTGCAGGTCCAGGGCTGGATCCAGAGGGGTTGCAGGAGTGCGACCTCACCCTCCTTTCTGGCCACATCACAGGAACAGCAGTCAGGGTCATTTTTAAGTCCCTCAAGCAGGTAATAATTCCTTCCTTCCTTTCCATGCTCTGAGGCATGTCCCCTCTGCCTGCCACTACCACTGCCGCTGTCTTGCTCAAGCTAGGACAGCAATGGGTGGGTTCTGCCTCCCTGCCTGGTCCCCCTGGCTGTTCTCCGCCAGCCCAAGGGCAGGTGCAGAGATGGGGAACTGCCAGCACTCCCCTGGGCTGAGCCCAGCCCCTGAGCAGCCTGGCTGGAGCTGGGTAGAAATGGTTTTCGAGCTCTCCTAACTCTTGGGACAGTGGCAGGGGGGCAGGGAGGAAGGCTGGGTGCAGGGAATGCAGCCACCCCGGTCACTGCTTCCACACCCCACTTTGCAAAATCCTCCTGTGCAAGTCTCATTTCAGAGGGCTAAATGATGTCTATATATTACTGTACCTCTGCACAGCAGTGAAGTTTGACCTCGCTACACAGGGTGTGACATTCACACAGTACAGGTCTGCTTGACCAGCAGCTGAATGAAAAATCCACCTTCATGTTGGGTTTTTGGCAGAGATAATTAATCAGAAAAGTAGGCCTGGAAACTCTTGCAAGCTAAAACTCTGATGCCATCCATCTCCTCAATCCAAAGCAAAAGGATACAATTTATTGGGTTTTGTTTTCTTAACTTGACCTGAAAGAATGGCAACACATCTGTTTTAATGGCTTAGGAACTGTTTTTGGCTTTTTTTTTAAAAGAGAAACAAGAACCTTGTTAATTTTTTTTTTTAAGAAATCAGGATTATAGTAATTATCTTGATTACCATAGCTCATTGAGATGGTATCATTGTATGTTAAATAATTTAGCTTCCCTCTAAGCCAAAGTCACAACTTTTATGCATTTAATCAATGCAAGGCTTTTTTGTTGTAGGTCTTTTGTGTGCTCAATTAGTCTTCAAGGTAATTTTTTCAGATGCAGACCTAGTAGGTATTTGCACATCACTGCAGCCAAACCTTACAGTCAGGCTGCCCAGAAACCATGTTCACCAACAAGAGGTGATGCAGACTGGGGGTGGGAGGATAGGGTTATTGAACCAGATCTTCAGATTTCAAAAAGCGGAATGATCCCAATTTACACTACAGTGAACGGAGGCAGTGTCTTTGCAAAGGTTTCTGCTTCTGCTTTGGAAAGTGGGACATGCTTTCTCCAAATTCACATTCATGGACAAATGTTGGTCTCAAAATTGCTCTTGTTAACCCAGCTCTTGGGTTTTTCTTTCTTGTGATCTGCGTACTGTGGTCTGATTTAATGACACAAATGATTAACTTAATGGAAGAATTTTCTGAGGGATCCCTGAACCTTTTGCCAGGAGTCCCCTGTGAAGTTTGAACAGGGGAATTCTGCTCCAACTTTGAATCCTAGTCCCCAGATAGCTGGATGCTTCTCTCAAACTACTCTGTAGCAAATATAATGGGCAAAAATTGCAGCAAAATAGCATAATTGTTGTCACTGTGCTTCTGAGTTACCTCTACTGTGCCGTGTCAAGTAGGCTGTACCTTTTGGAGTACCTATATCAAATTCAAGAAGCTGAGGCAATATAGCCCCAAGTGTATGCTAAGAAGCGTTCCCTGAATGTGGAGCTGGGCTGGTAGGCAGCTACATCAGCTCATTCTCAGGTGGTGCATGTACAGCTCGGGTCAGTAGCTGCCTTATAGTTCATGGCCACACTTCCAGGCATGGCATTGATGCAGGGTAGGCATGTTCTCCATCACAGAGTGCTGCTTGGGGTCTTCTGAGCACGGTTACCTGCCCAGCAACAAAAGGCTAGAGGCTCCAAGTATAGCCTTGACTTCTCAGCCTTTGGGGCCTCTCCCAGGGCTTGTCTGTAATGGGTCAGTGATAGGTCTTATGGAGGGTAGGACTGAACAAGTCCCACCCAACCAAGCCTGCCAATGAACTGCAGGGCTGCAAAGCCATGATATTGCTTTAAATTTGCCCTTAGTGGCCTCTCTTAGACACAGGAGAGATGGTATCAGCTCAAGAGAAGGTGCTAGAGCCACGTCTACAGATGTGTCATGGGCACCCTTCCAGCTTTCGAGCATGGCAGGCAAATAGGACATGCTCAGTCCTACCTTTCCCAAGACCCACCTCTGATGTGATGCAGCCTGAAGCATGTACAGCTGCGTTCCAGATCGGTCCAACCCTTGCGTCTCAGCCCAGTTCTCATATAGGCTCAGCCTGGGCTTCTGTTTTTGCATATGGGCCTTTACATTCCCTCCCCTATTCCAAGATAAAGATGAATGGGGATGAACAGCTACCTCTTGAGTATAAAGCAACATGTATTTAATGTAGCCTCTTACCCAGCGATTATAGTCCTGCATGCCTGTGACACTGTTAGGGAATTTCTGTGAAGCTATAAATTACAGGAACCCCAAACAGGGCACAATCCCTTTGTCCTATCTGAGGTGTGCATTTCTCCCCTGCTCCTTGTTCTACTTTAAATATAATACAGAGCCTCACCATTGCTCCTTTAAAGACAATGGAGCAAAATGGCAATAAGGGAAAATACCACTTTTCTACTGCCCCAGAACAAGTCTCTTAGGCATGTTCTGTGTCACCAGGTACCCATTAACACAACAAAGTTAAAACCAGGGTGTTTTTAGGCTGCAGACAGTCAAAAAGCCTGGGGATTGAATTGATTCAATCTTCATAGGTTAGTCTAAACTGCATCAATTGAACCGATAAGCAAGTGAACAGACATTCACTTCTGATTCCAGAAATGCAGCCACATGCCTGCAGTGGCTCAGGCCAGAAGCTGGGGGGGCACTAGAGCACACTTCTCTGATAGGCTGGAGCAGGCAGCTTAGGCCAAAGCTAGCCTGCCTACCCTGCAAGGGAGGTGCAAAGCATCCTGGGATGCTGGGGGACTGTGAATTAACTTGAATCTGGAATAGAGTCTTGCATCAGGTCAGGTACCCATGGGTCAGGTCCAGGTGGGAACGTGAACTACTTTACATTTTGCAGATTGGGTGTGGGTCTGAAAAATAAAATTTCAGATTAGACTCAGGTCAGGTAAGCCTCACCGCCAGCTGCTGACAGATGTAAGAAATCCTACACTTTACCGGAAGAAGCAGCACAAATGAGATCAAACAAAGAAGGAAGAATGGCCATGAAGGAGATCAAAGAAAAGATAGAGCAGGGTGGCACACCCTGCTCTATCTTTTCTTTGATCTCCGTCGCAGCCATTTTGAACATTAACGTTCTGCTTTTTCTGGTAAGACGCTGTTTTCTTTTCCAAGTCTGGCAGCAGCTGCCCAACACATGCCCAGAACAGGCAGCGTGTTAGTTTGATCTGACTTGCCCAACATCTGTATAGATCAGGTGCTTCAGCAGGGTTTGTTTGGTGCTTTTATCTAATAGCTGACTGAATCAGCTATTACATAAAGGTGCCAAAAAGCCCTTCTGAAACTCCCAATCTATACAGATGCTGTGGAGGCGGGTTGAACTAACACAATGCTGCTTCCAGGAAAGCGCAGAGTTATTTTTTGTTTTATGTCTGTCAGCAGTGCAGATCAGGTTGCAGATTTGCCTGAAGCGGGTCAGTCAGTCTGTGGGTAAGACGACTTGCTAATAAGGGTTGCAGGTTCAGGTCTGGTTGTATAACATTAAGCGCAGGTCCGAAGTGGGCCTTTAAACTCAGACCCACACAGGTCTCTGATCTGGGGAGGACAGAAGTTCAATAAACTGATTTACCTAAATTAGTTATGTCTGATACTGCATCCATCCAGGTTTATTTTAAACCGGTTTTGGCCATTTTGATAGCAGTTTATGTGCACTGAACTTCTGTTGTATTACCAATTTGAACCAGTTTCCGATCAGATATACTGATTTATGTGTAATTTTGGTCCCTAGGCTTAGTGTCAAAAGGACAGTGAAAGCCCACCAGTCAAATCACCAAGGTTTGGGGGGGTGTTCGAAGCCTACATATGATTTTAACAACCTAGTAAGGAATACATTTCAGCTCCTCTTTGCTGTTGGGCATTGAGGGAAGTGGCAGGTAATAACAGGGTCAGATACACACTGGTTTGGTGCGCAGGATGTTATAAAGGAGGGGCTTTCTGACATACAAGTAGCTTGCTAGGATCGTTATAGATTTTTAAATGTTGGATTTAATGTCACTGCAAACACTGAGTTGGAGGAGGGCAGGTGTGGTGCTGTGCCACCTCATGCACAAGGTGTAGTTTGGGGAGCGCTGGAGAAGCTTCGGCACTAACTGTAATCTTATTAGAGTGCATTTTTCCAACGTATTTGGCTGCAAGCTCCAGAAGGCTGCTAACAGGTGAAACCACCAAGATGAGGAATCCCAGCGAATCCTGCAAGGAATTGATTTCTGAGTAGACAACACTTGTGACACTCTCTCAATTCCCAGAACCAATGATTCTGCATAACAGTAATGTGATAAATGCAAGCTCCAAGTGTTTACAAGCTAACAATTAGGCCTCATAAGCACCAAATACCATTTTAATTCTGTGCATTGAACCTTAGCTAAATAAATTTCCAGTTGGGAATTGATGGCAACAGCTTCCTTTGCCGGCCTAATAATTGTCACTGTAATTGTAAATGCCGAGTCTTTGCAGTTGGTGTGAATGGGAGGCAGCAGCTGCGTTAGCAGGTGATGAATTCATTGCTCAGAGTGGCTGCTGTGTACATTCCTGTGCTTCAGTGTTTCTTTCATTCTGGTGCTTCTGGAGCTCTTGGACAACACAGACGTCTTAGGCTGGGATGCAAACGGGGCCACCTCTAAATCCTTAGACTGTGGAAACAGGCCTATCCAGCTTAGCTGTGAAATGAGTTGACTAGGGGAGATTTATCTTACTACAAATACCAGGACGCACCTGCAGCTACATGAAAGCCAGTCACCTGGCCTTCGTCTCCAAGCCGGGGATCTGTCAGAGAAATGCCTCTGTGAAGGCTGGAAGCGGAGGTGAAGGGAGATGAAACATTCCTGTCAATCACTTTGCCTTGTTAAAGCCTATTATCCATTCAGAAATGCAGAGGCCTTAAAGTCAGAGGGGCCCAGGGGGTTGGGGGTGTATAATAAACAGCATCATGTATGTGCCGTACCTTCTAATCCAAGCCAAAAGGGCAAAAATGCTCCCATGATATGCAAAATATGCAGTGAGCAAAGAGGAAAAGAAAGGCATGCCGTGAGGGGAGCACGCAGCACGCAAAGGAGAATTTCAGCACCCACTCCCATGGGTCGCGAGCCTCCCGCCCTGCATCATCATCCAGCACGAAAGGGCTTCTTTTTGGGACATGAATTTTGTTACACTTCATCTGCTGTTAATTAAAAATCATAATCAAAATGTTAATGGTGCAGTTATGCTACTTTCTCACATCCCCTTCCCTGTAGGATGCGACCTTTTAGCAGCTGTGACTAGGTGAGATATCACCTCTGGAGTACAGTGCTTAGGAGTGCCCTCCCCGCCTCACTTTCTAATGCAGATGGGATAGAAGAGAAACAGGCTTTTGCATGCATAAAAAGGCAGATGTTTTGAGTTACCCGCAGTCCCAAATTCCACTCCTTGCTCATAGGTAGAATTCAGCCACGTTGCTGCCCAGTCTTGTTAAACTCTGCATGTGACATATTATGCAAATTGTGTGTATTTTCTTTCTTTGATTTAAATAATAAAAAGCTTTAGGCACCCCGTTCCACCCATATGGTTGCTATATATGCATTATTTGCATATGCACCAGTTATTTGCATATTTGCAAATCATTCTTCCCCAAGCAGCGGCAGGGCCAGGAGATGAAGCTGCACAGAGCTTGGCAGCTGTTGCCATGTTAGGTGACAGGAGAGGGGATGTGAAGGACTGCTAGCGTGCATACATGGGCAAGTGCCAGGGGGTGTTTGAGGTGTGCCGATGCGGGGAGGTTGGGTAATGTAGGGGGTCGGGTCGGTGCTAGAAGGTGTCTCAGGGCACTGGATAGATGTAGGGGTGCTTGGGTGAGTTGGGAGTTGCTAGTAGAGGGACTGACATGGGGACTTTATGGATGTGTTGGGAAGAAAGCAGGTGTCTGGAAGGATGGTTTGTGGTGCCAGGGGAAGCTGTGCCCTACGAAGTTGGCTGTTTGCTCAGAGGTGATAACTGAGGGACTGAGGGCCTTTCTTTGGAGCATGGAAGTAGGCATAAATTGTGTATAGTCCTTGTGCTGCCTCCCTGCACAGAGCTGAGTGTCATTCACTTCAGATGAATCACAGACTAGTGACTCAGGACTTAAAATGAACCAGGAGTCACTTGTCTATCACACATACACACACCCTGTCTCTCATATATCCATGGCCCTGATTCTCGTCTCTCTCACGTTACCTTTATGCCAGCAGACCTCCTCCAACTTCAATGGTGTTACGCTTGGCTGGGGCCAGCATAAGAAAAGGATCAGGATGTAGCTGAGAAGAATCACGTGGTTTTTTTCTGTGCATTTTTTCTTTGTGCCATCCTTGCCCTGAGCTTGTTAAGCATGCCAAGTCTGAGCTGTCAAGTTCAGATACCGACATCCTAATGATTGCGGGGTTGGGATAGGGACCCTCTTCACTCTTTAGGTTGCACTTTCCAAGCAGGAATACAGATGTCGCTTAGGGAAAGCGCGCGTGCTATTGTGTGTGCTTGGGATAGCATGACCGTTGCCATGTCCCTCAGTTGTCATACTCTGGGTCTCTTCTCCTCAGAGGTCCTGCTCCTCAACCTCTTATCATTCTTGGCATTTGCTACATCTTCCTAAAAGCACAGGGCCCAAAACTGAGCACAGGTCTACAGCTGAGGCCCCACCACGTGCCTCCAATGTTGTACATTCAGCACTTCCTGGAATAGCATTTGCTCTTGAACGCCTGGCGGGTGGGACTTGCAATGGCTTGACTCTCACCCGTGGGTAGGTTTTGGTAGCAGAGGTAGACAGGATAGCTTTTATACCTGTTTCTCCTTGTCAGCTTACAGGGCTTACCCGTGACTGGTATCTTGTCAGTCGGCCCACGGGCCCTGGGGAGTTGCACCCCAGTGGCTTCCTACCGCACTGCGCTCTGGTTTACATTTTGGGAAGCTGTCCTTACCCTGAGCTCACTCTCCCTGCTAGAGCCATGCTTTGAACATGCCCAGGGGACCGGGAGCCATTGCTAGGTGGGGAGATGCAGGCTCAGCATGAGAGCACCCATGTGAGCGCTGCTCGGGGAAGTTCCAGCCGCAGGGCGTCTGCGTCTCCTTTTTACTGATAAAACAAACCCCTACCTCGTTAGGCGGTCGATGGCCTGTGCAGAAAGAGCTGTTCTCAGCCTGCTTCCTCGTGTTCCCATCGCAACAATCACCCTGGCCAGCACCTCTCATGAGAGAAAGTCAAGGAGTGACGAGAGAGAGGCCACGTTCTCACCCGCTCAGATTGGCCCTGCTAGATGAGGACTGGGGCACAGGATGGGGCGATGCTAAGCAAGGGTCCCGGGGCCTTCGTTCCCTGGGGGAGCTAGTCTGGCTCCTCTCTCCAACCCTCGCGTTCACTTTAAAAGAAGGAAGCAAAATAATCCGAGTCCCAGAGTACAAAGAGCCAGGAGCACAACCCAGGGAAAGAGCAGACCCTGGCATTGCAAAAGCCCTTCTGTTCAGCTGAGACAGACTTATTTAAGCCAATCTGAAGGCAGAACAGGGAATGTACCATAAATCAGGAGCAGAGGCAATGTGAGGATGGCAGGGTATATATATATATATATATTAATATATAGGCTTGATTACAAGCATTGTACCAAGTCCTGCTCCTCTCCACAGGACAAAGCTCCCTACTTAGATGGTCCTGAGAAACCCCAGTCAAGGGCATTGCCTGGGTAAGGGCTTGGGAGGTCAGGATGTGGCCTGTTCTTCATAGGGCAGCATGTACGCTCCGCTCCTCAGGCCACGCTGTTGATTGTGCCGCGTTCCTCCCTTCCAGGTACGACAGCTTTGGGCGCCTCACCAACGTGACGTTCCCCACGGGCCAAGTCAGCAGCTTCCGCAGCGATACCGACAGCTCCGTGCACGTCCAGGTCGAGACATCCAGCAAGGACGATGTGACTATAACAACCAATCTGTCCGCCTCGGGTGCCTTCTACACCCTCCTGCAAGGTGAGCTCTCAAACTGCTCCCCTGCTTGCACGGCACTTGCAGGTTTAAGGAACAGGGACCGGGCCTTGTCTTGACCATTCCTGTGCCAGAAGCCCCTTGTAACTCTCCCCGTGCTGATACACGCGCACTCATGCCTACTCAGCATGGCAAGCAGGAACTTTAAGCAGCTCACAGGTCCCTCCGGACTTGTTTTCCACTCTCGGTGTAGTACTTAGCTGCCCATTCCTCTCAAGGTGCGATATTTCAGCAATGTTCCCATTGTTGTCATAACAAAGGGGCTGCTAAATCTAAGTCCTCTTCCGGCTGATCATGTTACTCCAGCCTTTTAATGCCTTTCCGCTTCAAAACTTAGTGCCCCGTTGGAATGGACTTCAGGCTGAGGGTAGGAGACCATATTTTTTTGTTCACTGATCTCTCAGATGCATGCTAAGCATCCCCTGGTCGAGAGCTGATAGACCAAACCAGCCCAGAGGCTCCCACACAAGCCAGAAGGAGGGCAGGAGGAAAAAAGAAATGTGGGACAGGGTTGCACATACACGGTAAAAACTTAGCACAGCGGGTTCTGCACGTGTAGGGCCAGACGTGGGGCTGTTATAAGACAGTGCAGTTCTGCCAACTTCGGTGGCAGGAGATAGATGGGGTGAGAGGATTAAGGAAGTGGGAGGTGATGGGGTGAGAAGATAGAAAGAGAGGAGGTGAAAGGGGAGGAGGCAGAGAAGCACTGGGGTAGGGAGCTGCAATTGGGGTGGAAGTAATCGTGTGGGAGTCAGTTGTGATTCCCTGAGCCCAATTGCCTGAAGTTTCAGGATGCTCCCCAGGGGCTGGGGCTGTGCTCAGTCCTGCTCCCAAGGGCCTGGAGAAACAAGGCAAAGACTGGCAAGACCTCTGCAATCCCCATTCCTTGCTAGAACTAAGAGGAGGTACCAATGGGCCCTGGCTCTCCCCTGCACTCTGCTGACTTATGCTCATTGCTCAATGAGTTGTAGTCACTCTCTTTTGTGATCAAACAGCCTTAGCTGAAAAGAAATGACCCAGTGAGACCAGTCCACCCATCTGCATTGTTTTTTTAAAAACCATGTCTCTGGGAGAGTCATTTATTTTTGGTTTCAGATGAGAAGTTTGCGGTGCCCTATGTGCTGCATTCCCTATGGGCTGGAAAAGCTATTTCAGTATCACAAGACCCTTCATTGTCCTGGGGCATACACTGGAGTAATATGACACAAACCAAACCCAAGCCTAGCCAAACCATCCCAAATCCACTGACCTTAAGATGTCTGGCAAATACTCAGACCTGAAGTTGGCTTCACCCCCAGAGCCTAATTAAGCATTAGAAGCTCCAGTTGGGGGTTTTTAGTGAAATAAATGGCTATGATTTGGTTTATGCCTTCAGGGGTGTAGGGATGGGTGCATAATGGTGTCACAGTCAATCATTTCCAAGCTCCCCAAGAAAGGGCATCATTATCACGAGGGTGCAGGATTACTAAAGGCTTCCCCACTTCAATATTTTGAAGTTAGAGAATATCTTCATGGTGGGGAAGGGCAATGAATGGCTTGTAATGGACGGGGACATGAATGGTTCCCTAAAAAAATACATTTCCTGACACTTGAGCTTTCTGACAGACTCCTGAAAGGTGTGAGCAGAACCAGTGGGAATGAAACTGCATGGCCATGTTCACCGGGGTCTCCTTAAAATAGGCCATGGTTCACAGCACAGCCAAACCGCCTCATTTGCAAGAGCAGCGAATGCCACTCCCAGACAAATCTGAGACGTTTCAACTGAGGAACATGTACATTATGTGCTGCTCCAGTAGATGGTCATGCTCATGACTTTCTCGTGACTTTTATGACCATTTTGCCCTCCTGGTTGAGAGCACGCATTTCCAGGAGCAGCAAAGACCACCGAGCGTGGAAGTTGGCTGGCACAGAGCTTCCTCATGAGCTCCAAATCTTGGCCAACTCTGACAAATGGCTCGTGAACCTTTCAGAAAACCTGGATGGAGCTACATGTGATGTGGGTTGGAGTCGGTGTGAAACTGAGCGGCATGATGCCTCCTACCCAAACCCCAGAAACGCACAGGATAAAAGCCTCAGAGGTATCCGGCTCCTGTGGTCTTCACTGGAAGTTACGGCCCAGATGCTCGAAGGTGCTCAGTCACTGCTCTAGACAGGAGTCCAGCACCTAGCCCCATGGCAGCCTGCCACAGAGTGGAAACCGAGCCTGGAGGTTGAGGCTCAAGCCCCCTGTATAATGAAAGGAAAATAAGGTGCCTGAAGTAGGGAACCACACAAACCAGCTGAGCCTGGAGCTGCCCAGCTAGCCAAGAGCGGGGAGCACAGAAAAGGAGCAGGCCTTAGATCACCTCATCTGTCATCTCTGCATGCTGGTTGGTGCATATCTTTGGCAAGACAGGTGCCCCCTGCATTTGGGCTTGTCAGATACAGAACTTCATCTGGCACCTAACCCAGGTCAGAGAGCAAGAAAGGGCTTGAAATAGTCGATAGCCCGCTAGCTAGGGCACTCACTGTGTATGCAGATTCAAAGCCAAGCTTTGTCTAACTTGGAAGAGGGACTTGAACCCCCATCTCGAGTGAATGCTTTAACCACCATGCTATTTGCTATGCCATGGTGTGTCCATCTCTTTTTGGAGCTAATCCACTTTGAATAAATAGTTATTTATTGGGTCTATATTGGGCTGTAACCTGAGTTATGGGAAATAACTTGACATCAGAGTGCCTGAATTTCTTCACAGATGTCCTCCCTTCAGAGCATCCTGTAACAGGCTTGTCCCTAATCCTCACCCACACCGTCTAGGTGCACGGTGAGAGAGAGGTGCCTTACGTGTGAGGACAGCAAAGTGAGGCATGTCGCCATTGAGCTAAACCTATTCAATAGGTTTCCAGGCAAGGACCAACAGCCAGCTCCCTGACGGTCCCCCTTCTTCATTGCACCTCCAAATCAAGCTTTGAGTGTTTGTGGTCTTGATCAAGATCCCATTAAAATCAATGGAAAGGGTCTTCAGTGGGCTTTGGCTGCACATGCAAAGGGCTTTAGATCTACTGTCATGGGTCTTTGCTGCAGGCTGATATGCACTGGTGATTTCCAGTGCTCCTAATGCAATGGCTCAAGCTATCACTTAATCATTTGCTAGATGCTGTCCTGGCCGAGGTCAATGGGACGCCTCTGACCCACTATGGCAGGAGCAGGAACACAGGTTCATAATGAATGAGACCAGCCAAAGTCAGGTGTCCTCTCCTTTCCTATTGTGCCAAGTGGTGCCATTTGCCAGTCTCGCCTGCAGAGATTATTTTGTCCTGACTTTGTTCCCTGCTTCCCCCCCACACCCTTCCAACTGTGGGAGAACAGCTCATGAACCTATCTGACTTGCCTCCAAATGGAAAAACCATTGTCAAGAATTTTTCAAGGCAATTTTTATTCATGATTGGGTATTTATGGCAGCTGGGGAGACAGGAACAGTAATGTTCCCCCACCTGCAAGGACGTGCAGAGCAGGCAGTGTCTGCATAGTGCATTTATAAAACCCTCCCCACACTGGGCAAGGCCCATGGCCTTCTGCGCAGAATTGGAAAACGGTCATTGCAGTTGATGGAGTCTCTCCCTGATTGTCCTGTTTGTGGAGCAAGGAGCAGAGTGCTGCCTTTCTCCCTCTGTCCCCACCCCAGAGCTGATGGAGTTTGACCCATGGACTCTGTAGGTCTCTTCAGATCTCTGCAGATCTCTCGGGACCCATCCCCACGAAAGCCCTGTGTCTCTGGGCCCTCACCCCCTGTGGCAACAAGAGCTCTGTTGGTGCCTAAGAAGTCTTTCTTTGGATGAAAGAGAATGACCCTCATCTTTGGAAAAACCAGTTAGCAGTAATCTTCAATGAGAATCTCCACCGCTTGAGATGGAGAACATGGCTGGAGGGAGCATTTGCTTCCACTTGCACATACGTGGGACATGCACACTCTTCAATTGAGTTAGCTCTCCCGATTCTCAGTAGCAAAAGCTCACCCGCTACACGAGTCACAAGTACGAAGCAGGCATTTTCCTCCTGGACCTGGGGTCAGTTCCAGGGGGAAACATGAACACATTTCTGAGTGCATCAGGAGCATCGTTTAGCCCACATGCCTGGGAATTTTTCTCTAAGTGCATGAGGGCCCAAAAAAGGACATTCCCTCTGAACCAACCTGACCTGTTGTCACATTAACAATGGACAGTAAGTGGGTTTGGTTTGCGATGATCCAAAATGGTGTTGCTCGCTCAGGTGAGGAAGCGAATTAAATACGGGTTGACACCTTCCGTCTTTCATCTGAGCCCATCTCTCCCTTTCCTCCAGACCAAGTCCGCAACAGCTACTACATCGGTGCTGACGGTTCTCTGCGGCTGATGCTTGCTAATGGCATGGAGGTGGCACTGCAGACCGAGCCCCACCTCCTGGCTGGCACGGTGAACCCAACAGTGGGGAAGAGGAACGTGACTCTGCCCATCGATAACGGCCTCAATCTGGTTGAGTGGAGGCAGCGGAAGGAGCAAGCCAGGGGGCAGGTCACCGTCTTTGGGCGCAGGCTGCGGGTGAGTCGCTCATGTGTGATGTTGGATTTTAATTGGCAGTCAGATCCAGCCCTCAGTCCCAACAGGGAGGGCACTGCTGGTTCACTGTAGTGTTAGGAGAGCTGCACGCTTAGACTGGACATAACAAGCTTAATGTTCAAATCCAGCACATCACATACTTAAGTTAGAAACAAGCACAAAAATCTACATGTGCATTCCCAATTGCAGCCAGCGCTTTGCTTGCATGTAAGCTTGGACCTGGTCACTCTTAATTCAGCCTGCAGGCTCTGAAACACTTCTAAATGCATTCGAGTCACCAATTGGGCAGCACAGTGAGAAACGTCTCTAGGTAGACTGCCCTGCCCATCTCAGTCCCACAGGCTGAACCATGCTCTCTCTCCTCTGAGAACGCACAGTCG
The DNA here is from genome assembly GCF_001723895.1 of Crocodylus porosus. NCBI lineage: Eukaryota > Metazoa > Chordata > Crocodylia > Crocodylidae > Crocodylus > Crocodylus porosus. The sequence goes on from NW_017728906.1 coordinate 196,358,085, forward strand.
ATTTTGCACTTGTGACTGGCATGCCTGGAACGTATAGTTGCCACACGACAGTGCTTTCTGCCAGCTTGTCTGTGCTTTTGAAAGGTCTAGCCCAATAAGCCAGTAATTACAATAATATTCCAAATTGCATGGTCTCACCATCCATAAATTCAAGCTGCCATTCCTTGAACTAAGGGCTGTGCATGGCTCACAGGAAGCAATATGCACCTGGCAAGATCCAGCTCCACGAGACTGATGCTCCAAGTGGTGTTTAATGTCACTGGAGAGAGAGGAGTTGGCAGTTCTTTCCATGCACTAAAGCTGGACAGTCACTATGAATAAGTCCAGTTTCAGAATATGCATTTCCTGATCTCTGCTTCTAATCATCATTTGTTTTTTGCAGTATGTCCCCTGCACCATTTCTCCTCTTTCCACCTACACTCACACTTGCATGACATGTTTCACATTCTCCCCGCCTGTCTGAGTTGCATTTGATCTCCTCCTCCAGCGTAGGCCATATCATGAAGCACCCGTACTTTTCACTTGCTTTTTCTATCGCAAATGGAAACCTGTGCTAACAGAACTCAGTGGTCCACGCTTTCCATTTCCCCTATTTATCAAGGAATAAAACCTGTTGCCAACAGAAGCCAGCGGGAGCTGGGTTACATGTGTCGGAAGCCCTCCTTGGAAGCTGCTTTATGCATGTGGATCAGCTGGCTCAAATATCCTTATTTTTCCATTTAATAACCAATAAAATTGAGACATGAGTCTGGCTGTAGAGGGAGAGGAGCCTGTGAAACCTGCAGCTGTGTCAGAGCAACTCGGTGTTCAAAGCAGTTTCTGCCCATATAGCTGCAGCTCAGCTGGCCTTCGCAGTATTATTTTCTCAGACCTTCACATTGGAATGGGTTTTTATTGTGTACTTTTGAGCATTTGGAAAATCACTTTATAGGTCTGTTTCCAGGCTGTTGATCTGTGTTTCTGTCACTCTGTTGAGGCTGACTCATGCTCATAGCCTGGTAGGGCCCAGTAAGCAGCCAGGTATATAGCATTATTCAAGGATGAAGCTGTGAGTTGCTCCATGCTGGGGATGCAGCACAGTTGAGAGTGTACAAAGCATTTTCACCTGCCTCCACACACCTGTGCAAGCTGCGTCCACACCCTCATGGCACCAGCCACAGTTGCTAATTACCTCCCAGATGGTATCAAGTACCTTTACTTGGCATCATTATAGATCTGTAGTTGTCTCTCTTCCTATATCATAAAAGGCAGAAGGACCCTCCTTTCCCTGGTCAGTGAAAAGCTTGAGGGAAGCTTTAGTTTAACACATGGTTGAGAGAGATAATTCAGAGCCCAATGAATATTATCCACTCCATGTGAATGTCCCTGAGAGTATACGCTTTCCCCCCACTACAACTCTGCTAGTAGCTATTTGCTGAAAGGCAGCAAACCAATCTAGTTCTGCTATACTAAGGAGGCAAAGCATAAAGAGAGCATCTGAAGAGGTTCAGATGTTCGGCCTGCAGCTCCGAACAGCTCAGTTCACAGGAACAGGTCTCAGGAGTGGAGGAAAGGATGTGGTGAATGGATTCTTGGAAAAATAAAGCAAACACAAACCTAACGTGCTGTCTGTCACCATCACAACAATTGCACTGCTTTGTGCAGTCTTTTCCTTTCCTCTACCCATGGTCTGTCTTGTCTATTTAGCCTATACATTCTTGGCGGCACCAATGGACTAGTACCATCTGTACGTCCAGTCTGCTTGGGCCTCTCCTGACCTTGAGGCCCACAAGAGCCCAAGCCTGGACGTCACTCACAAGCATTGCAAGACCCTTCTATTTGGGCAGGCATTTAGCAAACAAAGCTAGGCCAAGATGCTGTTCAGTGCAGGGGGCCTCTGTCTTTTATGATATAGGAAGAGCAACAACTACAGAGCTATAATGATGCCAAGTAAAGGTACTTGATACCACTGGATGCTAGATCTACATTTTATGCACCAGATTTGGCAAATGGAGCCATTTGATTCAGCCCCTGCACATAGGACTATGGTGGCATTCAGCAGCAGGTCACTTTGCTCAGTGCTGTAGCAAGTGTAGGGAGAGCAGGGCAACCGCCCTGGGCACCAAAGCAAAGGGGCACCAACAGGCACTGCCCAGCTGAGGCGGGGCACAGGACAGAGTCATAAGCATTTTTTGGGGGTAGGGGGTACGGGGACTCAGGGAGGGTGGCTCACACTGCTGCGTGCACTCCCGGGCAAGTATTGGGGGGCATGTGACCCCCCCAGATCTGTACACAAGACAGATCTGTACAGTCTGCACAGATTTTGCTGTGCCAATGTGGCAAGAAGCACCAGCTGTAGGTGCTGTCGCTGTGACGACAGGGGCACAGCAATGGTGGTGACTGGGTCCTTCCACCCACCCACCTCTGACCCAGACTGGGTCACTGTGGCGCTCAGTCTGAAAGGCTTGTTGCCTGCTGGTTTAGTGGGTCTCTGTTTTATTGTGAATTTCTAGTAGCCCTTTTATGCTCTTCTGTTTTCCTGTTCTGAGCCACCCTGAGCCTTTGTTGTGAAGGGCAGCATATAAATTGCATAAATAAATAACCCTCTGCGCTGAGCAGAGCGGAGCTCTGTTCTTAGCTGCTTCATAGGCCTTCCCACAGCAAATGCAATACAGCAGTAACTTAGAAAAAATTAATAAGACACATGCAAGAAATAATGTCCAGGGTAGCAGAGAGAGGGTTTTATTCTGCAGACTTCGTGGTGCAACAGGAGCTACCGGGTACCTGACACATTTACTATGGAGTTCATCCATATTTAACTTGGCCTGGCAGGCAAAGTGGAGGAAGCACACCCCATAAGTCCAAATAAAGTGAGGAGTAATGATATACCAGCAAAAGCTACAGTAGGGCACCTGCAGTATGTCAGCTCCCCAAGACAGTTTCATCCTTTTTCTTAATGCAGACTTTCTCCTCTGCCATCTCGTGGCCAAATGCTGTAACAGCCCCTTCTGCTGACAGCTCCATGTGTCCTTTCCTTACTTCGGAGTAGCCATACTTCAGAATAAGATCTGAGGCAAATGACTCCATGACAATCGTGTTGTGTATGTGTGCTGCCAGAGCAGCTGTGCTATCTCTCTACAGGGACTTCCATTCAGAACGAAGAGCTGGGGGAGCTCTGCTTGGGGCTTGCATATTCAGGCCCCGCACTGGAGGCAGGATTTGGCTCTTAACCTGTGTTAATTTACAGCCTCGCTGAGCTGGGTTGGGTTACAGTGTTTGTCATCTGTCTCTATGGTGCCAGTTTTGCTGACTGGGCTCTTTTGTGCTTCATCAGTCAGCAGCACCGTGCGGCAGCCTGTTCACTCTGCATCCCCTACACGGACCCCGCGAAAGCTTCTAATTGGCCCTATCAGCATGGCAGATTGATAGCATTATTGGCTGGCTGGCTGCAAATTCACTGCTGCCAGTAACAAATGGCTGTGCACAGGCTCCATCCAAAATTAGCCTCTTAGCTAGAACACTGCTCCTGATAATAGAACTCATTTTTTTTTATGAGCATGAACTTTTTAATAAAGAAGGATGTAAAATAATCTCTGGCTGAGGAAAACCAAAGCAGCAGACCGAGACAGGGTTGTTTGCTCGGTCTGTTTTATTTAACCAGAGATCGACCCAATGGGATGAGTTGTGTTCCACCTCCCAACCCCCAATCCTGGTAGTAAGACAGCAGCAGCAATGGCATCCCTTGTCACAACAATGAACCCCAGCAGAACCGGCCGAACTACAGAAATTGTGGATGCAAATTCTGTCGACTTCTTGACTAATTAGGCTAACCAACCTCTTCCTCAGGACTTCTATTGGGAGCCTGGTCCCAAAGTCCAACACCCCGATCGCTGTTCACCATTGAAAGTTAGTGTTACGTTCCACTGGGTTTGAAGGAGCTCTTGCTACAGAGGTATCATTTGCACTCTTATAGTTAAGGTTGCCTCCAGATTTTCATTGTACAGAGGAGATTGCTTCACATGATTTTGTCCATATTTTCACTTACAGGAACACAGTCAGGAACGGGAACAAGTGATAGCTCTGCCCCTGCAACACAAAAAAACAGCCTAATTATTTGTCATATTAGCAGTTCCCAATCTACGCAGACAACCTGTCGGGGGTACACATGAACAGATTTATTATAATTACTTTATATGACAAAAATTTGCTGGTGGTACTTAAGGTTGTATTGTTTTAAATTGGTGGTGCGCAATCTGTCAGAGTTTGGGAACCAATGTGTTATATTAATCATTCCTGGGGTACAAGTTTGAAGAGCTTTTTAGTTGAGTTTTTGGGTTGGTTTTTTGGGGGGAGAGGTTGTAGGGGGGGTGTTTGGGGGTTTTTTGGTTCCTGAACATTAGCTGGCAATTATTTAATTATCGCTCAAAGTGGGAGTTGCATACCTTTAGTGATCACTGCTGTGTTTAAATTTACCCAGGCCAGTGCTCTGGGTGCCTGCACACTTGGTCAAGTGTAGCATTGAATTCAGACATATAAATCTGAAAGACTAGAATATAGCCCTTGGGCCAATTCCTGAGGTCCTTTCTCAGTCCCTACTTAGCAAACTCCCAGTAACATTAACAGGATATGAACCATAAAAAAGACTTACAGATTTGACCCATATTTATTACTGACCCTCTAAGGTGTGCCTGGCAGTGTTCACTTGGCTAGTGCTCTTTCTGCCACAGAGCACCCCTGACCCACAGAGCTCATATCCCTGAGGCATTAATGGATAAGATACCTTCGAGGAAAAATCATCCCATGCTACAAATAGGCTATCACAAAGCGGTCTGGTCCATGCAGCTGAAAAGGTAGATTTGTGGGTGCTGTTTAAAAAATAAGAGCTGTAGGAATCTGGGAGATGGCTTCCAACAAGAATCCATCACATGGACTTGTGGTTTAGGGTATAATTAGTTTAATCTGGCATTGCTTGCCAGAAAGTGGGGGACTGAGTGGCTTCAGGGCACTAGTAATGGCATACAGAGATTTGAACCAAGCCTAACGGGTGCCAGGGGACCTGTGATTCAGCCCAGTGGCCATGACTGGTGCTGTTGTTGATATGCTGAGCACAGAGACCACCTGGAGATAGAATTAGACCCAGCGCTGGAAGAGCTCCATCCAGCTCCGCTGGCGGACGGCTGCGCATGGGAGCTTGTGGTGTTGGTGCCTCGGCTGCGCTTGTCCTGAGAATAAATGGAAGGCAGATTCATTTTGCTTTCCCTTTCCTTATGGGTAATTGCTGTTTCTCTATTTATAGTAGCAGAGTCCCTTCTACACATCAGCTTGCTCTGTTAGTTACGTATGTGCATCTGCAGTTAGTTTTGATTCCTTCTTAATTATTTCCCGGCTTGCCTGTTATAATGGGATTCTGGCTGATTTCCTGCTTCTCCCATTACCCATTTACATTTTATTTTAAACTCTGCTGCATATTTAATTTTAGCAATGTCTATCTTGGCTCTGTGTTAACCACTGGTTTCCTGTTATCTTCCATTTACCTTTGCTGTCCACCATGATGGCATGGCCTTTGTTGTCTCCTTCTCTTCCCGCATCTGTTTAATCTGCAGATCTGCCACCAATTCTGCAGTGGTGTTTTGCTCCTGCCAAAGCCTAGAGAGCTGGGGCTCTGGGTGGGCAGAGACAAGGGAGTCTTGGCCATTGCTAAAGTCTTGAGCTGTGGCTGGAGCTGAGAGCAGGGCATTCCTAGTCACAAGGACAGACCCATCATCTCACACAGAAACACCTCCATGTCACATTGCTTCCTTTCCCAAGCAGTCTACTGCATTTCAGACTGTTTTATTCCTCTTCAGAAACAGGCACAAGTTTTCTATAGCCTGCATCCTGCTCACTGTCTCTTCCTTTCGCTGTAGCACTGGTTTCTTCGGTTTAATGCCATACCACCTTCTTCTTCCAAGAATAGTATTAGTATTACTACCACCACTATGGCCTAGAAGCCCCAGTCACAGACCAAGTGTCTTTCCCTTTGCAACTGTGAGCTTTTCCCATTCAGACAAGTCCTCCTCTGTTTTTCCCTCTTCTGCTTCAGATCTTGGTGCAGGACAATCCTGCATTTATTTTCTTTGACCTAGACCATTAGCATGTCTCTCTGCTTAGAGGATGTTTATTTAACTATGTATTTCCCTCCCTTGCTCCTGCCCTAACCCTAGAGAATCACTAGGAATTCAACAATGTGCTCAAAAATAACAGCCCAAGATCAAACCAAAAACAGGGCTGAAATTAGATGTTGCACTTCATTAAGGAGTGCCCTAGATTTTATTCATGGTAAGATGGAGAACCTACCAGCAAGTTCTCCATGGGGTTGGGTTTTTTATTATTCTGTGCACAATGCTGCCATACTATAGTCCTGTTGCGTTATAAATGGCTGCACACACATAGATAAAGAGTGATTGTATTGCTAGTTAGTATTCATAACACTTTGGATACAGCCTCAGAATGAAAATGCATTTTTGCTGTTACCTTTGAAGTATATACCTTTGATCTTGTCTTCATCTGAAGCTGCAGCAGCAATTCAAGCAACAGGAACGTGATTACTTGAGGCAGAATTGAGCTAGGACAATGGTGTCAAGAGCTCCAACTCTTGTCGAAAGGGTCATGGGGTCTATAATGACTCCAGATGGTCAGAGCTTCCATATTACATCCCAGAGGAAAGACTGCACCACTGTTAAGTCACTTGTCACTGTTCAAGTGATTAATGCAGAGTCAAAGGAATGAGTTCAAGCCGCTATTCCTTGCAGTATTCACAAACACACTGACCTAATGCCATGTCCTTTTTTCGGATTTATGAACTTGGGTGTCTGTGAAAGTGAGAGGACTTAAGCATCCCAGGCATATTGCAAGTACCTTGCAAACTACCCCTCCAAAGTCTTGCCAGTGTACTTCTTTCAGACTTAGGCCTTCACTGCTGCAATAGGAAAAGCTACTCTTCACAAAGGCTGTCTGATGGTTTTCTGGTACTGAAGCTAGACTAAAACTAAGGTGGGCTTTCAGACACACTAGGTGTTGTCTGAGTCGTGAGGCCAGTGAAATCATTGGTAAAACTCACACTGACATCAGTAGAAGCAGAGGCAAAGCGACAAGTGCTGTGGCTGTCTCACCCTAAGACTGTTAATATATAGGCATCTGTAGCGTCAAGACTGATTCAGAGGGGCATTTGGTGGGATGAAGCTAGTTCTTGTGATTTCTGACATGCTAATTTGTCTTTCAATCCCCTAGGTGCACAACAGGAACTTGCTATCCCTGGATTTCGATCGTGTGACCAGAACAGAAAAAATCTATGATGACCATCGCAAGTTCACACTGCGGATCCTGTATGACCAAGCAGGGAGACCCAGCCTCTGGTCTCCTAGCAGCAGACTGAATGGCGTGAATGTGACATATTCCTCCGGGGGACACATTGCAGGCATCCAGAGAGGAACGATGTCAGAGAGGATGGAGTATGATCAGTCAGGCAGAATTATATCCAGAATCTTTGCTGATGGAAAATCATGGAGCTACACTTACTTAGAGAAGGTGTGTCCTCTTACCGACTGCAGCTCATTCGTTTTTCATGTGCTACACCCACTCTAGATTCATTCATTGTAGATACACAGCCAGGGTAGATTGCCTTAACTCCTTTGACTTTGTCTCAGCTGAGAATCTCCCCTTTAGAGTTTAATACACATTCATGTGTAACCCTGGTATCCAACTCTCAGACAACAAAAAAAGCTAGCACTGAGTATTCCCCAAAAAACAAGACTGTCCCTCTGCTCCTGCCCCATTCCCTATGCATGTGGATTAACCTGCAAATCTTTGGTTACTTAAACAGAACAGTCTCACGTTGAGTTAGATACCACACATACATTTTTAGATAAAGACAGATCACGTTGGGGTGATCACATTAATCAGATTGCATTCATTAAAAAGATACAGTGCGTTCTGATAAAGGTAAGCACACAGTAGTGACTGAAAGATTTTTCTATATAATATAGGACCAAACAATCCATAGAGTCCAGCTTCCTGTCTTCTGCAAAGGCTTATTCCAGATGCTTCATAGGAAAGGAGAAGAGCGAGCAAGTTAGGTGGCCATATGATGATTGGCTGCATTTTAGTTTCTCTGCGATCTACAAAGACTACTTGAGTTATGCAGACCACAAGTGCTTCTTGGGGTAGAGTTTAGAGATCCCTTGTCCTGAGAAACTGTCTTTTTTGTAAAATTTTTGTAAAAGTTCAGAATGAAGAAAATAATTAATTCATTGTTTTCCCTATTCCAGTCCATGGTGCTGCTTCTTCACAGCCAGAGGCAGTATATCTTTGAGTTTGATAAGAATGATCGATTGTCATCTGTGACAATGCCCAACGTTGCCCGACAGACCTTGGAAACCATCCGCTCTATCGGATACTACAGGAACATCTACAAGCCTCCGGAGGGCAATGCCTCAGTCATCCAGGATTTCACTGAGGAAGGGCAACTCCTTCATACCTTGTACATGGGGACAGGGAGGCGAGTCATCTACAAGTATGGGAAGTTATCCAAGCTAGCTGAAATGCTGTACGACACCACAAAGATCAGCTTCACTTATGACGAGACTGCAGGCATGTTGAAAACAATCAACCTGCAAAATGAGGGGTTCACCTGCACAATCAGATACAGGCAGATTGGCCCACTCATAGACCGCCAGATCTTCCGCTTCACTGAGGAAGGTATGGTGAATGCCCGCTTTGACTACAATTATGACAACAGCTTTAGGGTGACCAGCATGCAAGCAGTGATCAACGAAACACCATTACCCATCGATCTCTACAGATATGATGATGTGTCAGGCAAAACAGAGCAGTTTGGTAAATTTGGGGTCATCTACTATGACATCAATCAGATCATCACTACCGCCGTTATGACTCACACCAAACACTTTGATGCCTATGGCAGAATGAAGGAGGTTCAGTATGAGATATTCAGGTCACTCATGTACTGGATGACTGTGCAGTATGACAACATGGGAAGAGTGGTGAAAAAGGAGTTGAAAGTTGGCCCATATGCCAACACAACAAGGTACTCTTATGAGTATGATGCTGATGGCCAGCTGCAGACTGTGTCTATCAATGACAAACCACTTTGGCGTTACAGTTACGATCTAAATGGAAACCTCCATTTGCTTAGCCCTGGGAACAGTGCCCGCCTTACCCCGCTCAGGTACGATCTCAGGGACAGGATTACAAGACTAGGGGATGTGCAGTACAAAATGGATGAAGACGGTTTCCTAAAACAAAGAGGGAATGACATTTTTGAGTACAGCTCAGCTGGCTTGCTCATCAAGGCCTACAATAAGGCAAGTGGATGGAGTGTGAAGTATCGTTATGATGGCCTTGGAAGGAGAGTCTCTAGCAAAACAAGCCATGGCCATCATTTACAGTTCTTCTATGCAGACCTAACCAACCCCACCAAAGTCACCCACTTGTACAACCATTCAAGTTCTGAGATCACCTCCCTCTACTACGACCTCCAAGGCCACCTTTTTGCAATGGAGCTCAGCAGTGGAGATGAGTTCTACATTGCTTGTGATAACATTGGGACCCCTCTGGCTGTCTTCAGTGGGACAGGCTTAATGATCAAGCAGATCTTATACACAGCATATGGAGAAATCTACATGGACACCAATCCCAATTTCCAAATCATCATTGGCTACCATGGAGGCCTGTATGACCCTCTCACTAAGCTCATCCACATGGGCCGAAGAGACTATGATGTGCTAGCTGGGCGGTGGACGAGTCCAGACCACAACATGTGGAAACATCTGAGCAGCAACAACATAATGCCTTTCAACCTTTATATGTTCAAAAACAACAACCCTATTAGCAATTCTCAGGATATCAAATGTTACATGACAGGTAATACTTCTCTTTATCTTTTTAATTAATTTCTACTCATGCTGGTTTTGTTCAAACGAGCCCACGGTTGGTAGATAGGTTCCTCCTCCTTCAGCAACCTAGTCACAGGGGTTTTTTTAGTATAGATGGAGACTGAAATTATAACGTAAAAAAAATCTTTAAAAAAACCCCAAAAAACGTGTCAGTCCTTCTTTATCCATTACACACAAGTAAAAAAAGGGCACTTAATATGTTTTTCTCTTGAATGACACTTTTAACCCTTCTTCAGCAGACACTTATTTGCATCCATAGACTTCATGACATATTTAAGACAAGATCCCCATGCCTCCCCAATTAGTTTTCCTAGAAAAGAACCCTAGCCAACCACACCAAGGTCACCCACTTGTACAACCATTCAAGTTTTGAGGTTGCTTCCCTCTATTAGGACCTCCAAGGCCACCTCTTTGCAATGCAGCTCAGCAGCAGAGGTGAGTTCTACATCGCTTGTGCTGAGTATGGGCTTAGCTACCTATCCCCACCTCATTAGGAGCCCTTTACAGGATCTAGCATTACCCTGGGTGAGAATCACTGCCTTAAAGCCTCATCTTCATAGTTTCATAGTTTGTAGGGTCAGAAGAGACATGAGCTGATCATCAAGTCCGCCCCCCTGCCTTGGCAGGAAAAGGTACTGGGGTCAAATGACCCCAGCAAGGTGTTCATCCACCCTCTTCTTAAAGACCCCCCAGGGTAGGAGCCAGCACCACTTCACTTGGAAGTTGGTTCCAAGTGAAGTGGTGTATGTGTACTCCTGTATGTGTGACTCAAGCTGACTTTGACAGCCTGCAAGGGAAAAGCCATGGTTTCCTATGCTTGGGATGCATAAAAAGGTCCAGTATAGCAGGTGTCTTTTCTTCTGTGATCTCATCGAATCATAGAAGTGGGTTACAAGAATATATGTCTATGATTCTGCTTGGGATCCCCCTTGCCCCACATACCTACCACCTGCCCCACACACTGAGGGGCTGGGGCCCTGGGCAGGGGGTCAGGAGTGAGAGCCACTGGGTCAGGACTGGCCATTGATGTTTACAAATGGGTCCTGGTACCAAAGAAGTTGAGAACCACTGATCTAATCCAACCCCCCTGCTCAAAGCAGGACCATCTCTTTCCCTTCATTCTCTTCCCCGGGGCCCATTTCTTCAAATTTCCCTGTTTCGTTGCTGATGGACATCCCAATAATCCTTCCCGTTTGCTGGTAATTTTGTTTGCATCACTTCCAGTGAGCTGCAAGGAAGGAGCCCAAACATGGGCTTGTTTCACCAGAATGGCAGGAGCAATCTAAACCTTTTTCACAGCTGGGCATCTCTGAGGCCCTTAAAATAACAATGGGTTTCAAAGTTAATCCATCCTGTAGAGGTAACAATTAGTGGTTAAAAGCCAGTACCAACAGCTAATGTGTGTCTTCGAGTTAGATTTAAACAGGGAAAGGTCCGGGCCTTCCCTAATGTCAACAACTAACAAGGTCTACAAAGGGGTTGTTTAAAACAAAGAATAAGTGGGACCTGAAGTGTATCAGTAGAAAAGGAGCCAGGAGACCTGCCTCACTTGACGGTAGAGCTCACATCAGATAAAACAAACTCATTGCCCCGTCCTAGGTTCCTTCTCTACATGTGTGCATCCAGGCAAACAGGATGCAGGCCATCAAGCACTTATAAAATGTGTGTATGAGCCACACCTCTGTCACATATTTTACAAGAGAAAAGAAAGTCACGTTAGACATGTTTTTAAAAATCAGATTTGTACCCTATTACACATCCCTGACCTGCAATACTACCTTGACTCGGTTACATTGAGGCAGACATGCTCAGATACAGCTTTAAGGCAGTGCTTCTCAACTGAAGCAATGCTAGATCCTTTGAAGGATCCTAACGAGGTGTGAGGACATAAGTGAGGTGTGAGAAGATAAGCAGCTAAACGTATGCTCAGGCTGGTCCCTGTCTGGGCCATCCCCCACCCCCATTACCTGGCCCCTTTAATAGGGAGGTAAGCACTATAATTTATATATTAATTTTTTAAACTGGGCGCCACGCGGTTCATAAAAGTTACGGAGGAGGGTGCCTCAGGTCCAAAAAGGTTGAGAACCATTGCTTTAAGGAAAACACCAGGAACTCTCCCTAAAATCACACGAGTTGGCATCACTATGGCAGTTAAAGCAAGCAGGGAATTAATAAACAAAATATGTATCATCAAAGGGTGCCTGTTTGTGGGACATGGTCTGTTTTGTTAAATTTCTCATTTAAAAACATGTTTCGAAACGTTTTGGAAAGGTTTCAGTGGTGCATTTCAAAATAGGACAAGTCTGTTTTTCTCCTTGAAATATCTTTTCAATTCCAATTTAAGCTGATGTTAACCAAAAAAAAGCAAGAAAAATTAAAAGGTCAGAAATAAAAATGAAACCTTTGAAATGACGGTACCAAATGGAAGCTTCTTTCCAATTGTCAATTTGTGACAACTGTTGAATTTTTCATTTTTCAGCTCAGTTTGAGACAGAAAATTCATTTTTAACATCTCAACAGCTTTCCAGATGCAGAAATAATATGCTCCCATATTTCAGTGTATGACAGTGCAGAGCTGAGTTTTGGCAGTGCTGGTCATGAACCCGTGTCTATGGTCTGTACACCATTTTTGTAAGAGTGTAATTATTTCAATTAGGAGTGTGCTTTCTTTAACACAAACATATTTGTACACCTGTTGTACTGATGCAGCGATATTAATTTGAAGGTCCTTTATGCTGACAGGGCTCATTCCTTTTCCCATATAAGAATAGCTATGCTAATTATTCATCTGTGTTTACCCATATAATGATATCCCCACTGGGCCATTGTATTGCATTAACTATGTCAGTATAGCTAGAGATTCAGCTCTGGATACAGACGTGGCCTGCAAAGCTCTTTGAAAATGAGATGTCCTGTGTAAACTCTGAGCATTATTAATGGCCTTTGCTGTGGTCAGAAGACCTGTGTGTTCCAGTGGTCTTGAATGGTTTCAGTGGTTCAAACCCAAGCCAGACAGGAGGGATTAGACAAAAAGCAACCCAGTGATCATCCAGGATGTCTGATAGGCCGGCAGCCCAGCCTCAGAAAAACACAGAAGCCCAACAAGGCAGGCACTATGGCAAGCAGCACAGAGGCCGCAAGGGAAGGATTTGACAGTATTAAGAGGCCGCACTCTGCCCTGCTCGCTGCCACCTCCTGAGCTCGTATTAATGTTGCTGGATGTCTACACTGGGCATCTTAGGCAAGGAGCATCCCTAGCCAGCGTGCTCAGCTCTACCAGTGAGCTCAGGTAGGGAGCTGCCATCACCTCGTGCCCCGCAGCGTGCCATTGCTTCCCTTGGCAAAGCGGCTGCCAGTTCACAGACTAATGAGACCCACCTCCGTCCCAAAGTAAAAGACTTCCGCGCTCATGTATACAAATTGGAAGCACGCAGAGGGGGCGAGCGGGAGAAGCAGGTATTTACGTTCTGAGAGGCCCATTGTTAAACATGAATATTTTAGCAATTGTACACTTCACGGTGCAGTGCTTTGCTGCCAGCCTCAGCAAACCTGATGGATTGAACTGACATTTCCATTACATGTGTCTGCATTAAGCACTGTTTTCCGGTGCCCTCAAATGAATTTACTGTGAAAAGTGTTAGCAGGGTTACTGTAGCTGGGGGGGAAAAAAACCTACACGATACGAAATATACTTTTCTGTCAAAAAAACGTTGTCATTGGATTTTGGCAAATTCCTATTTTTCCCCCCTGTTCTCTTAGCTCTGTCCTCCCCATGTGATTTTTTTTTTCCTCTTGTTCTTTGCAAACCCCTCTTCTCCAAAAGAGCAAACAGATGTTTTCCAAGTCAAATTGGTGAGAAGCAGCAAACGAAGCCTGGTTCCAACCTTTTCAGACACATTACATATTTGTCCTCCTGTTCAGCAGCCCCTTCTGTGCCCTTTCAAACATTATTTTGAATGCGCCTGGTGAATGTCTTCTGTATCCCCGCTGCCCTTTGTGGATTTGCTTTGTTCTCTTGGCCACCTGGCCTACAATATGCATATCAAAGCTCTTAATTTTGCATTAGGCATATTTGGAAACAGGCTGGAGGAGCACCAAGCAAAAAAAATAATTAAGCGAGGCTTTTATCTCTCCCCACCTCCCTTCAAAGGCCCTCCAAAAACAGCCTGCCCAGTGAGGGAACAGAAGGGTATTTATTACAGAAACCCTCCTCCTTCCACATGGATCAGGGCAAGTGCTTTCTGGACTCAAGCCCAAACTCCAAATTTTGGATTGCAGGAAGTGTGTGCACATGTTTGGCCTCTAATTCTCCAGTTAGCTGGACGTGCGTTATTTGTAATTCGCATCCAAAATACTTTTCCAACAGTCCCTTCAAAATAAAGCACAATTAAGCTCATGCAAGGGGGCAAAAAAGAATAGTGGCCTGTTACTTCATTGGGTTTTTTGGTTTTGGTTTTTAACAGATTTCCCCCCCTTTCCCCAACCCCATCCCCAAATCATCCCAGGGGTGTAAGCTTAATTTGCTCAGATGAAAAACAAACCTCTTGTTGAGAGAGCCCAAAACAAATGAATCACCAACACAATGCTAATTACCATGTAGAACTCCAGAGAGCCCCAGGACCTGATAGTTAATTAAACTTTGACCTCAGCTTTTCCCAGCCAGGGTGGTTATTCAGAGCCTGGATAAATAATGGGCAGGTTATGTTGTACCTTCCTCCTGGACTCAGTGTAGACAGGCAAGGTTAGGATCATCACACACTCTGAAGTAGATAAAGAGGGCAAAGTCATTCACCTGCCACTCTCAGACAGATCCAGGAATTAGCCTGATTAGTTATTTTTCCCAGCTAGCTGCTCACTCAGCTGTCATTCCTAATGGCAATGAAATCAGAGATGTTAGATGTTACTCGGGTATCTAGTGCATCTTGCAGTCCATGCAGGAATGTTCCTGTCCCCTAATCTACTCATAAACAGCAGTGTCCCAGGTACTGGAGTTTCTTACTATTTCTCTTCTTGCTCCATGTGAAATCAGGAGACTTCTTGACTCGTTTGACTGTCACAGATGCAGGCACCACCCCCAGTGGAAGGGCATGCACAATCATCACCGCTTTGACTGTGGCTGGTTCTGTGTGTATAACCTGGCATGATAACACAGAGTCTTGCTGAAGAGGTTTAGGAGAAAAAAAGTGACATGTAGCAATAAGAAGCTACACTAAAATAATAATGTGTGTGACTTCTGCCGACAAATGCCAGGAAATGCGGACTACAGGGAAAGAAGGTGTGGATACACCTTCACACTATATGTCAGCAGGGCGGAGAGACATAATGGTCACCTATATATAAATTAGGTTTGGCAAGCCAGTCGATTGACCAGTCAAATATTGTCAATTGACTGAGTGTTTTTGACTGGTCAAAGATTGTGGTAATTTTATTAAAAAACTTCATTTTTTGGTAGTTTTCTTGATAGAAATATGATGGTTTATTGTTTTTTGACACATTTCTTAAGGGAAAAAATTACGCTTTTTCTGTGTATTATTTAGACCTATTGGTAATTTTTTACAATTTTTGACTAATATTTGAATGGTCAATTGACCAAACTTTGTTTGACCAGTATAAATACTCAACCCTAGTATAAATTATATGGATATAAGCTATTACCAGGTAACTGGGCATGTCTACATGATACGCTACATGCACAGTAGACTAACTCTACCGTGCATTAGTGTGTCACGGCAAAAGCTGTGCTAAAGCAGGGTAGAATTAGTCTGTGCATTAGTGTCACCTAAAAGATGTGGTCTGGTGCTACTGTTTATGGCACGTTAAGTTAATACCTGTTATTACAGATACCAAACTTAATGTGCCATAATTATGGCACATTAATGCACATGTAGATGTGCCCACTGTTACCTCTGCTTTCTTCTACAAGGGTGCCAGAGCCACTATAATGTTATTTCTGTGTCATTCCGGATTAAAGTTGCAGTGATTATGAATGCTTCTACATCTCTGCTGGAGCACGCAGAAATAATGGCTACACTGTCACAGGTGATACCAGCTCTGGCTGCAGCTCCCTCTCCCCTTTTAACGCGGCTCAAAGTTACATCTATCTACAGTCTAAGAGTCACAGGTTAGCACTTCTCTCTCACACACCCAGTCATGTCCTCCCATGTCACCCTTAAAGTGCTGTTCTCTCCTTGTGTGCCCCTGTTCACCAAAGTTGGACATTCATTTCTTATTAACCTGACCTGTAGATGAGCTGGCACTTACCAGCCTTTATTAATATGTTTTTATACCTTGCTTATTCTTTTTGGTTGCAGCATACCCATGCTCAGGGCCCTACGAGCCTTAGGGGAGCTCTGGAACAGAAAAGATGGCTTAAGTCTTTGACATTTGTCCAGTTTTATGAACAAGAGTTTACACTTTGGCCATGCGAGACATTGGGGATCTTGGGACCGGCACTGGTTGGTTCAGATCAGTGTCCGAACCTGGATGTCACACTGGGATGCAGCAAGATCCTTTTAGGGGTGGCACAAAATATTAGCACTGTCAGGTGTGCAAAAACCTACTCATCATTTGGGAGCTAAACACAGAGATTTCAAAGATGAATCCACAGTGCCCTGTTGTGGGCTTTCTGAGTTCTTGGCAACAGAAGGATTGCACTATTATTTTTCTGTAGGCAAAAATCAAGTGGAAGCAAAGAGCTGGCATTTTCCAAGGGGTGCACTGAGTCTAAGAAGGTGGAGAACCACTGGTTTAGTGTAATCTCCTTCATCTTTCATTGCTTTGGGATGCAGTTTTTCAAGAATCCTTTTGGGTGATGGTACTTCACGGGGATGAACTATAATAAGCAGTTTGAGGCTGTTTCTATGGCACCTAGCATGGGGGGTCTGGGTCTATGACTGGGCCTCCTAGACCCTACTGCAACACATGTAACAGTGCATATAACAATATATTAATCTTTCATCTGTTTATCCCATTCCAGATGTCAACAGCTGGCTGCTCACCTTTGGGTTCCAACTCCACAATGTTATCCCTGGATATCCCAAGCCAGATATGGATGCAATGGAGCCATCATATGAGCTTATTCACACACAGATGAAGACCCAAGAGTGGGACAACAGCAAGGTGATCCATGCAACTTCATTTTATATTGCAGACACATGTGTGACCCTTCTTTCCATAGCATCTGGGTGCAATGCTCACTGTAAAAACAAGTATCAGTCTCCTCTGGCAGGTTCTCCCAGAAGTCAGCCTGGAAGTAGCTGCAGTGTCTCTCATTGTAGCAATGAAATGCGACTACTAGATAACCACATCCAGAGCTCTTTCCCACTAGTGGGTCCTTTCTGGTGTTTTAGCAAAACTAATCAGTGGTTTTCTTTCCTGCAGAATGCTGTGTTACCCTAGGCCACATGCCAGCCCCCTAAAGCAAGGCATCAGAGGTGATAGAGGACACATTTTGGTCCTTTTGGTCCTTCCACACATCCCCTGAGAGTGAATTGTTTCCTATGGCACACTTCCTAACGTTTGTCCATGCTGATTTGAAGTGACTTCAGGTAGCAGCACTCCCACTGCTTCCCTTGGGAGGCTATACTGCCCTGTGGTAGACTGCACCAGCAAAAAGGTTTTACAACAGTTGGCCTAACTTTTGCTTGGTTTAATTTTTCCCCAAATCGCTGCATACTGCTTTAAAAGATTTAGGCCCATATCACAATGCCTTTAACTCATTTTAGCAGGCAGTGCTTCTTGAACCAAAACATTTATAACTCACATCTCCATCTGCCTCCTTTCTTCTTCCTGGGAACCCTTGCAAGAACACAGGGGATGGCATTGTTCAGGGGGCAGGACACTGGGGCAGGACTCAAGATTCAAGTTCTGTTCCCAACTCTACTACTTATCAACTGCATGACCCTAAGCAAGTCACTTTACTTTCCAACTCCTGTTTCCCTTTGAAACCATAGCTTGCTTGTCTCATTTGTAGCCCTTTCAGTACATGGCCTGCCTCTCCCTGTGTGTTTTGCAGGGTACATAGTGCAAAGGGTCCCAACCAAAGGACTTTGGTATATTATCAGAATATGAGTAACAATAAAATATGAATGCAGTCAAAGCAGTCTTCCTGGATCCATTATTCTATATGGATCTTCAAGATTTCCTTATAATAGAAATCCCATAGGCAGATGTTACTAGAACCAATCCTTCAAACATGCTACAGCAGAAAAAATGCAATTTCCTACTTTCCCAAGTTTAAAAAAAAACCTCTAGGCTGCTTTGTTTTCACCTTCATGGATAAAACCAGTAGGCTAATTGAGATAATTCCTCTAACTCAGGAACACCTTTCACGTTTTCCTTCCTTTCATGTCACATAAAGACCCCCATAGGCAGAAGTGATGAACACCTTGCTGGGGTCGTTCAACCCCAGTACTCTTTCCTGCCATGGCAGGGGGTTGGACTCAATGATCTGCTTAGGTCCCTTCCAGCCCTACAAACTATGAAACTATGAAGTGCACAGGAAAATGTGATGTAAAAGGGGCTCCTGCAGTAGGCAACATGGGTGTATTGCTTTGAATTATTTCAACATGAAACAGATAAGAATCAGACATGTGGCTGGTTGTTTCCTATGATTCTTGCAATATCTCATGGTAGCAGAAAGAAAAAAAAATGGCTGATACACTTTTGGCCTGTGTAGACTGCCTTCCTAGAGCAAAGAGGTTGTTAGCTCTGTTTGTGGGGCAGGGCACAACTAAGAGGGTATGTTCAACTAGGAGGGAGCCCATTGCCAGAAAAACATCTAAGTGATTAGGGGGTTGCCATGAGGGAAGAGTAGGGCTCTATATATTGATGCCTTGATTAAAACATGGAGAGGAACATACACGTGTTAAAACCAAAGAAGGAAATTAAGCCAAGTTAAATAGAAGTTCAGGGCATATTCCCTGTGAGAAAACCTGGTTAAGTGATGGAGTGGCCTTCCAAGGAGTATGGAAGAAGTCCCAGCATTTAAAAGTAGCCTGGACAAAACACCTGGAAATACAGTGAAGGACAATTTTGCGTGCACTCCAGTGGGGACGGCTTGAGGAGGTCACAGGTTTCTCCATTTAACTCTCTCCACTCTCAAGTCTCAGCAGTTACTCCATCGACTTGAGTGAAGTGGCATCTAGTTCACATCAATGTAATGACTCAACGCATCATGCCCCGTCCTCGTATGAAAAAGAGCAGAGAGTAAACACAAAGCAAGCAAGCTCCTCATCCACAACTGCAGTTTTATCCCCTCCGAGTACATACCCCCGGGAGTCTGGCAGGGAGGGGAGGGGTTCATTCTGAACTTGAGCATCTTTCAGCCCAGAAATATCCAGCATGTCATAAATGCCATGCTCAGCTCGGCTTAGCTTAGCTATCCCCCTGCAGCTCCAGAGTGACATTTAAAATCCAATACTCTGCTGGGCAGCACTTTTTTCCATGCGACTGTGAGGCTGTCACTAAATTGTTTGTTGAACAAGTTCAATGTTATTGGCCAGCAGGGGACTCCTGGTGACCTCTGGCATATTGCAAAGCTGCAGCACCTGAATCCAATTTCGCTCCTTTTTCCCTTTTGTCTTGTTGAACTACCAAGTAATTGCTGGAACGCGTACAGCTCTGTCTGTGGGGAGGGGTGTTTTGGAATCAGTCATCATTTCATTAACTGTACTGCTCTTGGCCATGTGAGCGCTGGGCTCTGATGACGGGCTTGTTTTCTGCAATGCTAGCTATGGGAGCGGGCGAGAGGAACCCAGGCCAGCTGGTGGTATTCCTCCTCTGTACCTGGGCTGAGTTGACCTGTAGCGGTCAGGGACTAAGCTGCATTGTTTTTGCCTGTGAAATGGGATTGAGGGGGGGGCATTTGCATGTGTAACCCTTCTGCCAGGCACCGGTCAAAAGGGCTGGGTTCGCATTTTGGGATACCCCATAAATTATACCAGTGGCTCGAACCCCCACCCAGAAATCTGGGAACATTAGATTTGCTGGGGTGTCCCGTATAAACAACGCCCTCTCCTTCCACCAACAGAGACACAAAAACCAAATTTATTACAGGGAATTAAACAAATAAACAAAAGAAAACACTAACTATAATATTAAAACACTCTTAACTGCAAAGCGAAGTCTATAGGTGGCATCCTCTTGGAGAGACTTCACCTGTACCCAGGCAGTCTGAGACTTGGGGCTCCCTAGAGGGTAGCTCTGGGGCCCTGCACACCTATGCCAGCCCTTCAGCAATGGGCTGGAGAAGGAGGCCCATGCCAGAGAGTCCTGAGCTGCTCCCTGGGTTCGCTGCGCCATGGGGAGCTGCTCAAGAGCATGGGTCCTTCTGGTTGCAAGGGGCTCTGTTGCTCCTGGAAATGTGGTAGAGCACTGACCTCCACTTCTGCATGATGGCTCTGAGGGGTTAACTGCAGCTTTCATTAGCACACTGCACCCCAAAACTCCTAGTCCCAATCCCAGCTCTGCTGGGCAGAAAACTGCAAAAGAGCGCGAAGGAAAGGTCAGGGATAGCTTGGCTTGCGCCTGACCTGCAGCTAGCGCCCAAGCACACCACTTGGTTGAGACATAAATTACAAAAGGGCTAAAAGGAGGTCCGGGCTATCTCACTGGGCCTGAACTGGGCAGCAGAAGGCAGCCAGATCCATACTGCACTGAGGCCTGGATCAACAAGAAGTGCCAGGTCTCACCCTGGCTCAAACCATGCCAGGCTTCACCCTAGCCCAAATCTGTCAGCCAGACATATGGCTGGGGTCAGCCACACACCTAGGCTGAATGCTATAGCTGTGAAACAGCAAAAAGGGCCCAGGCCATAATGGCTGCAGCTTGGACATCCAGGCCCAGCTGTGCCACTGTGCTGAGACAATACAGTTGCAAAGAAGAGGGGCTGAGCCCATGTGGCCAGTAACTGCCAGGACCTGCTCCTGATGAGCAGGATCCTGGTTTTCCCTGATAAACATTTGCAAATTCTCTGTTAAGAACCACGAAATCCATTATTGAAATGAAAGGTTTTTTATGGTTTTCCATGGGAAACGGTAAACCCGGATCCCTGTTGATCAGTTTGCTCCAGGAATCAGCACCCCCGCTCAAGGGGGAAAAAAAAGGGAAAGATGGAGGAAATAGGAGTCTCAAACTCCAAGACAGACTTTCTCTCCCTGTACCTGAGGCTTTCCCATCACATACCTTTTGCTCACCTCTCCAGTGAAAAGGGGAGACCATCCCCCCATGGGGAGCAGGTTTTCTGGCTCCCAGTACAGGCCCCAGCTTGCCATGTGCTGAGCACATGGCCAGAACACACACACATGCACACTCTAAAGCACACACTTTACCATACACAGTCCAAGTGTGTGAGTGTTGCACATGTTATCTTCCCCGAGGGAAATCCTCTAGGATGCATACAGCCTGCCTGCTGCATTTGATCACTCATTGAGGTTGTTCACATGAGTGACTGGTGCCTCCTGAATCTGGGGGGGCACCCCCAAGAGGGGTGTCCACCATCAGGGGGACACTGGCCCCATGCACCCCCTACCAGTCGCCTATGGTTGTTCACTCAGTCTGGCATTTAAAACACAGGTTTTGGGTTTTAGGCTGCCTATAGACATGCTCGTTTGCATTCTAACTATAGAGCTCCAGCATCACCACAGCATCACTTGTATTAAGCCCCCTGTGTTTTAAAATGGCCATGGGTGTGTTTACCTATAACTCATCAAATGAGCTTTAGTTAATGCTTCCCGCACCCATTTTTAAATGTGCAGGGGCTTAATATGCATGACAGTGAAGTGTTTTAATTAGCATGGCTCTCCAGGAACTGCTCTAATTAAAACACCCTCCCCTTACCCCTAAGCATGTGTATAGGCAGCCTTAGAGATCAGGGCCTCTTCCCCAGGTTGTCTGATGTCACTTAGGGTCACATCCTCACCCCAGTGCCCAGGCTGCCCACTGGGAATCTCTGTAGAAGCCACTACGGGTCCCCTGTGGTCCTAGCACTTCTGCATCTGAGTAACTGGCCTGATTTGCAGAGCAGCCTTGACCCAGATGAGCGCTTCTCCAAAGATCGGTAACCTCGCCAAATAGGGTATCAGCCTCTCCAAAGATCACACAAATAGGGTTCAAAGCTGGAGACCATTATTAGGAGCCATCCTGGTCTTCCACCTGCCTGCAAATTCCAGCCCATACTTGTTTGAACAGTAGCGTCTCTTTTAAAGAAATACTTGGTCTTTACGGAAGGCAAATGTTGGAGGAGCCACCAGTCCACAAATAACTTGATCCAGTGGTTCACTGCACTCACTTCCAAATAAATGCCTTATTTCAAGTCTGAATTAACCTCTTTAATCCAGTTATTAGGTCTCATTATGCTTTTGCCTGAGGTATTAAAAAGGTCCCTGCTTTCCCAAATCTCCTCCCTTTGCAAGTATTTCTAGATAAGTGATTCTCAACCAGGATGCCACAGTACCCTGGGGTGCTTTGAGATCCTTTCAGAGGTGCCATGGGATACCATACAATGCTAGCACCATCAGACGTGCAAACATGATTCACAAGACCAACCCGGATATTTCAAATAGGACTCCCTGGCGTAAAAAAATTCTGACCTGTCAGGATCTTTCTGAGTTCATTGCAACAGAAAAATTGCACTAGTATTTTCCCAGCCAAAAAACAAGTGAAAGCTAAGAGTTAGCAAGTACCAAGAGGTGCCTGGAGTCTAATGAGGGGTGCTTCAAATCTAAAAAAACATTGAGAACCACTTTTGGGAACCATGATCAATTCACCTGTCTTCTCTTTTCCAAACACTTTCCAATTTGTAGTCATCCCATCTAAAGGGTGGGACCAGAAAAAAGCAGTTAGGCCACTTCCTAAATATTGATTAACCACCGTTGAATATGGTAATGTGGATAATAATGTTGAGGGTTTAGAAGGTGATAGAAAACCATTGCTATTATTACTGATCTTTCTTTATTACTGCTATTTGACCAGTCTCATCCGTGAGGACCAGTGCAATTGCAGTCTTAGTATAAAGCACTCTGTTGCTCCCCCCACCTCCCACCCCTCCCCATCTGGATGACTTTACATATTAAAACCAAGCAATGCTCTTTCCTGTGGGCTTCTAACAAAGTTCCTTCCTTTGCCCAAATGGCCACTTTTATGGATGTCAAGAAAGACAACACTATCATAGCCAGCAATATCACTTGTCACGCCAGAGTTTCCAGAAGTCCTACCCGGGAGATCACCCCATTAGAAATGGCCTGCTGACTGCGATAAGCCCATCCAAGAGAAATCTCTGTCTGTGACACAGTATACACGCTCCAGGATAAACCAGGAAACCTGCTCAGACTTCTTACATTTTGGATATATGACAGAAAACAAAAGCTTTAGGCATCACACAGGGTAAGGCACTGCATAAACCAGTGAATGAAAGAAACTAGCCCTGGTATTTTGAGTCCCCAAGAGATGCAAACAAAATTCAAGAGGCTATTCCAAAAGTGCTGTGATGTGCTATTCTCTTGAGCTTTGCACAGTAGCAAACAAATGGTGAAGGTCACTCTCTTTTCTTCACTTGGTAAGATAAAGTGAAAGGACATCTGATTTAAAAAGATAGTAAGGGAAAACCAACCCAGAATACATATGTCTCTTGCATCCAGTGACATATATTGAAATAAAACAACCATTAAATCCCTTCCTTCTGCTCTTTTATATGTAACTCTGGTTTATAGCTGCCAAAAGCTACAGAATTTTTATAGATATTTGCTATATGCCCTCTTCAGCTCTTCTGGTAAGTCTCTGTTGCTCTTCCTTGCTAGTTCATTAAAATGGTTTGCAAGAGGAAAAAGGAAACGATACGTCTCAAAGATGGATATGCTGTCTCTTTGAACGCTACATTATCTGTTTGCATCTCCCACTTTCACTGTCAGAGAAAAACATACAGGCTGGGTGTCGTTCCCCCCCCCCCCACCCACCCATTAGATGTTTTAAAAAATACAGTCGTTTATTACAGAAATATACTCAGGGTCATTAGATCTTAAAATTTAGCAGCTTTCAAAGTCAGCCTATATTATCAGACTCACCTGTAAGATTATCAGAGAAGCATTTAATTATTATGGGGCTACAGGGATAACACACTGCACTACCATGTGGAGGACTTTCGTTTCTGTTCTTGCTTCTCTGGGTGACAATTGCTAGGAGCAATACTGAAGCCGTGAGGCTCTGGGAGACAACCCACGTTTCTGGGTGTTGCTCCATAACAGTCCCTCAGCTAGGATTGCTATAGCATTATGCTTTGTCTGGTAGCTGGGCACAAGACAAGGAGTCAGAACACCCAGTTTGTTGTATGAAACGCACCTTGCCCCCATAAGCTTAGCTGCTGATAATAAGGAAATGCAGGGAGCAGAGGGCCTGATCCTTCAGGAGCAGAATGGCCTGGCCCCTTGTTGAGCCAGGTTGAGCGCCAGCAGGGCCTGCCAAGGATCCACCCAGCTCGAGAAATGGAACCGGGCAATTCAGCTCAGCCGGCAACATCAGCTGAGTGCCCGATCCTGCTGGCGCTGAACTGCTCAGGCCTGCTTCTTGAGCTGGGTGGACTTTGTGTCCTGCAGCTAGGGGGTTAACAGAGCAGATGCAGGTTTGTATTCCCCAGATTCATGTGGAAATTGTGCAGGACCCTGAGGGAATCCCAGCTTTGCCATCAGCAGTGGTGGACTTTCCTTTGCCTCATCCCTCCCCTGATCCTGTGGGAATGGATAGAGGAATGGCTGCCTGTGACTGCAGGAGCTGGACTGAATAGCCCAGGGGGCAACTTCCTGTTCTATGTTCTTCCTCTGCTTGCGATCAATCTAAAAACATAAGAGATAAGCTAGATTGTCCCATGTCATAGGTGATGCGTAGCGGGGGGGGGCACGTGCCCCCCCTGAAATTGGCCCTCACTGGCCAGGAAATGGGGAGCACCAGCTCTGTGGTTAGCAGGGGTAGCGATCGGTTGCTGGTGCCCTCCCAGAGCCAGGAGGCACCTGTTCCAAGAGAATCCCTTCTCCCAAACCACAGCAGTAAGATGAGCTTCTCCAAGTCGTCTCTTGTTTTTGGTCTCTGTACAAACTGTGGCAACCTGCTGGTGTCAGTAGCAAAGTCTCCTACTGGAGATTCAACTTGGAGCAAGCTCCAAATGTGTTTCTCACGAATCTGGCTGAAGCATCTGCCAAGTTGGAGGCTTTGCTCTTTTAGCAAGATATCTAGGATGGCAAAGTAAATGGGAGATCCATGGGAGCAACACCAGCCCGGATGAGAGTTTTTGGGAGGACCTGACATCCAGCATTACCATATTTACACGCATACCACATGCCCTCTTCTCCAAAAAATAGTCATCCAAGATTGGAGCACATGTTTGAAGCTGATGTGCAGGCTGAAATAGAGGGATGGGGATGCTATTACCACTCCCAGGGGCTGGCTTTGTGCTGGGCCACCCTTTGCAAGGAAAAGAGTGAGTGACGCTTGCAGCAGACGTCACTGTGTCACTCGCTCTTTCCATGGAAATTCTGCAGCTCAAGCTGTAATCCTGCAAAGTTCTTGCTGACTTGGCAGCAGCTTGGGCTGTGCAGGGGCTGAGCCATGATTAGGAAAAATCTTTTATACCTCGTTCTGCATTCCCAGAACAAGGTGCGCATCTTATTTGGGAGCTTGTGCACAAGAAAATATAGTAATGGGCTCCTCGGCCCCATCCCGTTGCTTTTAAGCTGGTTTGCTCAGGGTGTGAGTCACTGCATAAATTCACCTTTAGCAACAACCCTAGTGAGTCATTCAGTCTGCCATGCCAGTTTTCTCACATATAACGTGGGGCTTTGCTGGTGACTACATGGTGCCAGGAAGGACTTTTCCTCACACCTTCTGTTGCTACAGGTCTTGGGGCCCAGGGGGAATTTACCTTCCTCAGGAGTAATAGGTGTTGGCTATAGGTGCCTGGAACTAAAACCCAGAGGTTCCTGTCTAAAGGGGCTTTGCCTGCTCAGGGACAGGCTGATTGTCACTTTTGGGATCAAGAAGAAATTGCTATGGCTGTTAGTGGGTTCATGCATTCATGTAAAATGATTGGAGATTTTCCACCAGAAGATGCTGTCGTTAATTCAAAGTCTTGCTACTATTCTAATATTAAAAATAGGGACCTCCAAAAATGGTGATTTTTTTAGATTTCATGGAAAAACATAAAATCCAGCATTGCCCACAAAAGCGGGCAATGTCCTCAAAAAATAAAACAATAACAAAAATAAAAATGACTGAAAATAAAATGCTGGCTCCACCGAGGGAGGGCAAGGGGTAGGGCCATATGGTGACAGCCCTTGCAGCCAATCATCATCAAGGGGCAGAGCCACCAGGGTCCCTCAGCCAATCAAAGGCATGGCCAGTGTGGGGAGGGGCCATGTTAAGCCCTCAAAAATGGCAGTCAGCCCTGTCATCTGCCCATGAAATCAGCCAGCTGCCTCCTCAAGGTGGGTAGACCCCTAATGATAAATCTGGTCTGCAGTGGGTGAGCATCTCTATTCTCTTCCTGGTAGACAGGTGTTCACAAAAGCCGCCACATACATTAGCATTAATGAGCACTCTGTCTGCAAGCATCAGCTGAGCATTCAAACCTGTGCAGTGCATTTTCTTCACTGTTCCCAGAAGGGGCTGAGGCACAGCGGGAGATCGTAGGTCCTCTGCCTCCACGCTTGTAATCCGGGCCCTTTCACCAATATTAACAGCCCTAAAAAAAAAAAAATAGGAGCACAGCACACACTTCTGTGTGCTCAGTTTTTAATGCTGGCTGTCATTGCGTTATTGAACTAAGTCCTTGGCAGGGAAAGGAGACTTGTGTTATGGAATCCGCTTGCTTTGGTGCAATTGAGTAAATGATTGTTCATGGACAGGGGCTTGAAAAAAGACCGCACCCCCAGGAACTGATGAGCATGGTGCCAAAGACATTTTGCGGTAATGAAAAAGCTTTTGAATCACTTGGTACATTTACACTAACAGCAAACGTTACTTTGCGTGGTGACTGACTAATTGATCAAAGTCTGCTGCCCCTATTCAGTTTTGTCTCGATACGTGACGGAGCCCCGATCATTGGTGATCTGACCCCACAGGGAAACTGGGAGCAGCATGGTGGTGGGCTGCGAGAGAAAGACATCAAATAGTTTGATCTCGCACAGTACCTTCCCTGCAGGCCCTCAAATTGTAATCCCCCTGTGCTTCTGGAGTCCAGAGGAGGATACATGCACCAAATCAGTGGTGCTCAGCCTTTTCTGGCCAAGCTGTAACATCAGAAAGGGGCCGAGGGCCACGTAGAAAAGCATTTCCTGACACTCAATGAGCTCTCAGAGCTTATCAGTTGTCGCTGTGAGCTCCAGAGCCCGGGGGGCCTCTTTTGGCATTCACCCCATCAGGCTTCAGGGCCTCATGAAAGCAGTGACTCTGGCCAGAGCCCACACTGATATGTCAGTGAGCTCAGGGAGCTCAGGCAAGGTACGGGCCGTTCACATGGGCTTCGCATACCAGATCCAGGCCTCAGGCTGTAAGTTGAGCACCGCTGAATCAAACAATCAACTTTTCATGAGCTTAAAGAGCAAACGAGTGGTCGAGTACGAGCTAGAACTCAACATTGCCCATAATTCCCCTCCACGCTGGTTCCCATCCAGTCCAGCTTTCCACTCTGTTGAAGGGAGTGACATTAAATCAGTTCAGCTCCTTGAAACAATGGCTATTAGGAAGAGCACCCTTCAAACATGTGAATCTCAATCATTGGGTTAAGAATAACAAATTAATTGTAAAAGCTAGAAAGAAGAATGGGTGAGCAGACCCCGTCTGGCGTTTCGCATGAGATTGTACCATGTTATTCGCTTATTCTCCCGGATACTTTGTTCACTGCACAGCTTCTCCTAACATGTTTTTTTTCTCACTTTCTCCTTGCCCAGTCAATCTTGGGGGTGCAGTGCGAAGTGCAGAAACAGCTGAAGGCCTTCGTCACGCTGGAACGCTTCGAACAAATCTACAGCTCCAGCATTGCCGGGTGCCGACAAGTCAAGGAGAACAACAGGTTTGCCTCGGGAGGGTCTATCTTCGGGAAGGGAGTGAAGTTTGCCATGAAGGATGGGCGGGTGGCCACCGACATCATCAGCATGGCCAACGAGGACGGGCGGAGAATCGCGGCCATCCTGAACAATGCCCACTACCTGGAGAACTTGCACTTCACCATAGATGGAGTGGACACGCACTATTTCATAAAGCAAGGGCCATCGGAAAGTGACCTGTCCATCCTGGGCCTCAGTGGCGGGCGGCGAACCCTGGAGAACGGCGTGAATGTGACGGTGTCCCAAATCAACACAGTGCTTAGTGGAAGGACTAGACGCTACACAGACATCCAGCTCCAGTACGGTGCGCTGTGTCTAAACACCCGCTATGGGACCACCTTGGATGAAGAGAAGGCCCGCGTCCTGGAGCTGGCCAGGCAGCGCGCTGTCACCCAGGCCTGGGCCAGGGAGCAGCAGAGACTGCGGGATGGGGAGGAGGGCATTCGCTCGTGGACAGAAGGGGAGAAGCAGCAGGTGCTTAACACAGGTCGGGTACAGGCCTACGATGGCTACTTTGTGATCTCAGTGGAGCAGTACCCAGAACTGTCAGACAGCGCCAACAACATCCATTTTATGAGACAGAGCGAAATGGGCAGAAGGTGACATAGAGGGTCCAGACGCTGACTTCTTGCCAAAGACAGCTACTCTTTTGTGGCCACTTACATGACTGTGTTGTACTCGAACCTTTTTCTAAAAACAAGCAAGGCAGGGGGAGGAAAAGAGAGAGCGAGAGATGATAATACGGTTGCACTGTAACTCATGCAACATACCTTTTTCTTTCCTTTTCTTTTCTTTCAAATTTGGCCTTCACGCGGTTTTTTTTGCAATGAACAGAAGGTATGTTTTGCCGTTGCGTGATCACAGTGAAATTTGCTGTCTTTTGCCCTTCCCCCCCCACCCCACCCCGCAACCTTGTGAGGAATTTGAAGTGGGGAGTCGTCAACGTACGTCCGTAGGTTACTCGATGTGAAGTGAGAAATGGGTGTCTGTGCTAACTCGTTTCATCCTAACCGTTGCCGATTTGGGACAGGGAGAGAGAAGCCTCTCGCCCAAGGAACAAGGACGGGGGCCGAAGCGGAAGATGACGCTGAGTCCGAACTTCTTCACGCGACTGTCTGAATCGTGTGCCTCAAAAGAGAACTGACCAGTAGTTTTCACGTTTCACTTGGGACAAAGTATTTTTGGGCTCCTGCTGTGCAGAAGTAGATTATAGAGGCAAAGGAGCTGATTATATTAACTTGCAAGATGATTCTCTTCCTTCCTGAACTGGAATAAAAAACAAAAAAAAATCAGTCTTTTTTCATTATGAGAGTAGATTTTTTTCATTTTATTTTATTTTATTTTTTGGTGCGTGCGCAAATCCTGTTTTTAGCTAAAATCCAGTAAAGGCCAAGAAAGATGTTCCTGCTTTACTACAAAAAACAAAAAAAGCAAACCTCTCTGTCTTGCACAGGGCTGTTAAGAGGTGGATTGAATACACCGAAGTTGTACATTTGTTAACCTCATTAAATGTATAGTATTTCAGGACACCAGGTTACATGGTCAGCAGCCTGCTGTCCTGTGTCTGATAAAGGAAGTTAATTTTTAGGAAACTAATTTGAATTTTGTATCCAAGTGACAGACCATTGAAAAGTCAAACTCTGTCATTCCTGCTTTTGGGGGTTGTTTTTAATTGGCCTGGAAATTAGGCGACACTCTGGTAAGTCATTCGATCATGACTATGGCAAATAGATAACAGTCTCTCTGGGATTTTGGCAGTGGGCATTTTAAAATGTTTAATAAGCAGCAACAGCATGCAACTGGTAGGATAAGAAGGAGAATATCAGACCCCATCGTCTAACTGTTCCTAGTCCCTGTCATCTCTCTGGGATACAAAGGCGTTTGAATTAAAGGAATGGCCCAGGTGAGTGCTAGTTGTGACAAGAAGGGGTCATAACAGAAAGGCCCACTGCAGAGGAGACCAAGCAGTTTAATAAGAAACTGCTGACAAAATTGCTCGGCATGCTAATGTAATTTGTATTCACGTGACCCCCTTGCTCTGATTTCTGCAAGAGGCCTTGTGATTCGAGTGAACGAGGAGACTGATCTGAACCTTTCTATCCGAGTTGTGTGGGGATGTGGGACATCTCTGTGCTAAGAGAAAATGAAGCATCACAACGTCCAGACCTCTGGGTAAAGGTGCTCCAGAACAGACCGATGTCTCACATTCTCCCTGTGACTTCTTGGACTTTCACCCTTGCTCGTAGCCTTTATGCAGGTCATGAAATGTTTCAGTTCCTTTGCTCCCAGGCTCGAAACAGAGACAGACTCTGGCTTGTCTGAGCCCAACAAAGGAGAGTTTTCCGAGCTCTCCTTTGGCACGTGGAGTCCTACAAGCCGCTGAGATCGCTCCCTCACCCACTGCTCCCACTACAGCCCAGCCCCATCGGTCCTGCCTTCCTCCAAAAAAAGGCGTCCTTGTTTCTGCTCAGGCCTACACCAGCAATGCAAGCTTGAGGGAGCTGGACCAATGAGTAGAGAAAATGGTGGCAATCTCAGTCCTATCCTAGCATTGCCCAGGAGGCTGCTGGACGTCTCCCAAGAGACTTGGCTCCCTAAAATTTCCAACCCAGTGCTTCAAACCCAAA
This sequence comes from Crocodylus porosus, assembly GCF_001723895.1. NCBI lineage: Eukaryota > Metazoa > Chordata > Crocodylia > Crocodylidae > Crocodylus > Crocodylus porosus. The sequence continues at coordinate 196,388,733 of NW_017728906.1, forward strand.
CCCACCGTAAGTGCCAGGTGCTGACTTTCACTGAGCCCGAGGGATGTGACAAAGAGGATGGCACTCCACTATTCCCTGTGTTTACGGGGGCGAAGGACACCAAGAGGGGTTCAACTGCAACAGTAGGCATTAAGGTTGGAGATATTAGGATGAACTTTGTAACTGAGGGCCAGCAGATTACCCAGAGAGGGAGAGACCTCCTGAGGGACCCTCCATCTTTATTTGTCTGTGATTCAAACCCAGATGCTTGCACGGTTCACCCTGTCACTAATCCTCCTCCACAGTCATGGCCTTTCCTGAGCCCTCCTACCTTCCTGGAAGGAAGGTGTGTCTGTGAGAAAGTGTAACCCAGTGTTATTAGTTAAACTCCCCTTGCAGAGTGGGAGAACTGGCTACTGGGAAGCAGCCTTTGCAAGGGAATAGCCAGAAGCTGGGTGGAGGTCTTAAAATGGCAGGCCATTGTGTCTGAGCACTTTTGCTACCGCATGGAGGAGCATAGGCAGCAGTGCACACAGCCAAAGCCAGGGGAAATGAGGCATGGCCCAAATTCAAGGACAGCGTACTGCAAAACAGGTAGCTCCTTTGGTCCTGTTTACATTTCTCTGTGTGCGTAGATGAATGAGAAGAGAGGGGATGCACCAGGCTCTAGTCCCATCGGCTTGTTACAAGGAGAATGGAAGTGTTATGAGGGTCAGTGGGCTACACTGACATGGAGGAGAAGGGACATTCATGTGAGATTTTTTTTTTTAAGACCCAGATAGACAAAGTCATGGCTGGCATGATCTAGTTGGGGCTGGTCCTGCTTTGAGCAGGGGGTTGGACTAGATGTGACCTCCTGAGGTCCCTTCCAGCCCCCATTTTCTATGACTCTATAAAATACCTCATTGCAAACCCTGCTGGACTGTGAGGCCACTTGCATATCTTTCTACAGTCTGTCAAGATTATTAGACAAGTTAATGCCCTGGAATCAGCTTCCAGCTATTCCTGAGTCTCACCTACCCACTGCACTCATCATGCCTGTAGGCAGGAGGTGGCCAGAGCCACCCCATGGCCAAAGCCACACAAGTTGGCTTTAACTCTGCATGTGCAAGCAGGGTGTAGAGGTGCCTGGCTTCCCACTGAAATCCAGGGAGGCCTGTGGCAGAAGCTCTGTGTAGCACGCCAGAAATACAAGGGTTGTTCTGAATCACTGGTCCTACTCTACACGCTTAAAAAGCCCTTTAAAACCAAGGGACATCGCTCTCATTCTAGCTGGGCCAAACCTATACTGTCCTAATGAGACAGCTGATGATGTGGGTCTGCAGCTAGACACAAAGGCATGAAGAAGCAGCTGAGGGTGTAGGGGGTGGGTTTCATCTTATTGTCGGGGCATGGCAATATGATGGGCTAGTGGCAGTTTTGATGCTACTCCCTGGAGCAGACAGACTGATGTATATGCTGCAAGGTCTGTGGAGGCAAGCAGCTGCTTTTTCATCATGGGCAGTAGATGCTTGTGCCTTTTGGCCCAGGGGTGGCAGGTGCAGTCCTGATGACTGGTCACCCCCTATAGCATCCTGGCTTCGAACACCCATTAGCCTGCCAGCCCATGCCGTCGTATGGAGCTGACTTCAGCTTTTGGCACTGCCAATGCTCCTTACAGCCCCAAAAGGAGTCCTGCCAGTCTCTGCAGGGAACCTCCAGCAGCTTGAACCAAGGGATTCTAGCTAAAAGTGATCGCTTTTGATCTGCTGTGGTTGACCTTTAGCCAAGGTGTCCTAAGGTCTCCTAACCGACCTCCAACGCAGCACTATGTCCCACAAAATTCCCCTTCTGACCTGGCCTCTATTCATAGAGATCCTGCAGGCTCAACTCCCCCTCCCCCTGCCCCACCATAAGTAATAATTACTGGTGATGAAATGAGTTTATCTGGAAGCAAAAGCAGAGCAGGCAGTGACCTGGACCAGAGTCAGAGCCCTGGAGCCCAGCACAAATAAATTCGACTGGTCCATTAATAATCCAGACAATGGACCATTCAACCCTACCTGAAGGGAGCTCAGGCTCAGGGAAGGATTCCCATAGATTCCCCGGCCCCACCGCCTTGTTTATCCGCCGTGGCCAGGGCTCGTCATAAATGTTTTGTCCCTAACACACTTGGCTTCTCGCTTACTCTCATTTATTCTGAAGGCAGCACGTTTGTGCAGCAATTCCAGCCCCTGCTGAACTAATTTAGCACAACGAGAAGTCCTAAAATGTTTGTTTCTTCCAAGCCTTTTTTTTCCTTTTTTTTTTTTTTTTGGACAGAAATGTTCTGTACCTAGAGCTTGGAAAAATCATTAAGCCCCAGTGACCGGAGGGAATCATACAATGCATCATATCTTTGTCATCCCTGCTATTGATCAGAGGCACAGTGAAAATGGGCCAACAAATCTAAAAAAAAATACCAGGCGAGAACAGATTAGATGAAGGCCGTTAAGAGACCTGGTGCTTGATTTGGGTTTAAAAGAGAGATGATTGGGAGCAGTCCCCGAGACGCCATTTGGCTGGAGCTTGGGAACAGTGAGGGATTTCTGTAATATATCTGGAGTTGCTTTATTGAGCTCCAGGAGCAGGGTAAGATTCGGCTCAGTCTATTACACAGACACTGTAACAAGAATAAATCAAAATTGTTAAAAAAAAAAAAATCTAATAAAGTACTTTTTCAGCTGTGACTTGTAAGTGTCACCATGATAGATGGCAGCACAATCCATTATGCAAAGACAAGGCTCTTAACATGATATTTTAGAATTCCTGTTCACAATTTATTGCAGCCCCC
>NW_017728906.1:196391623-196431454 GCF_001723895.1 Crocodylus porosus
CCACCCACCTCGCCCCCCATATTTACAGCACAGCCGTCTGTTTTGATTCAATCGAGGCATAATTGAAACCAGGGCCATGGATCTCCCTTAGCCATGCAGGCACTCCTTAAATAGGGAGGTAAAATAACTGGATTTAATAGTAATAATGGAGCTAAGGATTGCTTGCCTTGTTAAGTGTTATTTGTTTTAGCGTCTTGTCCGACTGCAAAGGGCTGTCTCTCAGCACTGCTGAGCCTGGGAAGTACCCATTAATTACACTGAGGATGGCATGCATAGTAGCAGGATCTTTGATGGGGGTGGGGAAAAAGCTTTGGCCCTTCTACTGAAACACAGAATTCACCTACCGTACTTAGCACAGCAAACCTGGCAGAAATGTTGTGAGTTAGTGACTTGGCCTGTTTATTTTTATCCCTGCTATTGCTGTCCGTGTTACGACTACAAAAGATTGGTTGCCATTTCTTTTCTATTATAGCCCACAGTAAATATTTAGCTTTATTAGTTTCCAAAGTTACAATAAAGAGTTTACTGAGTTTAAAAGAAATAAAGTCAACGAACTTCTACAGCGGAGGTACGCTTCAATGAAGTGACTGCAAAGCGATCTGCATAGGTGCGCTGCTGGAAGCAAACAGAGCCATCGGTTCAGAACGGCCTCAAATGTACCTTGACCCAGGGAAGACTGGATCAGGTCCTGCTATATGGGGGCAGTCCAGACTTCCTGCAATGATATATCACGCTGTGTTATTTGAAGTGAACAAAGTCTGAAAGTCAAGAGGGAGGGGGGGGAAATGCTCATCTCTTTTTCTTTAATTACTATGAAACTTTGTGCAACTGAGAAAACGTGACTTAACAGCCTCCATCCCAGAGGTCAATTCTGTGCAGTCAAAGGAGCCCAGAAAAATCCAAGTGAACACCAACTATAAAGAAATACGATATTTTTTTTCAGAGCTCAAAACTGTTCTGGCAAAGACTAGGTTAAACCGTAGGACAGTTTCACTGATGTTATTGAAGTAACAAAGAATCACATTTTCTAGTAAAGCAAACCAATCTGCTTGTTTTGCGGGAAGATTTCCGAAGGCAGCTCCAGTCAATGAGGAGGACTCTGTCAAGGCTGCGTCTACAGAGCAACACTGGAGACTCTTGTCATTACCATGTGTAATAATTTTCCTGAAGTCTGGAACTAATTTTCTGAGAAATTTTTTTTTCTCAACACTTTGTGTTTCTAACACTGTATTCTTGACTGTGTAAATACTCCGAAGCTGTAAATAAGGCAGATGTAGATACCTTCTAGAAAAATCAAAAACAGAAGTGACCGTGTGTAGCCTTCGGTGACAAATAAAAGAATATTTTGTGTTTAAACTGGGGTTTGATTCGGCTTTGTTTAATGGTTAACACAGATGATTAGCTCTAATCCACCTGGCTAATGAGCCAGTACATTTAAAACTACGGCGCGGATGAGGTCTTCCTTCCAGAGCTTGAATATCATATCTCAAGAACTGGCTTCTTGTTTGAGTGGTTTTGTTAATGTCTATTCTGTGAGCCCCAGGAAACTGAGCAGGCCACCTCCAGTTTTATGTTCTCTAAAATAAAATATTTAAATATTCATGGCAATAGGGACAGGAACCCGACTTTTCCCCGCTCCCAGGACTAATTGCTAATCAGCAGGCTACAGAGGCAGGCTGAGCTGCTCTCAAGCCTAATGAATATTTAAGTATTTTATGCAAAGAAGAGCTTCAACAGGAGTGATAAGAAAGGCAAACACCCACCCTCAGCATACTCTACCTAGCCCCGTGATAAATCACTTGAAGTGCATTCAACTCCCTGCTCCAAACCAGGCAGAAGAGGCCTTGGAGCTGGGTCTTGTCCTGCCCACTGAGCAGGGCGCTTCTAGCAAAAAAGATAAGCTGACCTGGCTCAGGTACCTAATTAGATCCATGATACGGTTCATGGAGCTGAATCTCCAGGCCAGAGTTAAGTACTGTCTACTGGCTAATTTTGGCAGTCCCCCCAGTCAGCCTGATGGTTTCTGAGAGCCCCATTCCTCCATGGAGATGTGTCCCCAAATATTGTACAGGGAGCCTGATGTCTACCACCAGCTGTGAATCTCACCATGTGGCTCTGCGTTCAGCCTTGCCTTGCTCAAGCCGGCTTTGTGGCACTAGCCCATGCGGCCTTGCCTGCAGGAGAAAGGTTATTTATTCCATTATTTAGATGTATATCCAGCCCTATCAGCTGACGTGGTTCCACTTGCTCAGAATTTAAACCCTGCTTATTTTGATTTAAGCCTGGTGTTTTTCAATTTAGCTCGAAAGCACATGCCCACTCAATTTAAAGTCAGCTTGTGTTCAAGGAAAGACCTCCACGGAGCTTTCTGTAGCAGCAAAATCCATTTAAAAACGGCTCTTTAAGTCAAACCCATTCAGCTCTCTCAAGCAGCCAAACCCGGTTTCATCCTTGGCTCTTGTCAGTGACTGATTCTGCAAATTTAAGCAAGTGACCTAACTGCACTCTGCCTTCCTCTCGAAATGAGTCTCCCTCTCTCTCTCAGGGCCAAAGCCAAGTTTCTCCCAAGTCCAAAACTGTGCTCCAAAACCCCTGCTCAGCCACAGCCCAGTGTTGGAGATGCCTACACGCAGTAAATGCCTTCCTCTTTGGCCTTCAGGTCTGCTCGAGGCCTGCCTTTACCTCTCCCAGTTTGAGCTGCTTGGCCCCAATCTCGGGTCTAAACCCCACGTGGATCCAGAGCTCAGTTCTTCCATCCAGGGCCACAAGACAATAGCTGCGCCCTGAGACCATCTCACGCCCACTGGCAGAATCTGTGTCCTCACAAAACAGTTTCCTCCACCTTCTTTTAAAGCACCAGCCATGGAAACAGAAGTCATGGTGATGCTGATGCCCGTCTATTCTAGAAAAGCTAAGTGGTTAGGGCACTTGGCGGGGGAGAGACATACAGTCCCTGCTCAGTCAACCACCAGGCTATATGCAGACAAGTTCACTTGGACCGCTCCCCACTATCTGCTGAAGCTGTGCAGTACAGTACGCAGGTCATTGGACCAGCAAGAGGTCCAACGCATTTTGCACTGGAGTCACTAATAGACACAGCATGCCATTGAGTGAGGGTATAAAACACAGGGCTCCTCTCCGCCAGGGGAGAGCTCAAACAATAAAACAGGCTCTCCCTCAGCCAGGCTTCAGGAGCAGGGCTGGTAAGTGTCCCAAACAATGCTGCCAGAATATGTGGCTTACTGGTTGAACTACCTCAGGCTGAGGGCCTACAGCATGTGTTTCTCACTTTTTGGGTTGTGTTCAAAACACTGGGCTCTTGCACACCATCCTCCCTACTACCATTGTCACTGCCAGTGGAAGCGGGCATGGTTGCTGAACCATGGTAGCAGGCATGCTCTGAGGAGTAAGCCCTTTGGGTTACTTTTTAGCCAGAGGCACCACGTTTGCACGTCCCAAACACTGTTAGGTGGTACAGGTGTCTAGGCACCGAACTGAGGCAAGAGGGTCATGCTTCAAGGCAGATACAGTAGCAGAACTTCATGTTCCTAAATAACATTTTCCTTGGGAAAATGAGGCACCTAGAAGGATCCTGGGCAAGGATCTTGCCTTCCAAGCTCACAAGGGACTATCCATCTACTTGGGCTAGAAGCCCTTTTGGTTGTAGGAGCATATTTCCTTGAGATTCAGCTTCATCTATGGCACCACAATATCTCCACGCTGTCCAATGCCACATTAGCCAAAACTAGCATCTGCCCAAGTATCACTCTGTCATGCAGCTTCAGTGATCGCCAATGTGGATAAAAGTGTTACAGCTTCCTCCACGGCTTCTATGGCAGATTTTAGGCCTTGGCAACAATACATAGCCTCGCCTGGATGAGATGCACAACTCATATCCCTGTCCATTATCTCCAAGAAATGCTGATCAAAGAGGAGGGGGTATCACTGCTTTGGGAGAAATCCTCTGCCCTCTCCCTTTGGCGGCAGGAAGTAAAGTGTCTTCTTTCCATCCCGTGCTGAAGCTTTGTGAAGTTAGAGAAGTAAACCAGACCCTGTACTTAGCCAGCATGTTTCCAATGAAGATATGAAAGCATCAGGGGAGAAAAAGAAGGGACTGAGTATTATATGGATGGAGGAAACAGACAATCAAAGAATTTAATAAGATGCTTGTGTTACTCGGGGGGGGCGGTGCATCTATACATGCTATTAATGTTATAAAGGCTTACTGCACCGCACAAAGTTTGCAGTAAGCCTTCCCTGGGAGCATGGCAACATATGCTTCCTGTTGAGAGAAAATCTGCTCCCAACGGGAGCAGACGGGTACAGGCTCTGGTCCCTGGCAGTAACCAAGGGCAGCTCCAGGCTCCCCCCAGGGTGCTAGCCCAGGGGCTGGCAGGTAGCACAGGGCCAGTCCCCATGTGCAAAGGGCCAGGAGAGCTCTGCCGGCTGCAGCAGCAGATCTCTCCTTTCCCCTTACACATCTGGAGGGCTCCTGCTATGCACAGGACTGGGAAACAGCTGCTGCTGCAGAGCTCCTTGCCCACCATGGCTTCTCCACGCTTCCAGGAGCTGGCCCAGAGCTGGCCCACTCCTGGAGCAGCTCACAGTCAGATCTGGGCTGGACAGGGATTTCCCTGAGCAGCCCCTGGCTGTGTGGGGAAGTGGAGAGCTCCCCAGTCCCAGCACTGCTCAACTCCCAGCTCCTGTGGGGAGCCAGAAGCTGAGCAGCACTGGGACAGTATTGGGCAGAGAACTACCCCGTCCTGGCCCTGCTGGGGAGCTGGGAGCTAAACAGTGCCTGTACCAGGGCATTCCCTGTCCCCTGTACCCCCCTAGTGTTGGGGCTGACTAGGAGCAAATTTGCTCCCAGTCAGCATCTACACATGCACTACTGCACAATATTTACAGATAGTAGCTAACTGCACGGTAGACTGATTTCCTGCCCTGCAAATAATTTGAACACGTAGACAGTGATGCTTAGTAGATTAGTCTACTACACAGTAAAGCATCTCATGTAGACATACCCAGGAAGGCCATGGCAAAATCTATCTAACACTTCAACCCCACTTGACCACATCTCTCCCCCCACTGGATACAGGTGGACTATGGTGGGTTTCCAACATTCATTTAGACAACAAAATAAGTAGCCAGGAACAAGGGCATCATGTTCGAAGTTGGCAGTGACACATAGAAAACCCTTTGAAGCAGCTGACAGCAACCACTCTCAAGGCCTTGGGAAGCCAACTAGTTTGTGCTGGCCTTCACTTGTATTAAAAAAAATCACCTATAAAGCTAGGCTGTCTCTTACAAATCCAGGCTATTATTTAAATGGTGATAGGATGAGAGAAAAGGATCTTAAAGTAGTAAACATAGCATCCACATTTTCTGAAGTTGCCAAAGAACAGCTTATAATGAGACGGCATTGTAATATCAATGACTTACGGGTGGCAAAGACACATGCTAGCTCCAGCTCTCACAGCCATCGACCATTTTCAAGAAAGCTTTAAAGAGTGATTTTTGTCATTGGTGTTGTTGACCTTGCTTTAGTCTCACTTGGAAAAGTAATGCTGTAAAACATAATGAGATTTCAACAGTACTTTTTCTCACCGTCACCATGTCAGTGCTAATTGTTTTGCAACACAAAGATCATTGCTTTTTTAATAAGCAGCCCTCAGCCTTGCAAAAGGGCTGGAGTGGCAGGGATGCTAAGATTAATAGCCCAGAGGTTGCAAGTTTGAGGCCATAACAGAATTGCTCATGGCACATCCATGTCAGATTCCAATGAATCTGTGAATTCTGCTTAATACCTGTGCACAGGGACAAGGACATGAGAAGGAAGGAAGCCTTGCAAACTCCAATGTGAAGTGGAAAGCCCAGATAAGAAGGGCAGCCCAGGGACTAAATGCAATGCCAGAGAGGTGGGTCAAACTCATTAGTCCTTCAAAGACCCTTTGTGTGACCCTCAGGAGGTATTTGAAAAGGTATTTGTGTCACTGAACTCCTGATGAACTCAACCAGCTAGTTCAGGGCTAGGAAGCCAGACACATGTCCCCTTTTCCACATTTCTTTGTAGCTGGTTTGTGCATCCCTCTCCTGTACCCAACACCACTGAGTTCAAGGTCTGGAGACCCAGAACATGACTCAAGCTTTTTTTTTTTTTTAATTCCTCTCAAAAGTACGTGCAGCTACATTTTACTTGAGACCTCACAGCATCAAAGTGACTTTTTGAATCTAAGCTTTTAGTAGGGCTGTGCGCAAGTTCACCGGCCATTTCATTTCAACACTCTTTCAACTCATTTTGAGGTCAAAACAGCAAAATCAAAACTAAACACAGGGTGTCAAAACAGCCTCAAAACAAAACAAGGCTAGTCGACCGTAGCACTGGGGATAGGAAGTCAGCCCAGCTGGGCTGACTTCCCATCCCCAGCACTAGAGTGAGCCCAGGGGCATTGAAACAGCCCCAAAACAAAATGAAGCTAGTTGAAACGTTTCGAAAGTCAAAATGTTTTGACCATAGCGCTGTGGCTGGGAAGTCCGCCCAGCTGACCCCATTCCCTGCCAATCTAGTGAAACATCGAAACAGCCTTACTGTTTCGACAAAGCAAAATAGAACAGCCATTTTGAATTGAAATGAAATTCAATACAAAATGTTGTTCCGGCCAAACCTCAAAACTCAAGGCAAAATGAAATGGTGCCGTTTCGCGCAGCCCTAGCTTTTAGCATAGGCCTAAAGGATGGTGAGTCTGTGGTCCTATAAATCCAGGACATCCATTGGAAGCTTGTTCCAGTGGTCATTTGCCCCAACCCACCATTCACAGAGAAATGTGCTGGGGGATGAGCAACGCACTCATCCCATTATTTACTGATGTCTTTATTTGAAGAAGTGACCATTTGCAAGTACAGGTCTGTGTGTGGCCTGTGCACACACCACAACACTCAGCCGGCGTGGGTCCATTGGAGCCTGCCACTTAGTTATAACCCTGAGTTCAGAAAAGGTTTGTTACCTAAGGGGCTTCTTTGATGAGAACATTTCTGAGGTCGTATCATCAACGTGAACATCCTGAGAGAAACGAGTCCCTAAGTGAAATGTTGTAAACAAGCAGGGCTACACAACGCCTTTGATTTATGCCTTTAACCGTACCAAACAAGAGGGTTCATCGCTAGTTCATAACTATGTTGCTGTCTATCAGGCAATGCTTATATCCTCTAGGAGTTTTACATAACCATACCTCATCAGCCCCAATCAGGCTGAGCTCTGAAACCCTCAAGACCTAAAATGAAGCCCGGAGTGTGACAGGTTTGACAGCAAAGCCTCCCTAACAAGCAATTCTGTGCATCAGCTGCATGCAGATAATCTAGTACCAGGTTAATATCCCATGGAGGTCATAGCCATGCAAAGGGTGATGGGAATTTTAGAGAGGCTGTGTTTCAAGGTGCTTGGTATTTCCTTTATAAAGCTACACATTTATTGATATATATCCGTATGAACTGAAGAGGGCCTTACAAAAGGAAAGGGAATTCAAACAAGCTCCAGATACATCTGACAAAATCATGGAAACAGGGACAATACAGTCCCTGTATTCTATGTTCCATTCACCCTATACTTATTAATTGTAGGGGAGGTATAAAAATTATTACCCTCATTTTACAGCTGGAATGACTGACACATAGCAAGGCTACGAGCAGGGATCCTGGTTTTTCGCTGACTTAAAAAAAATCCCCAATTTTCGTTTAAAAAAGCATAACCCCAAATCCATGTTTTTCCATGATTTAAATGAAACACCAGCAATATACAGATTAGTGGTGTTTCATTTTAACCCTAAATCCACAGATTTCCATGATTTAAATGAAACACCACGAATATAGAGATTAGTGGTGTTTCATTTAAATCATGGAAACCGGTGGATTTCGGTTTCCTTTTTTTTTTAACCAAAAATTGGGGATTTTTTTTAAGTCAGAGAAAACCAGGATCCCTGGTTCTGAGACCTGACCTAAGATCACACCATTAATTTCCGGGACAGTACTGAGCAGGATGCGACTCCTCAGCTCCTGCCTTCAGCTGCACACAATACTGCTTCTTTGGGTTGAGACTTGTTTTCAACTTATCTCTTCATGACATCCCTGTGCAAGATCCTCAGGCACAGCATTCCTGATAGCATCCATGTAGCCAAAGGCGGTTTGGCTAGTAATTGTTTTTATCCATAGAATGAACCAGGAAGGCAGGAGACTTCACTTCAGACCAAAGCCAAGTGAATGTCCTGCTCATGAGCTGCAGCAACTCCAATGGAAATATCCCTACTGGTGCCAGATCTGAACTGAATCATGAGTTTCAGCTACCTGGGGGAATTTCCCTTTGAGTTTGTGAAGCAAACTTGTATTTTCTACTTCTCAGCATCTTTGTGGAAGACTCTCCCTTAGAAACAGAGAGACCATTTTTCATCTCAAGTCATCTGGAGGCCCCCTGGAGAAGGCTCCAGGGCCCTGGTTTTCAAGATGTCCAAATCCAGCCTCCTGATGCTTATGACAGGGGTTAATCATGACAGAGGAAGATCTCAGCTCTGAGAAACTCTCCTGACTTAGACAAGGTCACACCAAGGAAGAATTTGGCCTGAAATCCCCACTTGATGCACCTAAGTTTTGAGCATGCTAATGTGGGAGTGGGAACTGCTCATAAGAAGCTCCGCCTATGACAATACAGGGACACGACATATTCCCATCTCCAGCTGTGAGGTTTGGTCCAGGCATTCAGCATTTTCTCGCCAGGGCTTCAAAAATTGAAGCCCCAGGGCTCTTTGGCATGACCTGAGGTCTCACTAACATGGAAGGATGGATCACATCTTCTGCTGTCCTGAAATCTCACGCTTCTCTTGTTAGAGCGGGTTCTTAAACAGCCATTTTCATCACGGTTTGGGCTTCTTTGTTGACATTCACGTTATAGACCTGCCCAGACTCTCTCTCTCTCTTGGGGTGCTCATCAGGATCTGGGGGAACGTCTGTGCACCAGAGCCCCCCAACGGATGACAAGAACGAACGGTCACAAACTGTGCCGCAACCAATTCAGTCTGGACGCAAGGAAAAACGTCCTCACTATCCGAGCCCCCAAGGTCTGGAATAGACTGCCGCCGGAGGCTGTTCAAGCACCCACTTTGAATGCTTTCAAGACACATTTGGATGCTTATCTTGCTGGGATCCTATGACCCCAGCTGACTTCCTGCCCCTGGGGCAGGGGGCTCAACTCGATGATCCTCTGGGGTCCCTTCCAGCCGCAATGTCTATGAAATCTGTGAAATAACTCTCCCTAAGGCTCTGTAGCATGGAGCCTATTCCAGGCCCTGCTACACTCACCTCTCCAGATGAGCTTGACCCAGAAGTCTAGCTCTGGAGGAATACCGAGCCGAATACGCAGCAGTTACAACATGCGCCTCTCAGCCCAGCAGACCCAGGGACCACCTCTAGTTGTCCGTGAGAGGGGGACCACCGAGGGCACCTGGGCAGGTTTTGTTCCCTGGAAAGGGGAAAAACAGGGAGCCTTACCTTGGACCCATGTGGAGACATGGGCTGACTGCTGCTGCAGAGCCAGGAGGACCTCACCTGCCAGAACAGCAGGGAGATGAATGCCAGGGCTGCCACCATGTAGATCACTACCACAAACCAGTAGGGAAGAGGTCCCACAACTGGAGGGGTTTGGGAGTGCTGGTCCCTCTGCCGTAGGGTATAGACAGGCTCTGAAAAAAGGGGAAACAAGAGAAATCACAGACATTAGTGAACCAATAGAAAACTGGTATGTGGCCTGAACTGTGTGAAACGAGTGTTTGCCACTAATTAGAGCCTGTAGATGGGAGATTAAGCGGCCAGAGTTTTGACTGGGACAGAGGTCCCAGGGGGTTATCGAGCGGTTGCCAAACCGAGAGAGGATCAAACTGTGCCCAGTACAGACTGGGCCAAAATGGTTTGTGAGCACTGAAATCCAGGACAAAGCAAGGGAGGAAGATTGATCAACCAGCGTCAGAACAAGGATAAAGCCGGCTCCATGTTCAGTGCTAATCCAATCAGAGTGAATAGAGTGGCTGATTTCTGGATTTGTGGGCCATTTGATGCCAACCCTTGTAAATTAAAGAACTAATTGACCATTCAAGAAAGGGGGATTAGCAGTACTCCTAGCCCAGAATATCGAGCAGGCTGGAGATTGCAAAGAGAGGCTGGGAAGGAATGGTCTGAGTTAGGTGATAAGACACAAGGTGGACTAATATAAAGAGAGGAACAAAGGGGTTACCAATACCTTTATTTAAGAGTTTAAGTTGTGGCTGGAGCACAGTCTTATTAAGGCAGACCTAATCAGGAGACGGATTTGCAGAGAGACCCTGTGAAGAAAATTACTTACGTAACAGGCAGTTTAAGGAGCATCCTACATCAGGCTCTGCCTGGATGCTTGAAGAGTATCCCAGCAGGGACACCTTACCAGGAACTACCATCCATTTTGTAGCAATGGGGATGCCATACGTGTGGTCCGGGATTACCCCCAGCAGGGGATTCAAGATTCAAAAGTCAGTTTGAGAGCCCAGGAAAATTCCAGCCCAGGGACTGGCTGGGTGGCTCCCCTTACACCCGGGAGTTTCCCCACTCCCAGGGGTGGGAGTAAGAGACACATGCTGAATTGGGAAGCGCCTGCAGCGTGGTCCCTCCCCACGGATGCTGAACCCTTTGTCAGCGGGCCGGAGGCCAATGCAGCATCCGGGGGGTCGAGCAGGAGAGAGCAGACCCCTAGAACGGGTGCACGGAGTTCCCGAGCCAGCTTCATTCATCCTTTTGGGTGTGGACATACCCCTAGAGCGTGGGGTGCTAATTCCCTTCTGGGTTTGGAAACTTGGGGTCAGTAAAAGAGTGGGATAAACCACCTGTGTGCATGGCTGGGGAAAGGACTGTGGTGAAATCGTCTCAGCTTGGGGGAAAGAGCAAGGAAAAGTTCCCAGGATGCCTGTGTGGGCTGAGACCCAGGGAGGCACGACTTGAGGGGAAACCTAAGTGCCTAAAGGGGGAGTGAGACGAGAGGTGCTGCCTGGCTTGCCTGTAGCAGTGAGCTCTTTCTCTGCATGCTTAACTGCAGAAATAGCCCGTTGGGCTTGGAGAGGCAGCGCACAGGCAGAGAAGTGTGTACAGAGGTGTGTGCAGACGAATCTGTGTTTTGCAGGGGTCTGGAGTGAGAACAGCCTCTGCATGCTTCGAGCTGCCTGGGCCTAGGTGGGATAGCCCAAGACAGCTGGAGCCCTCAAAGAGCATGATGAGAGGAGTAAGGGACTGCCCCTCCCTCCATCCTTTGAGCATAAGTTGGGGTAAATGGTTATTGGTTGTGAATAATTAATTAGGAGATTTAATATAATGAGTATTTTTCCTAGTGTTTAAGTTATTAGCTTTCTATCTGTCAACGTGATCATCTCTTATGTGTAAACAGTTATTAACTGCTATTTCTGTATATACTCACCCTTGTTGTATTGTAAATAGAGTATTTCAAACTTTTGATATCATTTAATATTTGTTTGCATACTATAACTATTCCCTGTATATAATTAAATATTGTGAATAGTTGTTCCTGAGGCTGCAAGGTCTCTCCATTGTAAAAGAGAGCCCCCCCTCCCAGGGAGCCTCTGGCCACTTCTAGGTGAGCTGAGCTGGGGTAAAGCTACCTGGCACCCAAGGTCCCAAACTTCTGGACACAGCTGTAGGTAGCATCGCATGCCAAGGGTTACATTTATACTTGGCCAGCCATACTAAGACCAACATTTGGGTGAGTGATTGCCCAGGGTGTAGGGGAGAAGGAGCCCTGGATAGGTCTTTGCATAGACATGCAGCAGAAAGTTTCTCTAACTGGGTGAACACTTCTCCTGACTACCACAATAACATCAAGTCATGGTGGGCAAGTAAGTCAGTGGGCAGTCCAGTGAAAACCCCGAAGGGCAGATCAGGTTGATGATTCATACAGATCCACTGCTACACATTGCTTTCTACCAATTGCTAGAAACAAGAAATGATGCTATGATGAACCTTCTCTTTACGAAGAACTGATAAAGGACCAGGTATTTGTCTGTCCATGTTATAAGGTCTGGATGAAAAAATGCTGCTCAAGTCTCTTCCCCATTCTCCCCGCTCTGTATTCTCAAAGGGCACAACATTCATGTCATGACTAACTCAAAGAGCTGCCTTCTTAGCTTCTCTTTCAGATCCCCCTTTTGGAGCACACAGGACACCCAAAGACCTTTGGCCTCTCCTGCTCAACAGAAATCATCCTCAAACTGCTCTCCTCAGAGGCCTGTTCTGTCTAAAAGTGGCCTCGAAAACCAATTGTTCTGTTGCTCCTACAAAGCCTGCACCTTGGATCACACCCTCGACTCTTTACGAGTAGGAAAAAAGTAGCACAACCAGTATCTTCTTGTTCACTATCTTTGTCTCCTCAGGAACCCCTAGGCTCACAATGTCTGTTATAGTACCCTGCCCTGAGGACTAGTTCAGGAGCTGACTCCAATAAAGTAGCCTAACAAAATGAGTCCACCATTTCTGGGAACACTACACACTGTTACTTCAAATCTAGAGACTGGCTATAATAGGTTCCCTTACCACTCTAGCGGTTACCTGCTAACATGACCTTTTGCTACAACTATCATTGGATTCAAGGTCCCTGCAAGTATCAGTCCTGTAAGCTCCAGGACTAGACTCACAAGGGGGGCTTTAATGCTACAATACCTAGCACTGCAAGTCCTAACATTTATGAGAGATGCACATCATCAATGCTAGGAACGCAAGTTTCCAGCACAGTGCATGGGCTGGTTCAGGGACTTGCTAGCAGGATTTGCAGAAGCCGATGTGCTAAGAAGGGAAAAGCCTGCAGCAGCCAATAGGAAATATTAACATAAGGGGTATGTCCTGCTACAAGACATTGGTGCCTTACTCTGGGCTACAGGGGATCAGCTACTTGGGCAACATCAGGGTTGAGCAGGGGTTCTTAGCACATAAGTGGCATATAAGTGTTGGATTTGGGGGGATGAAGTAGCTGCTATGAGTTCCTTTGTGGACTTAGCCCTAAGTCATCCCGTAAGTCAGTGCTAGAGCCAAGCAAGTAACCCAGATTTCCTCATTCCCAACCTAGGACCTTAACCATAAGACCCACTCTTTTAATCTTTCTTTAGAAATCAAACTTTGGATGAAAGGAGCTGAGTAAGACAAAAGGATAATTATTTAGTGTGACTGACTATGATCTATGTACAGCAGAAGCAAACTGGATGCTTATCTTGCTGGGATCCTACGACCCCAGCTGACTTCCTGCCCTTCGGGCTGGGGGCTGGACTCAATGATCTCCCGAGTTCCCTTCCAGCCCTAATGTCCATGAAATCTATGAAATCTATGAAATAACCACCCTCTAAATAAACTGCATGTTCAACCAACCCCACGGTGCTGCACACTGAGAAGGAAAGAAACTGCAGAGCCCAAAGTTCTTGAGATATTTTGTGATCCTTTTTTTGGATCAGGACACCTCTCATTAATCGCAATCACCTGAAAAAGATACCTGTCTCAATTTCCTTGTATGTTAACACAGTGTTTTAAAAATACAACCACTGGTTATGGACAGAGGTAACTTTTCACCTCTTCCAAAGGCAAGCTGGAGCTGTCTCCGCGGATGTGCCGGAGCTGTGACGTCTGCAGGCTCCTGTGGTGATATGGATGGGTTCAATACCATACCTTTGATCCTGGATGAGACAGAGTTAAAGATGCAAAGATTTTGCTGCGCTTGTCTGGCTACAAGAGCAAGGAGCCACAATGCTTACACTACAGTTACAGATGAACTATGTTTTCATGTCCACCCAGGGATCGGTCCCAATTAGCGTAGCTGTTGGGTATTCGAGGGTATAAGAATTTAACAACCCCTTGGAGGACTGTCCTCTTCCTCCCACTCCTGCACAATCCCACCGGTGCTCTGGGGAGACAACAACACAGCACGGGGCTGGCTGGTGCCCTACATACCAAGCTCTCGGCATCCAGCAGTTGCTTTTCTAAACCCTGTTCTCTTCCTTCTGGCTATTCTGCAAGGATCCCAAAAAATAACATACAGCAAACTTGCCCTGACACTTCAAAGCTGGTGCAGGCCACCATCTGGCAGAGTATTTCTTTCCTTTTTAAAATATCAGTGCCCTTTGGTCTGTTGGGGTTTTGAATCCAGCAATGAACAAAGGCAAAGAAGAGGTCTTTCCGTAGGAGGGGGGCTTGGAAGGGGAAAGGTGGAAGGATTTATATTCTGAAATCCCCTCCCAATCCTGTGAAATTTAGCTCAACCCTTATTATTTTCAACTTAAATATTCAGTTTGGGCAAATTTAAACTTATTTAAACCTATTAAGTTCTCTAATCCATCATCTTCTTACTAGTGCAGAAATGGCACGATGGTGCTCATGATTTCAGTGTTTCTTTATTATTATTAACATTTATATGTCCATGCCTATATGTCCTCAGCAGGGCGGAGGGTCCACTGTGCTAGGGGCTGTAAAATCACACAGTGAAATTTAAACCCTGACCCAAAGAAACTTTTTGACTACCCAACTACCCAAGCACTGATGAATCTACTTATCTTTGTATTCTGCGAATGTTTCACATTGTTTTAACAGTCAGCACAGTCTGTGCCACTTCTTCACGTTGAGCACAGACTTCTGGAGTCTTTCCCCAGCTCGTCCCCAAACTTTCTTCGTGGCTTTGGGAAAGTCACTGAGCTTTGAGAAGTCACTTTTCTGTCTCTCCTGTAATGATTCTTCCCCACTTCCTGAGCAAGACTCAGTCTTTGAGGATCTGAGCTGCACATTTAGTGAGCCACACAGAAGAACCAATGACAATATAGACCCTATTCATACCCTTGAATAAACCTCAATAGGCTTAACCACATGCTTAGGGCTGTGCTATAAAAATGGTATCACAGATGCACCAATACGGTCTCAAAACCTCAACAACATGTACATTAGAAACAAGAGTCCTATGATCACATTGGCTATTAATCTGACTTCCCCCCTCCCCACACACACACCTACACTTTTCCTTCCCCTCATATTTATAACCATTTATTGTCACATTAGGTCTTGTCTTCTGATGGACTGTAAATTTGGCAAAGCAGAAACTACAGACTAGGTAGTGACCTGTTAAACTGGAGTGAACCCAGTATGTCTCCTGTATTTTCAGTAGGGATGCTCCGGATTCACACTAACAGGGGAGCCAAGCCATGCTTTGCCTCATTTGTTTGTTCAGTGCTGCTTACAATTCTGGCGGTGGAGATATAGTAAGATTTAAATAACTATTAATAATCAGCTTCAGTCTCACCGCTCTCTCGCTCGTGTATGCCAGACACGGACACTGCAGAGGCACTTGAGGACTGCACTGATTAAAACAATCACAGTAAGGACTAGATAAACCCAAGCTTGAATTAAATAGCTCTCTAATGTAGCACAGGAGTTAGATTTAAAACATCGCCAGAAAAGATGTTATTTCAAATGCGGCTAGTGTTGCTCTTAGACAGCTACTACATAAGCCATCTTCCAAATCCCGCAACTGCTGAAACGTTCAAGTTTGGTAATTTCTGATGCTCATGACAGCAGAAGGAAGTGCAGCAGTCACTGCTCAGCATTGCAGGCTCTTCATTAAATCCATAGAAACTACCCCAAAAAGTGTCTCTGGGTTGAACTTGGATATAAAGCTTAACTAGTCATTCCTCACATCCCCAAAATAAACTTAATGCAACTAATGAAGGCCACAGCTGAAATCAGGACTGCAGTTTGCTTCACGCTGTGCAATATACATAGATCCACCCACTTACATGTGCGTGAACGTGTATACATACATATAAGTTAGTCCCTGCCTTTAAAAGGAAAGGAAAATATTGTAATCCCCATTTCAGAGCCATGAAACAGATATTGGGTTTAAGTGATTTGGCAAAGGCCACACAGGAAGTCTATGGTAGACTGGGGAGCTGAATAAGTCCCATGCTTTATCCACAAGACTCACTGTCTCTATTTGCATTCAGTTATGTGGCTGTTTTTGTTTTTAATTACGCACTTGTATTCAACTGAGCATGGTACAAGACCATGAATTTAAGAGTTTAGGGCATATTAGCCCACGTCAGGAGATTTACTCTAATTTCTCTTCAGTGTCAGAGAGAGGCAATGAGCTAAGCGATGCAGGAATATAACACTGAACAGGAGAGGCAATGAACGTGTGGAAAGAGTGGTGATATACAGGGATGTGAACCAGTAGTAAGCCTTCAGCTTTTCCCTTCTCTCTGTGTCGTGTCCTATCTAAACTTGGATCTGACACTGCAAACCCCTACACCAGTGAGTAATCCTGACAAAATGCCAGTGGTACAAGTGGTTAAGTCCCTCTGGGGCAGGAACAATGCACCTGAGAGGAGAGCCGATGCAGCTGGCTAAGGCACTGGTAATGAGCCTGGGAAACATGGGCTCTATTCCTTTCCACAGCAACCTCCTGTGTGACTGCATGCAAGTCCTTTAGCCCCAAGTCCTCAAAGGGTAGTGGGGAATTTAACTCTTGTTCAAATTTGAGAGTTAGACGCCCAGATACTGAAATGGTAGAAGCTATAATTTAGAGATGCTGCCTTACTTAGACTACAGAGGGAGGGAAATGGGAGATGATCTCTGAATCAGGTAAGAGATTGTCCAATGGGTCTGCAGGGGTGGTCTACTGCTCCACAATAAAATGTATCATTAGTTCTCACTCATTGTATGCCTGTGTTTATTGAACTTAGTGATCATTACCTACACCTCTGAGGATTTCAGTTGTGCCCTGTCTTTACCAGAGTTGGGTGAGTAATGGATTTCACTTAAGTTGCAGAGCCAAAAAATCAGAGGGGAAAAATAATTGATTTAGGTCAAAATGACACAGCAAATTTTGGGTCTTCTGGCTTAGCAATGACAACAGCCAAAATACACATGTGCGTGCGCGCGCACGCACACACACACACACATCTATTTTGACTTTTTTCCATTCAAAATAAAATATTTTGTATTCTTTCTGTTTTTCCGTTTCAGAGCAAAAAGAGTTGAAAACTCCAAAACTTTAATTTCAACGGAAAATTTCAAAATTATCGACACAGAATCATTCCTAAGTTTTCATTTAAAAATATTGAAATGAAACCTGTCAGCATGCCCTGAGGTTTTTTCCCCATGCCAAAACAATTCACTGAATTCAGCCTAATTTCCAGAGGAGGTCTAGTCCCCCCTGCAATTCCAGTCTGGTTAATATACTCAGAATTTCATCCTGTGCTACTCTTCAATTCAGTTCCCTCTTGTCTAAAATGAGAATGATACATTACCTTATCAGGGTGTTGTGAAAATAACTACGCTAATGGTTGTGAGGCTCAAATACTCGTAAATGGAGACACAGCTCCTGGCTCTCACTTAGGCAAGTGTAATTTGACCAGTAAATGCACTCAGGCCAATGGAGCTGTATTTGTCTGACCAACTGAAGGGTCTGGCCTGGTGTCTTTCTTCTCTATACAAAATACCCTGCACAAAAGAGCTCTTTATATAAATGTTAAAGAATACCTCACAAGGCTGAAAACCAATCCAAATCTGATGCTTCACACTTAGGGCCCTAAGCAGTGTGCAATTGTCCTGTGTTGCCTTCGTATCAGATGTGGTGGTTTCCCTGGTGCCTTGTACTGCTCCCCAAGCTGTCTGTGATCTCTCCCATAGCAAGCTCTTTAAGACAGGGAGCGAGAAAGAGAGACAGACAGACAGAGAGTGCACGCACATGTGCATGCATGTGTGTACACAATAGGCTTGCCAACTCTGTTTGAATCTATTTGGGAGGTTTCTGGAAGGCCACCCTGCCCGCGTGCTTGCGTATATGCGTTATGGAGTATGATGCTCAGACTTTACATCGAGAAGACAAATGCATATGACTATTACATTTTAAAAACCCTCTGGATTCCTGTATGAGTCAGATTCAACATTTACTATTTATTTTAATGAATGCCCTATCATTTATCTCCCAGGTGACTCTCAGCAGTCTCCTGAAGATTTCTATCTAACTCCGGGGCAATCCTGGAAGGTTGGCAACCCTCGTACACAAACACACACAGTAGCAATCACAGTGAGGCCTCTAGACATTGCTGTGATAGAAGTCAGCCTACCTTACTTGGGAAAATGGCCAGTCCTAAATGTTTCAAGGGAACTCCACCGCCGAGGCTGGTGGACGTTGGAACGGACGGGGTCATGGGGGGCCAGGCTTAGTGGTTAGGCCCCTGAGGGAAGGTAGGAGCCAGGACACCGTCTACAACAGGCTGTGTCAGGGCTTGAGAGCCAAGTTACCAGATCCAAGGGGAAATCCTGGGGCAGAGTCCAAAACAAAGATTGGGTCAGCATTCAGGAGGCTTGAGGCCAAGTTTCCAGATCCAGGGGGAATCCAGGGGCCGAGTCCAAAACACAGGCAAGGTCAGGGGCCAGGAACCAGGTGCCAAGTTACCAGATCCATGGGAAACTGCACAACTGGCTAGTCATTAGCCAGGCTAGTGCTGCTGGTCAATGCCCCAGGCAGGTGTGGCCCCATGGCAATTAGCCCAGGCTGGGCTGCGTCTTAGAGCCCCTGCCAGAAGTTGACATATGCATCGAGTCATGAGCAATCACCAGAGGCGTACCCACCCAGTTCTGCACCCGGGACAGCCACAGGGGCGGGGGCAGCTGCCAGTTTTGTGCCCCTCTCTAAATAGGCACGCAGGGCTGGTGCCCAGTCCCCTACCCCGAGTTACTACAGGGGCGGATAGACCAGACAGACAAATGGAGAGAGCTGTGACTCAATATCACCAGCGTCCACTCCTTCCTCCTGCAAGTGCCTGCCCCAAGAACATGCAGATCTCAGCAGTGACTTTACTACTGCATTGGCAGACAATCATCTGCCTAGTGAGTGACTGCTGGCAATGATGGGTTACTCTACTGGGAGCCATACTCCTTCCAGAAAATTTACCCTTCATTTTTCATCCTTCCTGCTTAGCTTTCTAACTCGGGTGTGGGAGAGGGACAGAGTGGGGGAGAGAGATAGAAAGGGCGTGAAAGTGTGTGTGCATGCATGCACACATGCATACTCCTCCCCCAGACACACACACACAAATGCTGGAGACCTTACCCGCTTCCTCTTAATGGGAGCTGGAATCTCTGCCTATGATTTTTTTACAACCAGTTTATTGCGAGCCCTGCATTTTCAGACATTGAAAAATATAATTAAAAAAAAAAACCCACCTTCCCAGAGCCATTTGAGATAAGTCATGGTTCCCTATCTCTTTGCACTGAAGATACCAGTGAAGCCTTTCCCTGTACATTTCCCCATCCTCCTTTGGTCTCCTCTTATTAGTCTTATCATTTTTAGTGCCTTCTTTGATATATAATCCCTTTATGTTGTGCAACGATAAATCAAAATAAAGTGCACCTCGGAGTGATTTTATTGTTATTAAAAGGTCAGCTGTAAGAGTGCTGCATCCAGTCACATTTCCTGAGGAATTCATGGGAGGTGTGTAAAAAAAGGAGACACGGCGCTTCTTGAATACATTTAAGTGCTATGAAATGTCTACAGCCAGGGTCTGTGATGAATGTTGCGACCAGCGTTAGAGAGGTGGCCTTGGCACAGGCAGCCGGCCCAGCTCCATTTACCGGTTGTAAATATTTAGCGGCGCGCCTCGGCACTTTTGTAAGGGACTTGTTTCAAATTCGACGCAGTGGTACACCGTGCGGTTGAATTCATAAAGAATCCCCCGGCAGTTTATTAGGACGGCGTTCCCTACACGCGAGCCTCCTGCAGCATAGCCAACCCCCCCGATGGGCTTCTGCAAAGATGTGAGTACCACAGTGCCCGTGGAGGGTGCTCAACCCCTTGCCAAAAAAGCACACGCCGGGCTTGAATGCTGACCGGCAGCTCTTTCCACAACGTTACAGAAATCACAAAAGATCCAACGTCAGTACATCTTTTCCAGCAGTATTTTTCATATGGGGACATTCAGAAGCACCCCATACAGAGTTAACAAGTGATGAGCAGCCTTCATAAGTGGTTAATCAATTGTGAGGGAGTCCAACCGCTTAACAACATCTTCTATCGCAGTTTTTATAACCACCTCTAACACCTACTACCCATGCCTGCAGCTTGCTTCTAACATTTATTAACTATCTATTGATTCGGCAGCTATGTATAAGTGTGCCTTTAATATAAAGTGGCTCATTTTCCAATCACTTGCTTTGCCACAAAGGCCCCGAGTCTGTAACAACTTATAAACCACATTCCTTCAAATATACAATAAACTATTTAAAGCAAACTATTTCTTCCAAAAGCAGCCCGTCTTAAATTTAAGTTTAAAAGGCATCTTACATACACCAGATAGCAGCAATTTAAGTCAAAAAAGCATCTAATATACACAAGATAGCAGCTGTATCCTTTTAAATGTGCCTTTAGATATCTGATGTTTGTTTTCCTCCCCTTAAATTGAAAGGTGGAACATGCTGATGCATCTTAAATTCAAGAGGCTTTCATTTTCTTCAATTTATTTTTGAAGGGATGCGGTACGTGATTAACTTTCTCCCGGTGAGAAAGTCCAGTGAATCCCCATCTTAATTATTTGTGCTGCAGTAGAACCAATCAAGGACCAGATGCATTGCACTGGAAAGCAGCACAGACACATAAAGCAAGAGTCAGTACCTGCCTCTAAGTCAGGGAAGAGACATCATCAGGCAGCTGATGCAAACAAGGGAAAACAGGGAGAGGAAGCATAAAGTGAGCAAAGTATACCCTGAGCAGAGGTCTCAGCTTGTCTCCTACTAAGGGCTTCGGGGATGGAAAGAACTTAATTGAAATAAGCACCAGCCTTCAAATCTTCTGCCCCTGCCCATCCTCTCCCATGCACACTGCCCCGCAGGTGAGCTTCACCCTGGCAAGCGCAACAAGACGGAGGCTTTCTTATTTTTCATGGGGAACATGTCTGTTGGGGAACTATGGTATAAAATATGGTGGAAAATATGGTGCAAATTTGGAGAAATTGCAATGGCAAGGAAAAATCTTCACTAAAAGAATTCAAAACGCGGCTGTTTCTCCGACTCAGTCTACAGACAATGCTAAGCCCCGCTGTCACTGCACTTTAGTCCCAACTCCGTCACTAGTCTTCCCCTAAATGGGACTGATATCAAAGTGTCAGGTCTCTCATCAGTCCCAAAGCTGTAGCAGTTCAGAGAAAGAAAGAAAGTTGCTCCATTGCCATAAGCACCACACCACAATCCCCAGAGGCAAGGAACGGCGGTGCTTCCACTCTTGAAGTCAGGCCTGGTGCACGGCGTGGTTGCAATCATACACACAACAGGGTGACATTTTTCAATGCAAACTTTTTTTTCTGGCAAAAAGTTGCGGATGTCCCAGACAGCAAATGTTTAGGGAATGTACGTGTATTTCACCAAATGATTCATGTTACGGATAATATATTTCTTTCACAGAAATTCAGAATGGCCCGATGTTGACATTTCTACCCTGCTAAAATTGACTTTTTCACTTCAAAATTTTCCTTTGGATTTTTTATTTTAGGGCCTTCCAAAATTAAAACAAACCGTTTCCATCTTGTGAAAATGAACTGGCTCAATCCTTCCCGCAACACCATCAAATCTAGAAATGAGCTTTTTTTTTTTTTTTCAGTTCACCAGAATCTTGGCAAATCAGCATGAAAAAATGTGGGGGCACTTTTTTTTTTTTTAATTTTCTAAAAGTATCAACAAACTAGAAAATAGTTTTTTCTCCCACTTCTATACAAAAAACAAATGAGGCCACAAATGAACAGGGTTGATGAACCCGAGTTCCTGGGCAGTTCTGTAAAACGCTCATCCTGGGACAGTTTCTCTCACCCAGAGATTTTCAAGCTCTAGGACTGAAACGTCTACCTCAGGTCCTTAGGGAAAGAATCAAGACTCCTCCTCTCCTGAGAAAACAGGGTCAAAATTCAGACGGGTGTCTATCCTGGGCTGGGTTAATGCTCCCTTCAGCCCCAGAGATGCCGCCTTGTTGTACCTCCCAAGATGGCCTGTTGTTCCCGTAAAACACCCTGATATTAGGTCTCTGATCAGCCTGAAAGCTGCAGCAGCTCAGCCTTTCGGTGTCTATTCTACTACATGCAAAAAAATAAATAGTAGGAGGATAATGGCATACACTGTGTCCCTCCAGGTCACATATTGGAGCAGCACATGGGCTGTTTGCTCACAACAAACCGATCACAAGGTATTTGCTCAAAAATGGCTTGGTTGAGCTATTAATACTTCATTAATATGTGATGAAAGGCAAATTTAGAGAGCTCCCCAAAGTGGCGGAGGGCTCCTTGGTGGCCATAAATGAAATGATAATATAGTGCAAATAAGGCTGCAAACACAGAGGTGGTGAGTTTGCTCAGGATCAAAAAACAGCATCTTGCTCTTACAAGAAATGTATCCCCCAGCCCCTGACCTGACAGACAGTCTGTAAAGGAATGACTGCAAGAGTCTAAATACAAATAAACTGCCGTGCGGCCTAAGCTGGAGCAGCACAATTTCTCTACGTCTGACAAATCCTTCTGCTTCTGACTTCCAGGTCCTAGTAAAAGTTCTGCATCCCTCATCTGAAATCCTCTGGAAGAGATGCCCACTTGCTGCCTCCTGTGCCACTCAGAGCTAAGCCAGGCCTTGGCTCCATACCAGAGAGATGAAGAGAATATGGATGAATGATACAAGTTCATTATGACTTTTGTCATCATTGTTCCCTTCACAGTTCAGCTAATAGTCTGCCCAGTACACCAATTTATTTTTCATGATTTTCTTTTTTTAATGGGGAACAGACTGTGCCCCTCAAATCAATCAACCCTCCTCCCCCAATCAGCTTCTTAAGGACCGCTCTCTTTCTTCTTAAATATCTGTCTTGCACCCAGCTTCAAAGCCAACGGCTGTTCTACAGGTGGACAAGGTGAAAGACATGCATTAAGGACACTGGCATTAGACCATGTCACCGTGTGCTAAAGACTTCTTCCCCACCCAGGGGCTCCAATACAAGCAACCCCCACTTAGCGCTCTTAATTGGTTCCTGAAAAACTGAGTATTAAGCAGAAATAGCATTAAGCGAAATCAAAAGTTTTTGATGAACCAAGATGGCAACCATGAGCGGTCTGACGAAACTCGCTGAGCGCTAAGTGGAATCAGGGATGAATGTAAAATGAGCGTTATAGCAAAATAGCACAAAGCAAAACAGCATTAAGGTGGTGGTTGCCTGTACTGTATTTGTCTGAATCCAAGACGACTCCTGATCGAAGACAGCCTCCCAAAAATTGAATTCTATACATAGAAAATAAAACCTCTCTCCTCATAGTCCATGTATAGGCCCTAATTATTGGAGGGCCGTCTAAACTTTATGTCCCCCCAACGCTGTGGGAGAGAAGCAGCAGCATGGGGGCAAGCGGTGGGGGAGCACATGGCCTCTTGCCCGCCCTGCACTTTGCTCTCCAACCCATGCCTGGCTCCTCCCTGCACCTTGCCCTCTCTCTGTACCTTCCCTTCCAGTGTTTGCCCCTACTATGTCTGCCCTCCCAGCCACTTGCCTCCCCGCCCCCACAACATACTGCACTTGCACTGAGTCCTTGGGTGACTAGTGCCTCCTGAGTCTGGGGGCCACCTGCAGAAGCCAGCAGCAGTGGCGCTGGCAGGAACAGGGCTGGAGAGCATCCGCAGAAGCCGGTGGTGGCATCGGCAGCAGGAACAGGGCTGGTGAGCACCCGCAGAAGCCGGCGGCAGTGAGGGCTGGGCTGGTGACCACCCACAGAAGCTGGCATCAGCATTGGTGGCAGAGACGGCCCTGTCAGGGGGGGCACATGCCCCCCCCGTGCCTCCCTACCAGTCACCTATGACTGAGTCCCTCCCTGCTCTCTATCTACATGCCAGGTCCTGGGCTCCTTGGCTCTGTGCTGATTCCCTCCCCATTACCTGGCTCAGCACAGAACCAGGGAGCAGTGTAGGACCCAGCAAGGAGCCAAGGACCAGTGAGAGAATCAGTGTGAAGATGGAGAGCAGTTTTCCCCAGGTCGAATGGGGAGAAAACCTCATCTTGGAATAGAGTAATTATGGTAACTTCACATTCAGTTGACTCAAGAGCCTTAGATAATCCTTTCCAATTCTACCAGAAACCCCCAACCCTCATTCATCTCCATTAGAAGTTATGAACCCAAAAAACAAGTGCTATGAACCGCTATGGAAAATGCCAACGTGTGAAGGGGCCTGCAGGGTTTTTTGCCCCCACCGCTGGAAGATGACTGCTGGAGAGCAGCACTTTGAGAAGAGTCATTGGCTTGACTGGGAGGAAACCATTCAGGCATCTGGAAGAGTTGTTCAACCATGGACCCTGCTCAGGGGTATCAAGGAACACAGGATAATGCTTGAATATTACACGAGATCTCAAGGCCTTCAGATTTCATGATATCAGTAATCAGCTGAATTAGAGAATTATGCTAATTGCTCATCTCTTGTGACAGAGGACTCACACCCCACTGTTAGTCTATTCAGTGACCAGCTTGGCAAAACTGATCAGTAAGTAATGAACCCCCTTCCAAGTGTTTTCTTCCTAGGGTGACCCTGTGTCCCAGTATGGCAGGGACATTCCTGGACTCCATAGGTCAGCTCTGGCTGGTTGATTAGAAATCCTGGGCCCAGACCCGGACACAGGCATGAGCGAACCAGGCAGCTGCCTGGGGCCTAGATAGAAAGGGGGCCTGAAAATGGGAAAAGAAAAAATTAAAATTGCAGAACATGTTCTAATATTGCACAGATGTGGGACTGGCAATGTTACCAATTGAGAACGAACTATTTAAAGACATTGATACCACAGATGTGATAAAGACTTTTGCATCAAAGAAGTCATTATGTCTGGCAAAGGTGGGGCCCGATACTAATAGTTTGCCCGGGGCTGCCAGGAGTCTAGGTACGGCACTGCCTGGGCCAGAGCACAGCTGGGAGGCAGAGCGGCATGGTGTGCTGGGCAGGCACTGCTGCTCCTGTGTGGGGGAAGGTAGGGGACTGGAGTCGGCATTACCCCACCCACACATGGCACATCCTTGCTCCCGCACACCAGCAGTTGTGCCTGCCTGACGGCCTGCCTGGCACACCATGCCACTTCGCCTCACTGCCAGATGCCCATGCCGGACTTCTGGCCAGCTGACCAGGACAGGCCTATGGAAACTGGGAGTGTCCCAGACAAACCAGGACATTGCTATTTCTGCCCCATCAAGGAACTGTAGTCTTCAAAAAAAAGCAATGAAACCTGCTGACCCGAGTGGGCTCCACCCTGCTCACACAGCTCTGATGCATGAAGCCCCTGGACTCCTTTTGCAGCTCCTTTACTCCTTTAGAGTACATTTTCAGGCCCACATGTTCATCCTTTTTCTGTGCAAACAGCACAGCACTGATAAATGTACTTTTTTACATCCAGAATATTCCTGGAAAACACATTGCTTCTGACAAGGGTTTCTGCTTCTTTTTATTTTATTTTTGAAATATGGATTTTTTTTTTAAATATGAGGTAGTTCCATTGTGTTATATATTGCACATGACAAATCTTCCAGCTGGTAATTTCCAATCATTTATAACAGTGCAGTGAAAGTATATATTTTTATATCAGCCTATATAACTGAAATATGCTGGAAAGTATAAAGTTATATGTAGGAAACAGATAATAAATACGTCTCTATAGATAGACACACACGAGAAAACTTTCAGATTTTCTTCTTTGGCATATTATGTTTTTTATCTATTCTCCACATATCTCCTCTCAAAGTGTCTTGCTGGGAACTTGCCACTGGGAAGTCAGAAGAAGTGAACGTTTTGTGCTGAACCGTCTCCACTAAGTTACAAAGGCTATTGCTGCCTTAGACTTGGAAGACCTCAAGCTTTCACAAAGCAATTTCTATCATCATATAACCTCTTTGATCTTTAGTTGACATTGTCCAGGAGAGACCATATTCCCAACACCCCTTCTTTACAGGGTGGAGCAGCAAGCAAAAGCAAAAGCAGAATGCCACCCATATAATTGCTATGGTAAATGTAATTATGCTGTGATTTACAATCTATGTAGCCCCATATATTCCAGCAGGCCTACTCTAGGGTTAGGCACTGCATCCTTCAAGTACAGTCCTGTTCTGTAAAGACACCATCACAGGAGGGCCATGTTTATCATCTCTCACTGAAATGCTGAGACAGTGTCTCAATAAGGGGTTTTACCATCTGGATTCAGGGGTGCATCTGCTTGCAGACAGAGAGGCTGAGAGACTGAAAGTTGCGTTCATTTTTTTCCTCCAGTTCAAACGAAAAATTTTTTGTTTGACTCTAACCTGGAGAAAGAGGCAGATTCCCATAGCAAATAGACTCCTTTTAAGTGCACTTCCTTGAAACACATAACTAGTTTACAGCACTTTTTATAGCACTATAAAGTTACAGCACTCTTAAACTTAACAAAAGTGCAGCGCTTGGTGTGGTGGGCCGGGGGGGGTGGGGGGAAGTCTGGTCCCCAACCATGCAGGATCTCAGGAGGAATGGGAGAGTGTGTGTGTGTGTGTGTGTGTGTGTGTGTGTGTGTCACGCACAGCATGTCCAAGCATCTGCCCCCCCCAGTCATGCAGGGTCTCAGGGTATGCATGTGTGTGTGTGTGCATAAGTGTACATCCCACCCACAGCATGTCCAAGTGTCTAGTGTCCCCCTCCCCACAGGCCATGCAGGGTCTTGGTGGGGGGGTGTGTGTGTGTGTCCCAGCCATGGCATGTCCAAGCATCTGGTCCCCCCAGCCATGCAAGGTCTCAGGGTGTGTGTGTGTGCATGCACATGTATGCATGTGCATATGTGGGGTTGGGGGGCTGCAGATGCATGCATATACATATGCACATGCGTGCATGTGTGTGTGGTCCTTTCACCTGCAGCATGTCCTTTTCACCTCCCCTCAGCCCCTTTTTGCTGGGACTGAGCACCGTGTCTGCTACATGGGATAGTCCATGGGATACTGACAGAATTGTAAGAAATGTGACCAGCACACAAAAGTTATTTAAAGCACTGTAGGTTGCGATAGTGCTGTAAAATACAGCACTTCAAATTTAATACCTCATTTGACAAGGGTTAATTTAAAGCTCTGTACCCATTTTTAAAGTGCTGTAAAGCCATGCACTTCTGTTAAATCATGGTAGTAAAGTGCTTTAAATGGAAGAAAAAGCAACTACTGTGCACACCTTAGGAGGCTGTATTGTGGTTATTGCTATCTTAGAGCAGGATTCATCTCATCTAAAATTCATCTACATTTATGGTCCCCATCTTGGTAGTAATGGAACCCCTAGGAAACATTAATGAGTTAATCCTTCAAGCATCTATTCGTACTTTGAGGGTGAGAACATTTAGAGGATGAGAGACAAAGGTTATGTACATACATTCAAATAATCTGGGATAATTTTCTCAGGTTTGTTTTCATGGTAAAAAAAACTTACAGAGCTACATGTACAAACATTTTAATGTTGAGGCCCAGAAGAGTGGAGAGCTTTCCATGCCAGGTGAGGGGCCCTGTCATGTCAGTATGCTCTGCAGTCTCCCCTAATCTGCCTAACAACAGATGGCAGTGGTGCATAGGGCAGCCCTGGCTGGCTAACCCATACTGCCCATGGTCAACCTGTGTTGGCAGCAGATACAGACATTTGCTGTCACAGGAGAAACTTTCCTGGAAGTGATTTAACCCTGGTTTTTCCCTCCTTATTTTTCTCCTGGAGGAGCCATTTTTACTCTGGAAGAAAAAGGAACAACTGTACACTCATGGCTTCTCCTGAGAGAGCAGCAACTCTCCCAGGAGAAAATGAATGTCTGTACAAGGCCTTGGTGATCTGCCTGAAATCACTTAGGAAGTCAATGGCAGATCCTAAGAATTCAACTCAGAATTCCTGAGGCCTACCCTAGTGCCATGATCACAAAGCCTTCCTCCCTCTGAAGCCAGCCATGACCATTATGAAGATTTTTTAAAGTAAACTACATAAAATCTATTCATTGGTAGGGGTTTTATGTACAAGAGGGAAGTCATGCCTACTTATATAGGAGGGTAGCCATAGGGCTAGAATCCACTGTCAGTTCCACTGCTATGGAGTCATGGTAACTTAACTGAACTCAGATGAGTTACTTTGTGTAACAGAGGAAAATTGGCCCACTAAATGGTGAGTGTGCGCCAGCACATGCATGCATTGTAGATGGTTTGATAAATCCTCAGCTATCTAGATTTGGAAGCAATTTTACACTCTGTGTAACCAACATACTGGAACCATTATTTTTTGGGAAGCAAGAGTAATTCTTTTTAATCATAAATCAGAACTATATAGTAGGGGGAAAGATATATCATAGTATTTTTTTGATTTCTCTTACCAGCAAGACTTACACATGTGGCCACATTAAAGAGCATTTTAAAAAGAAAATTGAAAAAAGTTTCAGAAAAAAATAGGACAGCAGAAAACTCATGGGGCTTGATTTGATGCTAAGGAAATATAGGCCAACAAGGAGCATTACCAGCTGTGATTCATTAGATGCAATATACTTTGCTTTAAAAAATAGTGTCAGTGCTGCAGAAGGGTCAGAATTGTACCTGGGATTTAGGATTATGTTATCTTCTTCTCTGCAACATGGTGGAAGTGTCATGGACGTGCTGATAGTAGGAATTGGAGCCTGGGGATTAAGCAGCAGCACAGATAGCAATCAGCTTTCTTCTGTTTGCTCATCATAGATTTCAAAAAAGGGTGCTGGTCTGTCTGAAGTAAGAATTAGCTCTATACCTAGTCACTGGATGAGCCAGTGGGGAGCAGGGAGAGGGAGAGTGAAAGGGAGAGGAATACCAGCCAACAAGGTTGTGGAAAGGTCTGTATTATTATTTAAACCAGGGACCAGAGGAAAGCTGGAGGCTTCTAAGGAGAACCTGAGTTTGACAGTAATAAACACAAATTCAGGGCAACATGGATCTAAGAGCACAAAGGGTGAAAATGGATATGCTTTCACAACTGCACACATTCTCTCCATGCCTGGAGACAGCCTCAAACAATAAAAAGATAGTACAAGGGTCTATATGTTCTCCAAAAATATGGGCCTGCTGGAGTTTGACTGGAGCTGGAAGAGGCTTTGGGACCCTGATATAAGATGATATGGCTGAACAAAGAAACAGCCCATTTTGACAAAGGCTATCTATCTAGTGACAATGAAGGCAGTAGGACTGTGCTGACTGGTAACTTAACTACAATGATTGTACTGTGGTAGCACCTAGAAGTTGGCTTCCCTTGAATTGGGGCCTCTTTGAGCTACATCCTATACTCACATGAGAAGATGGTCCTTGCCCCATGAGTGACTGGTGCCTCCTGAATCTGGGGGCACCCACAGAATCTGCTGACCCCGTCAGGGGGAGCACCAGCCCAACCAACAGCATCAGTGTCGGCCATCGGGGGGGCACCAGCCCCATCAGGGTGGCATGTACATCCCCATGCATCCCCTACCAGTCACCTATGCCTTGCCCCAAATTGCCTGTGGTCCCAGAGCTAAGCTATGACTAGGCCCATGCAATATTCTTGACAGCCTCCTTCCCAGTGGAGCCAACTGTGCCAAGTCTATACCCAACACAATGTGTACCCCTGGCTGTGCTGATCTGTGAGGGGGTTAGGGAGGAATCTATGTGCTCCTGATTCCCTTCCCCTCCCCATGTTATTTCTCTGCAGGCTATATCCCTCCCTCCCCCTGCCCCCTCCCAATGCAATTGGTAGTGCAAGTAGCCAGTGCAATGGAGACACATTACATCCCCATGCTACCTCAAATGGCCAAGCCAGTCAGGTCACAAATCTTCAGCATAGAGACAAAAGGTAGTAACAGCAGGCAGGAAGGTCACAAGGGAGCAAAGAAGTGGTCGTGTTTAGTGTAATAAGCAACAGTCGTATCCCATACAGACTCAGCCAGTACAGGGTACCCCTAGAGGACTGAGATTGCCTGATGGAAGGCTACCAAAGCATCCGTAGGGCTAGAGAAAGGCCTAGAGCATGGTCATTTGAGTTATGATTTAGTTTATTTGCTTCTTTGCACAGGCCGAGCCCAGGTGAGCACAGAACTTGCAGCAAACCTAAGCAATCGTAGCTGAAATGCACCGGCTTCAGACCACTCAACTGTTTCCCTCTATGCCTGAGCTACAGAGCAATTTCTCAGGCCGGCTGAACATGTGTATCCAGCACCTACTGGCACCCTGAGTGGAAAGTGGTGGAGTGTAGGGGGGGGAGGAGCCCCACCGAACACCTCAATAATGATCCATGCTAACCTTGGCATACGCTCTCTCTAAGCTGGTACTACCTCCTTATATCTCTTTTCAACTACATCAAGTCATGGCAGGCGTGATTTAAAGCAAAAGAGCAAGATACCTGCTGAGCATGCAGCATGCAGGACCTATCCCAGCGCCACCACTCAGCCTGGGTGCCCTCTACCCCCATGGCAATAGCACTGAATGTGGCAGCAACCCTGGGACAAGAATTACAACTCTGAAGTTCACACCTATCTAGAAAAATATTCTAGTGTCTCCAGCTTCTGGTCCCTGCCTTTGATTTTGCTCATGTGTAGCAGGACCTCTCTAGATTCCCACTGCTGGGCAGAAGCCCCAGTAACGCACATCTGGAAGGACTCACTGCAAGGAAAAAGTTGTAGTAGCTTTCGGGGAAAATGGCTGGCATGCTTCTCATGCCTGTGTAACCCACCATCCACTCAAAGTGAAAACACACCTCTGTCTAGTACTGACTCAGGGCCACATTGCGCATTACACTCAGCACATTAACCGCATTTAGAATGCAAGTGTCCATGCATTCAAGCCATAAAACATGTGCTAAGTGTGATTGAATCATAGCAAGGTTATGATTTTTCATGGGAGGAGAGTCTCCTGATTGTATTAAGTAGCACATGTTCAGCTATGATCAGACCACTCCACGGAGATAACAAAAGCAATTTGCAGTTCCCCTAGGCATTTATTCAAGTTGTGACACTAACAAACAGCCCCCAGTCCCCTTCCAGGCTTTACAATCAGCATGCTCTGAAGGCATCACAGCACTGCAGCTCACCTGAGGCCTGATCCTACTTTTTCTCACTGCAGGGGCTCCAGTGCCAGAGCGAGGACCAACAATCAGCTGATTGTCAGCCCCAGCCCCCACACCATACCGCACCAGAATAAGCACTTCAGTAAACTTAGGTAGATTTCCCTGTGTAAGGGCATATTTCAGAGTATTTCTTGTACCTATTGAAGAATCTCAGCATTCCTTTCTAATTTTTGACAAAACAAACTAGAAGCATTCGATACAGTCAAGCTGATTGCTGGTTCCAGCCCCGGGATTGCACCGGACAAAACTCTGGTGCAGCACTGGGGCCAGGGCCCACAATCAGAGAGCTGTACATGGTCATGGACATAGTAAACGTTCCCATGCAACTGCTCAGAATCCATTCTGCCTTTTAATACAGCACAACAATGTGTACTACA
This sequence comes from Crocodylus porosus, assembly GCF_001723895.1. Lineage (NCBI taxonomy): Eukaryota > Metazoa > Chordata > Crocodylia > Crocodylidae > Crocodylus > Crocodylus porosus. The sequence goes on from NW_017728906.1 coordinate 196,423,192, forward strand.
TCTCAAATAAAACATGTACTTAGTGCCCCATGAGTTAAGCCCCTCTGACACAGAGGTTGAGAAGCCTACTGAAGGGTTAACTGGTAGCTGGCTCTTGTAGCCAAAGTAATAGAGACTCCTGCCTTGGAGATCTGTTGGTTCTGGGTTCAAACTACCTTTGCACTAACCTTCTGCTGCCAGGTGTAAGCAGCAAAGAGACAGCAGCCCTGTTTCAGAACAGGTGCAGCTACAGGCATATGCCTGACACTGTGCAGCATCTCCAGACTACATGCTGCTCAGAGGCTGGTATGGCAGGAGCCATAAGATGGCAGCTTTGTGCCTTGGAGGAGTTGTGATTGTCGCATTTAATCCATATCAGAAATTCAACGCATCCAAAACTCTCTTAGGAGACATTTGTCTGCTGAGGGAATTGAAGAAAAGAGTTTCCACCATGCTGTTCGGCACAATTCAACACAAATAGTAACCCTAGCATTCAAGAGAAAACAAGGGTAGAACAACAATTCAGCAGGATTTTTCCTGCTGAGCTTAAACATGGGTTATAACAGCCCATTGACTTTTCTAGGACCCATTTCCCCAAACAATCTCCTGGCACCTTACTTAGAGGCTGTTCTACATCCCTGTGGGGTAACTCAAGACCATCACCTACGTTTTATCAACAGGAAAGAGGGGTTCAGACACAGATCCTCAAGTTCGGCTCCTTGAAGGATCTCGGCTTGCATGACTGGCCCAACTCATGCATCAAATGAGCAGCAGAGCCCACAGTGAAGTGTCCAGCTGCTCAGACACCCAGCCTAGTGCTCCAGTCACTTGATGGTTATGATCAGAGAGCAATTGTGTACTAAGGACTCTGCATTTCTGCATTATCCTTACTTTGAGGCAGATCTGCTTAGCATCCAGCCAACCATTTCTACTCAAGTTTCTGGCATCCCTGGGGATACCAGGCAGATGCAGAGCCATCCGTGATGTTCCAGTCTGCCTCATGCATCACCTTCCAGATTACTTGCTAAATAACTTCCAGGATCATCCCTGTCAATGATGAAGTGTAAGCAGAGACAACACAGCTTGATCCTCTCCTGCCAGCTAACTAGCAAGGCCAGCAGCCAGGAGAGTCATATTTTGAAACATAAAAATATACTCCTTCCAAATCGATCCCATTAATGGACACTAACTTGTGGAGCTCCAAAGGCCTTTATCTAATTTGCTTTCCACCTAAATTCCTGGAGCTGACAATGGTTGGTGCACAGCTCAGAGGGACTCGAGGGAAGCCCTAAATGCAATGGGTGTAACAGGTTCTTCAAAGTTTTTGTCCCCAACCTTTAGGAATTGCTGGGCCATGTGCTATTGCCAGCGATCAAGCAGTGCTTTACAAGCTTAGCTGTGCAAAGAAGTTGCCTCACCTGCCCGTGACAAGCCATGCACGGGGCAAAATCATGAGATGGCCAAGCCTGATGGAAGCAATAACCCTACACCTACCTTGAAAGACTTACCTGGAGCCAGAAAACAATTATTGCACCTACTAAAATCCAGAGGATGGGCCACTAAAGAGGAGTCCAAGGTGCGAGTGAAATGAAGGAAAGGCTTCAGGACGCAGCATGCTTTGAGAACCTCTTCCGAGCCAGCTCTTATGGTGAGACGTCTCAGGAGAGGCCCAGGTGAAAACAGGGAATAAGGGGGCAGGGGAAATGGAGCTGGGGGATGGACCTCAGCTACCTGTGGCTCACTAGACTGGAACTCAATGCAGGGAAGGTCTGGATTCTCCCCTTCATCACGGAGCAGGCCATATGCAACCCCTGGTCTGTGGTGTAAGAGCTCTCAAGAAACTCGCTAAGGCTTCCACGCATCTCACAGTCAATGGCTGAAGGCCTGCTCTGCAGTTACTTGGCTTATTGTTTCTGTGGCAAACTTACCAGAACAGCCCAGCACACATGAGTGAGATGCACCAAGGGACAAAATGGAGCAGAGCTAGGAAGAGCTGCCCAGCGGGGCAGTTCCTGTTGCCCCTGAAGAGCTCCAGAAGACGACTGGCCACGTCAGCAGAGGGGCAGAGGTCGGCTCCGGCTCCAGTACACGGTGCGATGAGTGGCGCACAGGGATTTGGCGCAGGCAGCGCTGCACAGAGCCAGACCCTAGGAGCAAAGGGCTCAGGTCTGTAACCCCTGGTGGTGCAGGCACCGCTGCATGGAGTTGCATCCTGGGAGCCGTGAAAGGCAGCAAGGGGTTGCAACCCCTGGCAAGTGGCCGGGGCCTCGGTGCACAGGAATGGCACGCGGCAGAACCCAGACCCTGAAGCCGATAGCAGCAGCTCGGGTCTCTAACCCCTGGCATGGGGCCAGTTGTGAGTTATCAAGCAAGGGTTTCCCACAGGGGAGGAGACCCCTTGGAAGGGGTGGGCTGGGGACCTGTGAAAGGGCCCTGAAGGATAAGGGTCCTGGCCATGCCCCAGAGGACGGGGGAAATATTGGGAGCCAGCCCTTTTTCCCCTTTCAGGAGCTGGTCCCAGGTTCTTTTCCCCTAAAGGAAATTCTAGTAATCACAGTAATATTGGTGCTGTGAAGGAGGCTATGCACCTTATATTTTGCATCCAGCTCCTCATTAATAACTATTTGTTGCTTATTTGTTATATATGTGGATGTGTATATGTACATATCTTGTTGAACACCACCCGCCCACCCCCATTGACAGCTCCCTCTGATTGCCAGTATTTATTTGGGTGTGCCTAAGTGTGTTTACTGATGACCTGAACTCACCTGTATTTACCTGTTCCAGATTTCCTATTTAACTGTGTGAGTTCAGGGCCCTTCAGAGCAATCCCCTAGAAGTCAATTATAGATGTAAAGCAATTTTTATATATGTCTAAATAGAGTGTTGAATATATAGAGAGTGATTAATTTTATTTTTTTCTTCCTGTACGTTGTAAATAAATTAATAAATTTGTACGTGGTTAAATTTTATAACTGGCCTGGCCTGGCTCTATATGGACAGAGGGGAACTGTAAGTGGTTTCACCAACAACACGCCTGTCAGCTAACAATCCCCCTTCAAACAGAGGAGGGAGTACTTATCTGAGTACACCCGGGTTATGCTTGTGAGACGCTTACCCATGCAGGGACTGGATGGGAAAGCGACCAGGCTGGAAGGCTGAGTCATGAGAAGAGACGGACCACTGCAAGAATGGGGCAGCTACGGGGCACCTCTGGTCAAGGGATGCAGAGACTAGCATGCTCTGCTAGGTCCAGCCCTGAGGAGGCCTTCCACAGCCAGCTCCTCTGCAGACTCCTTTCGAAAGCTTCCCCTGCACAGAGACTGGCCAGCCACAGTCCTCATATTCCTTGGGTGTGTCTACATGTTCACTAATACACCATAATTACAGTGCATTAAGTTTAGTACCTGCAATAACTGGTACTAAAACTTAATGTGCCATAATCAGTGCTGCTGCGCATTAGCTCAGATGAACATTTTTAGGTGATGCTTAATGCCCACTGGACACATTAGCATGTTTTTTGCCAGTCAAGCTAATGTACAGTGGAATTAGTCCAATGGACATTATGTGTCTCATGTAGACGCTCCCCTTAAGTACAAGGAGAGCCTCAGGGTAGCTCCAGCAGCTGCACCAGCAGGTGATGAGACTAGGCTGCTGCAATGCAGCTGGGGTGAGTTCTTTGCTCTTTCAATGCTGTTCTGGTGTAAGCCACCTCAGGAGAAATACCCGGTTGATTCTGCAGGCCACGACTTACTCCGGGCCCATTACTTGCATCCCATTTTTGTGCAACATTTCTAAGGACAAAGTAAACCAACATGATCTCTGGCTCAGCTGGATGTCAATGCAGAGCCTAATAAATAACTCCACGCTCATTTATTTATTGCATGGGCTGAATAGCTAGATGTACCTCCTGCGCACAAAACAGAATAAGACAAAGATTATCTATAACCCACTGACAGCTATTGATCCCTAAGACAATCAGCAGCCCCAAATGATGCAGTTCTTCAACATCTTCAAACTTGTGCTTGTGACAACATGAGCAGCAAGGAGACCCAGATGAATTTTGTGACTAATGCCTACCTACTAATAAGACGCAGCTAAGTGAGACATCAGAATCCTTTCATACGGTCTTCCAGATGAATTACTATGAGGCAGGTCATTTTTCCTGTAAATTAAAATTGATGCTATCATTCATGGATTACAGAACAAGTAACATTATCTGAGATTAATAAAAAAGTCCAGTTCCTGAATGGCCCAGTATGCCCCCTATAAAGGTAGTCGCACTGCTGCTAGACACTAGAAAGGCTCCCAGGCAGTCTGTGAAATAGCTAAATTTTTGCGTGGCTCAGGTGAAATTTGGGCAAAGCAGCAGATTCTAATTTTACAGTAAACTTTTCCCAGTAGCTCTTTCATAGCGAACAGGAGGCATTCCCAATTTCCACTGTAAGGATTTACCAATCCATACCCGCAGGCACTCCTACTTTACATTATGAATCAGACACATTCAAGGGAAGCAAGATTAGCATCCCAGCTCTTTAGCTCCATCTTTCATAGCCCATTAGCCCTCATATTAACAGGGTATTCCAGCTTCTTTAACCAATAGTAAGAGTGACCCTGTTCTGTTTTGGGGACAGCAGCCAGACAGCATCACCACCAGCTTACTCACAGCTGATGTGTCACAAGGACAAAACCTTCTGTATCAAGGTGGAAACTGCTCTTATGTTACCGATTGCATCCCTGCCCTCCATACAAAGAGCAACCTCATGTATGAAGTCAGAAGAAAATGTAGTGAGGAAGCAAAAAAACCCCAAGGGGTGTGAATGTGTCTGAAGACACGAGCTTTGCACACACGCAGGTACAGGTCGTTACTTTGCAGCCAGGTTGCCTCCGAACACAAAATGGCCATTGTCTCTACAGCCAGAAAGGTAGGTTCTGCTAACGGGAAGGGACAGGGGGAAAAAAAGCAAGCTATAACACAGACATTTTTACACCACCAAGTGTTTGGCACCACTTCTACTACTGCACTACTAGTTCAGCACTTATCAGGCCCCAGCTTTCCCTCTCCAGTCACAATACAGTGCCCTGCCCACACTCTGCAGTAGCAGAAAAGGGAAAGCCCTGCATAGACTGAAGCAAGGCAGACCCCCTTCAGCTCTCCCTACATCAAGCAGAGCATCCTTCCTCAGGGGTGTAGGTAAAACATCCAAGGTGGGAAGAGACATCCAATGCTAAAAACAACTCTGTGTTGATACAGACATTCTCTGCAAGTGTAAAACCACCCTGCACTCAGAAAGGGACCCAGAAGGCTCACCAGGACCTTTGGAGAACTGGATGTTTTCAGAGCTCACTTGAGGAAGCATGTATTTTGTTCCCTCACAGACCAACTTCAGAAATATCTGTTTGTGCAAGTGAAAGAGGAACTGACTCTTCAGGGAAAGCATTTTTAATAAATGGGTAATCCCGAAGCTTATATTTATTTTGGTGATTCTGCTTGGGCTGCACAGTGACAGTGCCTGCCACATCTTCCCACCTCCTTTGCTATTTGCCTACTGGTGTTATTGAAATTTAAGAGCTCTGTTTTGCTCGTGTTGGCACATCTTTTTTATTAACGTGCTTCTCCCAAACACAGAACGGGAGCAAGCCACAGTCTGCTATCATTGCTCACAAAAGTAATACACGTTGACAAAGGACCTCACCAAAAATCATAAGACTACTTATATGAGGATTGGTTGGCAGATCAAGCACAGGTATAAAGGACTTGTGTCTCTAGAGACACCAGCGAGTTAGAGCACCAGTTTATGTGACGGTTCAGATAAGTATCTGATACTGTATGAGTCTGACACAGGAACGAAGTAGGTGATGTGGCAGGATCCCTCATTATCCCACTTGCCATCTACTCTGCTATTTGGCCAACAGATATGAGGAAAAGAAAGGGGGAAAGCAATTCTGACTTAATCCCAATTTATATTGAAGCGGTGTAGATGAGATACTACTGGACAGTACAGAGACAAAAGGAGAAAATGATCCATTTTAAACCAACTCAGACAAAACCCCCTTTTTGCTCCCCACAAGTGCTACTAAACATGAACAATCCATCCATCCCAATGACAGGCTCTTCTGGGTATGTTACTCCTCCTCTCTACAGTCTGGTATATAATTTGTGTCCAATGTTAGAAGAGAGAAATCCATCTTGTACTGTTGATCGCTCCTCTCCCCTGAATCAAGGATATTTGATTTCACATGCAAGAGAAATCATTATATCCTGAAGTAGCCTTGATCTCTGGACTCCTGTCTTCAACATGAAAATAGGCCAGAAAGCCACACATTTATTATCTAGCTGCAAAGTGCGTTGGATTGGAGTCCATGACCCAAGTAATACCCAAGTAGCGCACAGATTGGCAATGTTCCTACTACGCTTCACCAAGTTTCCAACTCGACCGGAAAAAAGAGGGAGGGGAAATATAATTACAGCACGTCAGCGCATGGTCATTTCTGTGCTCCAACAGACTCCAGAGTCTCGTATATCAGTGTCCCTGTGCTGAAAAATGGTGGCAGGGGCACTTTAACTAAAGCTCGTTTGCCGAACCTTAGTTAGAGCACCCCTGCCGCCATTTTTCAGCACAGGGACATGGATACACGAGACGCTCTGGGTGCTCTAATTAATGGCCCCCCACACACCCTCCCGGGACACATGTACACACATCCTATAGTTCTGATACTTCTGCAAGAATAAAAGTGAATACAGTAGCTTTCACATATTGGATGTCTAATGCAAAAGATCTTAGAAGATAGCCGATGAAATCTCTCCTGAAGACATCAGAACATATTTAACAACATGCCTATGAGGAAGACATAGGAGGGGGGGATTTGAATTCTGACTTTTTTGGCAGCTTCACAGGCAAGTGATTATGAAGGTCCAGGAGTTTTCCTTAAATTTTATACCTCCAAGTGCCTCAGACTGGACCTGGGCTGCCTATGTCTGGAGAAAATGAGTAGCAATCTCAGGTGGTGAAGACGTTGAATTCTCTTACTTGGGGCCAAGTAATTAGCATTAGTGTACAGTGGAGAATCGGGAGAGATTGTTGATATCTCTGCTTGCTGCTACAATGTGGCCAGGTTTCCTGTACTGAAGATCATAGGTCGAGGAAGAAAATATTATTTGCAAGGGCTGAGCACTGGCAGCGGGGTGCAGAGCCCAGCCCACAGTGGCAGCTGCCTCCGCCCCACACACAGATCTGGGGGGGCACATGCCCCCTGTGCCTGCCCTGGGGGTGCATGCAGTGGTGGGAGCTGCCTACGCCTCTGGACAAGCCGCCCGGGCTCCAAGCATCACACAATGCACCCAGAGGCCCTATTCAACACCCCCCATGGGGACCTTGATCTGCCCCCCGCCCTTCCCATCCACACATTTACCTGCTGGGCTCTGCTCCACACACAGCTGGGCTCGGCTGAGCTCCCAGTCACCTGCCGGCTGCTCATCTCTGTATGCGCCCATTCTCCTGCCCTGCTGCAGTCACCCAGAGTCCACATCTGGGCTGCCTGCATTTGAGGGGACTAAGCCCCATTAGCCCCAGGCTTCTGCCACCTATGCTGAAGATGAATTCTTCTTGATCACTTCAACTTTGAAACTTTTGGCAACATGCAAGAGAGTATCTTCTTTTTATTAAGCCTAGATTCAGTTTGTCCCAAAAGTTTATCTTTTTCTCCAGTTAACTCTTATAAGAGCAATAAATAATAGAGTTACACCACTTTGGCATCACAGTGTCTCCTGCTTCTTTGCTTAACTGCGTGTTCCTCCATTCCTCGGTTATTCCTTTCAGGAGGCGAAGAATACATCCTTCTCTAATGTGTTTGTCAAAGTCCCACAGGAACTGGCATGTGATTAGATAAATGTCTGCCTGTCTAGCGTGAAGGTAGAAGTAGACTTTTCAATCACTTCTCCAGATATGCTTTTAACAAAGTGGGGTAGCTTCCTCCTCACCTATATCCTTTGGGCCCAAATCACAATACTGATGTGAGGAAGGGAAGGTGAAGGCCTGCTAGATAGACCTCCCTGCCCCACCCTTTGTTAACTAGCCCTCACTGCTACAGCTAGGGAGCAGAGGAGCAGGGCCAGCCCTGCTCTCTGGAGCAGATAGCACAGCCCAACTCGGGCTGCAAAGCATGCTGGGGGGCTGTGATTTAACTTGAACCAGGAAGGGATCTGGGACAGAAGTTTCATAAACCAGTTTGACCCAAATCAGTTAAGTCTGATACTACATTCAACCAGGTTTATCTTAAACCA